>NW_006408579.1:12687641-12690252 GCF_000296735.1 Chrysochloris asiatica
TTCTTCTATTTCATCCTCACTGGCTTTAGTGGTTGGTGCATAAATTTGAATAATAGTGGTATTAACTGGGCTTCCCTGTAGATGCATGGATATTAGCCTATCATAGCGTTGTACCTCATGACTGATCTGGATATGTTTCTTTAGACAATGAATGCAACACCATTCCTCTTTAATTTGTCATTCACGGCATAGTATAACATGTGGTTGTCAGATTCAAAATGGCCAATACCAGTCCATTTCAGCTCACTAATGCCTAAGACATAATGCCTTGTACCCATAGCCAACAGTATTTATCTCTATTACCTTTTTTTTTTTTTTTGGTCTACACATATCACATTGTAAAGATATATTTGCTTAAATGGCCAAAGGGCACATTTTGCAAGCCAGCCCCCTGTCTGCAGGCACGCTACTTTTCTCAGTCCATGGGCCTAAAGTCCACTGCTGTTCTGTCTCTCTATGTCATTGCCTCGGACACCATCTCTATTGTCGCTGCTTTTCTGGTCATGACCCCTTGCTTCTCTCATGTTCTTCCCTCCTGATGGTCCTAGCATCTCCTGTTCCTAAAATGATAAATTAGCTGCTGCCCATTTTAGTTGCACCTCTTCTACATTTACAGTTGTGACAGTTGCCGTTAGACCTGACAACAATTACTCGCAATTTTATCATAACGTCTATCCCCCTCATTACCAGACCCATTTGGACAAGAGGGAAATTATTCAGTTTTATTTCTGTCTTACACCCCATGTTCTGACACTAAGCATCCATATGAAAACTTGTAATCCAGCCAGTTTGTGGCTTTGTAGTCCCCAGTTTTGGTAGCCGACAT
The DNA here is from genome assembly GCF_000296735.1 of Chrysochloris asiatica. NCBI lineage: Eukaryota > Metazoa > Chordata > Mammalia > Afrosoricida > Chrysochloridae > Chrysochloris > Chrysochloris asiatica. The sequence continues at coordinate 12,688,468 of NW_006408579.1, forward strand.
CTAAGTTGCCCATCCATATCAGCCCAGTATACTGAGGAGACATGTTTTATCTTTGATATGGAGAATTTTTCCCTATTTGATTGGAATTTTGAGAAGCCTTATCCATAATCAAGGATCCAGTTGATCAGGTTGTAGCAGTTTACACTTGTTTCCTGTATCATACTTCTTTATCTTCATCTGATTGAATTCTGGTCAGCAAGCCATGCATGCTATGTCCACTGGGTACAGTCTGCAGGTCCAGGAGTTCTTGCACTCCTTCCCCTTCTTCAGATCCAGTGCCTGCTTCATTCTTAACTTTAGCCTTTAGTGGTCTTGGGAGTTCACACATAATCCTGAACTTCAAACTTGTCACCCCATCCTTTTCTCTATCTTATTCCAAGGTCATTGAGCATCCATGGAATATAGCAAGTCCAGCCCATGTCTTCTTTGCTGCAATTCCTACCCCTTTCCACTCATAAGTCTACCAGGATGGTTGCCATGGAGCATACAGGACCGTTTGTGTGTTCCCTTTGAGTTTCAGTTTTAAACAGGAGCTTATCCTGATAGGTTGACTTTTCTTGCTTGATGGCTCCCAGGCAAACAGCATACTTGGTAAGGTCACAGACAAACAGTCTGCTTGCCCCCCACTCCACCCATTGGTCTTTCTTTAATGAAGTATCCTGTATTCTTCTAACCATTCTGAGTTGGTCTGCATATCTTTTCAATTGGGAATATCCCAGCCCTGAAGGTTCTGGGTGGGGCTCAGGATTCTACCTAAGGCCCCATACTCCAACAAGGCTTAACAAGAAGCCTATTTTCCTGGGTACAATCTAGACCCCTTGTAGATAATCCAATCTGTTATTGGCTGAAGATGGGTTTACAAGCTTTCTTTAATCAACTTCCCCAGTTATACTTTTTATCCCACTAGATGTCTATATTACATCAGTAGACAGGGGAACCCAATATCCGCTGCACAGTCCTTAACATTATTTCCTTTCGTTCAGCCTATGTTTTGATTCCTATATCATGTTTTTGTTAAGTGCCATTGAGCCAGTTCTGACCCACAGTGACCCTGTATAGGGTTGCCAAGAAGCTTGAACCACCAACCTTGCACTTCAAACAGCTGTGCAGTCTGGAGTATTAACCCACAGAGCCACACCAGGATTCCCCCTGTATTATAGAGCCTTGTTATTCCAAGGTTGCGCAAATGTCACAGTCTACCTCTATTCCATTTAGCCCATGTATACCTCCCAGAATTCTTCCCAATATTCCCCATCCTTTACCCTCCCCCACTTATGTATTGCCCTCCCCCTCCTATGCATTGCCCTCCCTGTCCCCTGCATTAGTATGTGCCCATCCTCTGACCTGTGGGTTACTGTCCCTCCCTCCTGCCCCTAGTAATCCTCAAAAATTATTCTTTTAGTATGGAAATCTTTTCTTAAAATTTTACAGTAATGGACTTATGCAATATCTGTCCTTTTGTGCCTGACTAATTTCACTCAGCATTACGTTCTCAAGGCTCATTCATGTTATGTGGTGTTTTGCAGCTTCATTGTTGTTCTTGAAGGAAGCATAGTACTCCATTGTGTGTATATACCAGAGTTTGTTTATTCATTCTTCCACTGATGGACACTTGGGTTGTCTCCAGTTTTTTGCTACTGTGAATAGCGCTGCGATGAACATTGGTGTGTATATATCTACTTGCTTTCTGACTCATATTTCTTGTGGATACATATCAAGTAGAGGAATTGCTGGATCATTTGTTGTTGTTGTTATGTGCCGTGGAGTCAGTTCCAACTCATAGCG
>NW_006408579.1:12690387-12704050 GCF_000296735.1 Chrysochloris asiatica
CCAGAGTGGTTGAACCAATTTGCAGTCCCACCAGCAATGTAGGAGGGTCCCAGTCTCTCCACACCCTCGCAGCATTTGTTGTACTTTGCTTGTTTCAAGTTTGTTGTTACTGCTGGTGTGAAATGGTACCTTGTTATTGTTTTGATTTGCATCTCTCTAATGGCTAATGATTGTGAACATTTCTTCATATGTTTGCTGCCAGAATATCTTCCTTGATGAAGTGTCTATTTTTCCCTGTGCCCATTTTTTAATTGGAGTATTTGTCGTCTTCTTGTAGATGTGTTGTAGTTTCCTATACATTTTCAAGATTAGTTCCTTGTCTGATATGTTTTGCAAAAAATTTTTTTCCCAATCTGTGGACTCCCTTTTGCTCTTTTGGTGAATTATTTTGATGCATATAAATTTCTAATTTTTAGTATGTCCCAGTCATCTAATTTGTTCTCTCTTGTTTGTGTCATTTTTTGCCATGATTGGTAGTCCATATATGACATGTATTACAGCCCTTAAGTTTGTCCCTATGTTTTTATTGGTAATCTTTATAGTTCTGGGATTTATGTTTACGTCTTTAATCAGTGTTGAGCTAGTTTTTGAATATGGTGTGAGGTATAGGTCTTGTTTCATTCTTTTGGAAATTAATTTTCAGTTTTGTCAGCACCATTTGTGAAGAGAATATCTCTTACCCATTTAATGTATTTTGGCTCTTTGTCAAAGATCAGTTGACTTTATGTAGATGTATATACTTCAGTGTTCTCAATTCTGTTCCATTGATCTTTGTGTCTTTTATTGTACAACACCAGGTTGTTTTGACCACTGTGGCCCTGTATTAAGTTTTTTAATTTTTATTTTAAGTTCTGGTTTATTTGCTTAAAATTTTGAGAAAAACATGGATATTTTCTGGGGATACTGGTCCTAATAGTTGCTTTTCCTCTAAAAATGAAAAAAATGTGTGCTATTTTCCCTTCTAGAAGGAAAATGTACAGGTTTCCTCTGTGCAGATCCAAATACCATCTAGTTTTTCTCTAGAGATTGTCAGAGTTGAATTCATACCAAAAGACCAAACCCACCAGAACAAGATAAAGTGACTGAGACACGTGAACTGGAGGTAGACCTAGACATCACATTGGAAGGAGGACAGGGTTTGGAAATACTGAAGAAAGAATTCAGAAAATGATAATCAAATGTATCAAAGCACTTTACAGAGGGGTTGAGAAAAATAAGGAAGAAGTTAGGAAAGCGCTACAGGAACAATCAAATAAGATAGATAAAGCATTGGAAACAATTCAAAACCTACAAAAAGAGGTCCAAATGATTAATAATAGAATATCAGAATTGGACAATACAGTGAAAGGGAAAAGGAGTAGAACTGAAGAGATGGAAGCCAGAACTTGTGAGCTGGAAGACAAATCTCTCAATAATGTTAAGATAAAAGAGCAAGCAGAAAAAAAGGATAAAATAAATCCAAAGAAAGTCTAAGACCAAACCCAAACCTATTACAATCAAGTCAATTCAGACTCATAGTGACACTGTAAGACAGAGTAGATCTGTCCTATAGGGTTTCCAAGGCTGTAAACCTATACGGAAGCTGACAGCCATATTGTTTTCCAGCAAAGCTGCTGGTGGGTTGGAACCATTCACCTTCAGTTTAGCAGCCAAGTGCTTAAACCACTGTGTCATAGTGGCGCCATTGAATTTACACAACTGAATGAATTTATTCATTAAGTTGTTTGACCATGGATATATCTTTATTTGTCATGCAGCCAATTGCCTCAAGTATATTAAGTTAAATATATAAATTTGTACTAATTGCCTCAAAGGTACTAAATTGCTGATTACCTATTATATTTCTCTGTCTAGCTAGGCAATTTCTAATTTGGTGGCAATGATCCTGATAGGTGATAAGATTTTTAAAAGGGGGAAAAATTACTCATGTATTTTGGCTAAGTACTTGCAGGATAATGGCTTTGCTGTCCACTCCTGGGCTGACTCAGTATTTTGAGCCACACATCCCTCTCCCTGCTTTTTTGCACAGCTTTACTGGTCCTACATCTAGACTATAAGCTCCTGGGGGTTATACTCACTGCCATAGACTGACTCATAGTGACCCTATAGGACAAAGTAGACTGTCCCATAGGGATTCCAGGGAAGTAAATCTTTACACAAACTGACTGCCACATCTTTCTTCCATGGAGTAATTGGAGGGTTCGAATCACCAAGCTTTTGGTTAACAGCACTTAAGCTACTGTGCCACCAGGGTTCCCTCCCTGGGGTTAGAACTATGTGTAAGCCAAGGATTCCCCAGTGAATTAATGTTTGCTTTATATTGTTGGTTTATCTGCCCAAGACCGATGTAATTGAGCCATGCGTTGTTATGTCTACTCTAAGTGCTTTATAAGCCAATTTACAAGGTGCTAAATTGGTTTCTAATTTTTTTTATAAATTAAAAGCCAATTTTCAAAAAATTTGATCATACAATAGAGCTCTCCTGGAAATTATGTAGAACATTTTGAAGTCAGGAAGTGAGAGGCCTCGCATTTTGTTCTTTTTCTTAAGCAGTGCTTTGCTTATCTGAGGAATCTTTCTGTCCAAATAAAGTTCGTTATCATTTTTTCTGTCTCTTTAAAGAATATTGTTGGAATCTGGATTGGGATTGCATTATGGCTGTAGATTGCTATGTGTAGTATTGACATTTTCACCATGTTAAGTCTTGTTATCCATGAGCCTGGTACATTCTTCCATTTTTGTAAATCTTTTTTGGTTTCTTGTAGATTTCTTTATATAAGTCTTGTTCTCTGGTTAGATGTATTCCTAAATACTTAATCCTTTGGGTTTCTATCATAAATGGTATGGTTTTCCTTATTTCTTCTTCAGAGCTTTCTTTATTAGTATAAGAATCCAACTGAGTTTTGTATATTGATCTTGTACCCTGCCACTTTGCTGACTCATCCAATGATTTCCAGTCAGTTTTTTTTTTTTTTTTTTCTCTCTAAATCTTTGGGATTTTCTATGTATAGGATCATATTGTCTGCAAATAGAGTTTTATTTCTTCTTTGTCAATCTGGATACCTTTAATCTCCCATTCTTGTCATATATCTCTGGCTAAGATTTCCAACACAATATTGAATAGGAGAGATGATAAAGGGCATCTTTGATTGGTTCCTGTTTGCAAGGGGAAGGCTTTCAGTTTCTCCTGTTGAGAGTCATGTTGGCTGTTGGCTTTGTATATGTACTCTTATGTATGTTGAGGAATTTTCCTTCAAATCCTGCTTTGTTTAGTTTTTTTTTTTTTTATCAGGAATAGGTGTTGGATGTTGTCAAATACCTTTTCTGCATCAATCGATATAACCATGTGGCTTTTGTACTTTTAAAAAAAAAATGTGTGTGGTGAATTATGTTGATTGTTTTTCGAATATTGAACCATCTTTGCATCCCTGGTATGAATCTTGTTTGGTCATGATGTATTTTATATATATATATATATTGTTGAATTCTATTGGATAGGGTTTTGTTGAGAATTTTTGCATCTATGTCTATGAAGGATATTGGTCTATAATTTTCTTTTTTAGTGATGTCCTTCTCCGGTTTTTAAATGAGGGTTTATGCATGTTTCATAAAATGTACTAGAAGTTTTGCATTTTTTCCTATATTCTGGAATAGTTTGAGTAGAATAGGTGTCAACTCTTCTCTGAATGTTTGGTAAAATTCACTGGTAAAACCATCTGGACCAGGACTATTTTTGGTTGGGAGTTATTTGATGACCTGATCTATTTCTTCCTTTGTTATAGGTCTATTCAAGTTTTCTACTTGTCTCTGTGTCAGTTTATGTAGGTGTGTTTTTCTAAAAATGCATCCTCAAGGTTTAAAAATTTGTTAGACTACAGTTCTTTATAGTACAGTTATTATCTTTTTTATTTCTATTGGTTCTGTTGTAATGTCTCCTATGTGGTTTCTTATGTGTGTTGTTTGTGACTTCTCCCTTTTTTCTTTTGTTAGATTTGCCAGAGGTTTTTCAATTTTATTAATCTTTTCATAGAACCAGCTTCTTGTTTTGTTGATTTTTTTCTATTGTTTTTCTGTTTTCTATATGATTTATTTGTGCTCTAAGCTTTATTATTTCTTTTTTTCGGATGGTAGCTTTACTTTGCTGTTCATTTTCTAATTGTTGGAGATAGTACCATAGGCTCTTGATCATATGCTAGCTCTTGTAATGCTTGAACATTGACCATTTCTTTTTGGTGCATGACTCTGTGTATTCCTTCCATATTTAAATTTTGTTTTTTAAATTTTAAGTTTTTATTGTGAACTGAATGATAGTTTACATGGGAGAACATTGATTTTACACCATTGTTTCAATGCAATGATTACAATCTCCTCTGTGCATCATCATTCAACAGTAGTTGCTTCCATTCCCTCTGCTTTTTTGTTTTTTGTTTTGTGGGGGGATGTACACACACTAACATTCAGGAATATATAATAATTTAAACAACCAAAGGGCACAATCTGCAATCCTGCCTCCTGGCTGCCAGCACCCAGTCCCTCTCTTTCCATGAGTCCAGAGTCCTCAGCTGTTCCCTCTCTCCATGTCCTCATCTCTGTCTCCATCTCTGATGTTGCTGCTTCTCTGGATAGGGTCCCACATTTTGCTTGTGCTCTTTTCCCTTGCTTCCATCTTCTTTTGATGTTTTGTGCATCATGTAATATTTTGCCCATGGAATCATCCTTCAATATTACAAGTGGAGGCTTGATTTTTTCTTCAGTTTTTTCAGCTAGAGGAATGCTGAGCATGTCCTTCTCTTTTGGTTTTCTAAGTCCAGGCCTTTACATATTTCATTATAAGTCTTTACTTTGTTTCTCTAGGTGACCTTTTAAATTTTTTGTTCAGCTGTTTACCTCCTTCATTTTTTTCTCCATTGAATTATGCAGCAATCATATAAACAAATCTAAGGAATATTCAAGAGCTACTGTATCAAAAAGAACTGGTTAGTGTTCAGTCATATCAAGAGATACCATATGATCAAGAACCGATGGTATTGAAGGAGGAAATCCAAGCTGAACTGAAGGCACTGGTGAAAAACAAAGCTCCTATAATTGATGGGATACAAATTGAAATGTTTTGTCAAACTGATCCAGTGCTGGAGGCTTTACTTATCTATGTCAAGAAGTTTGGAAGGCAGCTGTCTGACCAATTGATTGAAAGAGATCCGTATTTATTCCTATTCCAAAGAAGGACAACTGAACAGAATGTAGAGATCATCTAACAATATCATTAATATCATAAGCAAGTAAAATCCTGCTGAAGATAATTTTTAAATGGTTGCAGGGACAGGGAGCTGCCAAAACTTCAAGCAGGATTCAGAAGAGAGAATCTGTTGTTATTGTTATGTGTCATTGAGTAGGGTTTCCAAGGAGTGGTTGGTGGATTTGAACAGTGCACTGCCTTTACAGTTAATTGTTGTTGTTAAGTGCTGTCAAGTCAGTTCCGACCCATAGTGGCCCTGTATAGGGTTTCTGAGGAGTGGCTGGTGAGCTTGAACCGCCAACCTTGCAGTTCAAATGGCTTTGCAGTCTGGTGCATTAATCCACAGTGGTCCAGTGTTATTCTACAATAGCACACCAAGACTCCAGAAAAGGACATGGAAGTAGGGATATCATTGCTGACATCAGTGGATTTTTTTATGAAGGCAGAGAATACAAGAAAGATGTTTACTTGTGTTTATTGACTGTGCAAAGGCCTTCAAATGTGTGGATCATAACAAACTAAGGCTAACATTTTGAAGAATGTCTATTCCAGAACACTTAATTGTGCTTATGAGGAATCTGTACCCAGACCAAGAGGTAGTCATTAGAACTGAACAAGGGGATACTGAATGGTTTAAAATCAGAAATGTGTGTATCAGGGTTGTATCTTTTCACCATATTTATTCAGTTTGTATGCAGAGCAAATAATTTGAGGAACTGTAGTATATGAAGAAGAACATAGCATTAGGATTAGTGGAAGAGTCATATAACCAGCAATATGTAGATGATACAACCTTGCTCGTTGGAATTCAAGAGGATTTAAATACTGATAAAGATCAAAGAATACGGTTTTCAGAATGGATTGCACCTCCATGTATAGAAAACAAAATTCCTCACAACTGGACCAATAAATAATATAATAAATGGAGAAAAGATTGATGTTGTCAGAGATTTCATTTTGCTTGGCTCCACAATCAATACTCATGGAAGCAGTATCCAAGAAATCAAATCACCTGAGGCAAATCTACTGCAAGATATCGGTTTGAGGACTAAGGTGCACCTGGCCCAAGTCATGACATTTTCCAATTGCTTCATATGCATGTGAAATTTGGACAATGAATAAGGAAGACTGTAGAAGAGTTGGTGCATTTTAATTATGGTGCTGGAGAAGGATATTATAAGTATCATGGACTGCCGGAAGAACAAACAAATCTGTGTTGGAAAAGGTACAGCCAGATTACCCCTTGGATGCCAGGATGGTGAGACTTTGTCTCTCATACTTTGGACATGTTATAAGGAGGGACTAGTCCTTGGAGAAGGACATAATGCTTGGTAAAATGGAGGGTTAATGAAAAGGAAGTAAAAAGACCCTCAAAGGCCTGGACTGACACAGTGGCAGCAACAACTTACTCAAATGTAACAATCATTGTGAGGATGCAGCAGGATTGGGCAGTGTTGTGTTCAGTTGTGCTTAGGGTTGCTATGTGTCAGAACCAACTCAACGACACCTAACAACAGCAACACAGGTAGAGACTACTTCATATTAACTACATGTTATCAACTATTGCTTTCAGGATTCTCTCCTTGTATTTGATTTTGGAGAGCTTGAGTATTATATGTCTTGGTGATTTTCTTTTGGGTTTATCCTTCCTGGGTTTCATTGAACTTCTTGAATGTTTATCTTTTCATTTTTCAGGATGTTAGGGAAGTTTTCTTCCAGCAGCTCTTCAACTATCTCTTCTGCGGACTTGTGTGATACTTTCTGTTTCAGAATGCCAATAATTCTTAAGTTATTCCTCTTCATGTTGTCCAACATGAATCTTAGACTTTCTTCGGATTTTTTAATCCTTTTTTGTGTGTGCTAGCTCTTCTATCTTAGCAGTATTGAGAAATTTGTCTTCCAGTTCACTAGTTCTGGCTTCCATCTCTTCAATTCTACTCCTTTGCCTTTTCAATGTATTGTCCATTTCTGATATTTTATCATTAATCGTTTGGACTGCTTTCTGTAGGTTTGGGATTGTTTCCAATGCTGTATCTATCTTATTTGATTCCTGTAGTGCTTTCTGATTTCTTCTATATTTTTCTCAACCCTCTGTGGAGTGTTTGGATGCATTTAAGTATCATTTTGCTGAATTCTTTCTCAGGCATTTCCTGCCCTCCTGCCAATGTGTTGGCTAGGTCTATCTCCTGTTCATTTGTCTCAGTCACTGTATCTTGTTTCTGGACATTTGCCAATATGGTCAGCTCTTTCTTGGGCATGTTCAATAGTTAGCTGTTATTTCAATAATTAGATGAATGTATGTTGATGTTTAATTATGCTTTCTAATTGCCTCCAGGTAGATGTGATCAGGAGATGTTTCCCTTTTCACTTTTTTTAAATTACTCAACTCAGAGTAACTGTAGCAGGTGTTGGCTGCCTATCTGGTGTATGTTGTTGTTGTTAGCTGCCATCAAGTTGGCACCAACTCATAGTGACCCTATGCACAACAGAATGAAACACTGCCTGATCCTGGGCCAACCTCACTATTGTTGCCATGCTTGAGCCCATTGATGCTGCCACTTTGCCAATCCATCTCACTGGGGGTTTTCCTCTTTTTCTCTGACCCTCCACCTTACCAAACATGATATCCCTCTCCAGTGACTGGTCCCTCCTGACAATATGTCTGAAGTATGAGAGATGAAGTTTGGCCATCCTGGCCTCCAAAGAGCATTCTGGATGCACTTCTTCCAACACAGATCTGTTGGGTTTTTTTATGGCAGCCCATGGCACTTTCAGTATTTTCCACCAACACCATAATTCAAAAGTATCAATTCTTCTACGGTCTTCCTTATTCACTGTCTAGCTTTTGCATGCTTATGAGGTTATTGAATATATCATGGCTTGGGTCAGGTGCACCTCAATCTTCAAGCTGACATCTTTGCTCTTCAGTACTTTAAAAAGGTCTTGTGCAGCATATTTGGCTAATGCAAAACATCAATTGTTTTCTTGACTGCTGCGTCCAAGAATGTTGATAGTTGATCCAAGAAGAATAAAGTCATTGACAATTTCAGTAATTTCTCCATTGATAAGAATGTTGTTTATTGGTATAGTGGTGAGTATTTTCATTTTCTTTACATTGCAATCCATACTGAAGGCTGTGCTCTTTGATCTTCATCAGTAAATGTTTTAAGTCCTCTTCACCTTCAGCAAGCAAGGTTGTATCATCTGCATATTATCAGCATATCACAGGTTATTAATGAGTCTTCCTTCAATCCTGATGCCACATTTTTCTTCATATAAGCCAGCTTCTCTGATTATTTGCTCAGCATACAGGTTGAATAAGTATGGTGAAAGAATACAACCTTGTCGCACACTTTTCTTAATTTTAAACCATTCAGTGTTCCCATGTTGTGTTCGAACAACTGCCTCTTGGTCCATGTACAGATTCCTCATGAGCACAATTAAGTATTCAGGAATACTCAATCTGGTGTATAGCAGCAGCTGGTATTGGATCTGCATGTATGGTGGGATTTTGTAGGGTGTGATTGTAGCTTGACAATATAACTGCAATTGCTGCCTGTTAATGAGTAATGAGGGGGAGAGCACGAGTCCCCTAAAGATAAAAAGGGGACCAAAAAATCAAACAGCAACATCAAAAAAGACAGGTTGGATACTATAGTCTAAAATTGCTGAAAAGAGAAACAAAAAATTCTATAGCAAAATATGAGTATGACTTTAACACCCCACCAGCTGTTCCGTGAGAGAAAGATGAGGCTTTCTGCTCCTGTAAAGGTTTACAGCCTTGGAAACCCTGTACAGGGTTGCTATGAGTCAGAACCGATTCCATGGCACATAACCACCACCATTGGCTTCTTGCCTTCAAGGCCGCCTGAGAAATTTCAAAAATGTCATTGTTGATACTTATGAAATAACTCAGGATTTAATTTTCGGCCTGTTTCCTTTTTACTCTCTGTTCCACTCCTCAAACCCAGTTCAAGCCTTTTTACTAGTGATTAACAGATCATGGCCGGCTGTATCCGTTTTGTGCTGCCTATTGGTTTTAAGTAGCACCTTTCCTCTTAAATTCTGCTGAGCAGATCTGTGCGAATGCATAGTAGAACCCTCTGGGGCTTGGGGTGGGGGTGTCCGTTTGCTCAACCCCCCTCTAGTCACCAGAATGGAGGTGCACAGGGACAGCAAGAGACCAATGAACAGAGAGAGAGGAAAAAAAAAGAAAAGAATGCCCACACCTTTATCTCCCAGGATGGGTCAGATTTCTTGCAGTGGGAGCACTGCTCTAATCCTTCACCTGCTCCATCATGCCCAAGATGGCCACTCCAGAAACTACTGGGACTGACCAATCAGAAAACACCTGTTTTCTTGCTTCCGCTACAAATTCCACTTGCTATAAGCCTTCAAACTTTCTAACTATTCCTTTATATGTAGTTCAGAGTTCTAGGACTATCCCCTGAACCTGCTTATCTGGCATTCTGTGTTATTGCTGATGGAGGTCTGCACTGCACATCTCCTTAATCCACCAGTAAGCCCCACCTCTGTTATCAACTATTTCTAATGGAGACTTTTATTCTAGATAAATATTTTTCCCCTAAGAAATCAAGTGTTTTCAATTTAGAGATGTTCTATCCCAACAACAGATTTTTCTCTGAATTTATATTCCTTAAAATTCTTTTAAGATAACTACTTACAATACAAACTTAAAAATTTGACTCCCTCTCAATGGAGAGAAACTGAAAGCCTTCCCTCTGCGAACAGGAACCAGACAAGGATGCCCTTTGTCACCAATCCTATTCAATATTGTGCTGGAAGTCTTAGCAAGACCTATACGGCAAGACAGGGAAATTAAAGGTATCCAAATTGGCAAAGAGGAAGTAAAACTCTCTCCATTTGTAACCGATATGATCCTACACGTAGAAAACCCCAAAGACTCAGTAAAAATACTACTAGACCTCATTGGAAGATTCAGCAAAGTGGCAGGCTAAAAGCTCAACATACAAAAATCAGTTGGATTCCTCTATACCAAAATGACAGTGCTAAAAAAGGACATTAGGAAAATTTGACTAAACTCTTTTTTTTCTCTTCATATGTATATACTACTTTGGTGCTGTGGGTTAATATGCTGGAGTGCAAAGTTGGTTTGAACCACAAGTTTGGAGGTTCAAGTTCACTAGTCACCTCTTGGAAACCCTATACAGGGTTGCTATGGGTTGGAACCGACTCAATGGCACTTAACAACAACAGCAATTATCAACAAAAGGAGCCCTGGTGTAGGATAAACACTGTACTGCTACCCACAAGTTTTGCAATTTAAGCCCACCAGTTGCTCCATGGGAGAAAGATGAGACTGTCTGCTCCCATAAAGGTATACAGTCTCAGAAGCTCTATCTAGGGTTTCTCTGAGTCACAATCTACTCAACAAAAGTGGTTTGATTTATCATCAACCAGATTTAAATCCTGTGGTACAGCATTCAGGACACTCGGACTTTCAAAAACTCTGAGAAATTCCTATTGCTCCCTGATCCTTGTCATGACGGCAGTACCGAAATTCCTAGGAATGTTCAGTTTGCTCAGAGAGAAAGATAGATTTGTCCATGCCCTAATTCTTCCCACACTGCCCCAAAAACCTAAGCACAAGAACAGAAGCTGTGACCATTCCCTGTTTTGTTTGTATTCTGACTAACTGCAATCTGCAGTGCTTTTTAATCCTCATCAAGGAAACCAATCTCTTCAGAGTAGTATGAGAACTGTGCCAACCATCCTTCCTTTTGGTTGTTTATGGTGACCCCACGTGTGCAGAGTAGAATCTTGGTCCATTGGATTTTCAAGGTTATGACCTTTCAGAAGCAGAGCCAGGCCTGTTCTCCAAGGTACCTCTGGGAAGATGAAAAAACTCAGTGTTTTGGGCTGGTTGTTGTTAAGAGCTGTTGAGTCAGAGCTGACTCATAGTGATCCTGTACAGTGTTTCTGAGGAGCGGCTGGTGAGTCTGAACTGCTGACCTGGCACTGCAAACTGACCTTGCTGTCCTACAACGCCACACCAGGACTTTGGCTAATAGTAGCGTGCTTAAACATTTGTGCTACTCAGGGACCTTACTTGTCAGCAAAGTCCAGCATTCTCTCCAAGCAAAGTGTGATAGCCAGCCCCCAGGTGGCCCCGAATGATCCCCAGCTCCTAGTACTGACACCCTTGTGTGGGCTCCTTTTCCCCAATTACATGTGCTTTGGTCTGTGAGCACATGCCATCATTACGACTCTGGCTTCTGTTTACTCTCTTGAATCACTTGTTCTGGGAGAAGTCAGATGCCAACCTGTCACTTGGGCAGGCTGATGAGTCACCCATATAGCAAGGTCACTATGGCGATGAATGAGCCATCTTAGCAGTGGCTCCTCCAGCCTGGCCAACAGCTGGATGACAACCTGCAGAGTCCCGATTCAAACTGTAGGCACAGAGCAGCCAAAATCTGGGGGTGATGTGCACACAGTAGTGAGACAGCTCGCAAACACATCACTGAGAGTTAAGTGGGAATATATTGTGTACGTATTGCTTTACAAAGTTTTAGCATTTCTTATCACCTGAGGGACTTTTTCATACAATACTCACTTTCCTTTCTTTTCTGTTATGAGTTACAGATAATATCAGCATAACATGTATCCCATAGCCTGAATTGGTTTGCATTTCCACCCTAGGTATACTGACTCAGAATCTACATTTTAACAAGATTCCCAGGTGATTTGTGTACATAAGAATCCCCTGGGGATCTATAATAATAATCTTCTTATTGTTGTTAGGTGCCATAGAGTCAGTACTGATTCACAGTGCCCTATGCACAACAGAGCAAAACACTGCTTGGTCCTATGCCAGCCTCACAAATCATTGCTGCTTTTGAGCCCATTGTTGCTGCCACTGTGCCAATCCATCTTGTTGGGGGCCTTCCTCTTTTTCTCTGGGGATCTTATTTAATTGTAGATTCAGATTAAGTATATGTGGGGTGGAAATGTAAATTCTCATCAAGCAGTTGCATCAGATTGGACAACTTGGAAGTCTTGTTCAATAAAAATGTCCACAAATCAAATTAATGGAACGAACACATGAACATCAGTCACCATGACCCTGAGACTAGAAGAGCTAGATTGTGCCTGGATACCACTACCATCACCTCTGAAAGGATCACATTAGAAAGTTCTGGGTAAAGTGGAAGAAAATGTGCAACAAAAGTCAAAATCATAAAGAAGATCAGGCTTACTGGTGAGATAGAACCTAGTGGAACCCTGAGAATATGATCTTTGGTCACCCTTCAGGTCTGGAACTGAACTCACCCTTGTGGACAAATTTTCAGTCAAGCAATAATAGACAGATATTTTGGGGGGACAATTGCACTAGAAGGTATGCACACCATAGAATGGTAAACCATTCAAGATCAAAAGGGCAGCATTTATCTAAGGACAAATTTCAGAAGGGTTGGAAAAGAAAGTTGAATGGAAACAAATAGTAGGGAGAAAGTGCAATAACCGATGTTACATGGAAGGGATTGCAATAATTGAATTGAAACAAAGTATATGATTTGTTGAATGTAAACATATGCACTGTAAACTTTAACTCAATTCACAATACAAAGTTTTTTTAAAAAAAAGCTATGTGGTAGATCTTCCCTAAGTTTCAAAATAGTACTGCTACTTATGTAATGCAAATGACTTAAAAAAAAAAACCCACAACACTATACATTTTTTAAAAAATCAAATTCTTTTATATGCATCAATCATGAACTCTCCTAGGGACCTTTCTTTAAAATATTAGACAAAAACCGTTCATGACTTGTTCCTTCAGTGGAACAAGTAGAATTCTAATTACAACAGTTTTGACTAATAAAATAGATATTAAGTTAATTATGTTAGGGACAGTCCTGATGTTGCACTCATATAGCAAGGTTATCCAAACTGTAAGGTTATCCAAACTCACCAACCACTCCTTGGAAACCTTATAAACGGTCGCTATGAGTTGGAACTGACTCGATAACACTTAACCACAACATGTTAAGTACAAGAAATAAAATTCATCTTTGTTTGATAGCCAAGAAAAAGTTAGGAAGCAAACAATTCCTAGCTCTGCTTTCTAGAACTCAAAACACTCTTGACAAGAGCAAGCAGAAGCTTATCCATGAAGGTTAAAGGTGCTTATGGCTAAACCTTCTAACATTTGGACTGCTTAAGAAATCAATATTCAAGAAACCAGTGTGGTCTTTTCTCACTTTTATTATCCTAAGATTGTGGTGTGTTGGTGGAGTGCCATCGAGTTGGTTCCAACTCACAGAGACCCTGTATAGGGTTTCTGAGACTATAAATCTTTATAGGACCAGAAAGCCTCATCTTTCCCCTGTGGAGCAACTAATAGATTCGAACTACTGACCTTGCAGTTAGCAGCTCAACTCGTTA
>NW_006408579.1:12704230-12706368 GCF_000296735.1 Chrysochloris asiatica
TCTTAAGAGTGTTGTTGTTGTTAAGTGCTGTCGAGTCAGTTCTGACTTATAGCAACCCTGTATAGGGTTTCTGAGGAGTGGCTGATGATCTTGAACTGCTGACTTCTTGGTTTAAACCGACCTTGCAGTCTGGTGCATTAAACCATAGAGCCACACCAGGACTCCATACGTAGCCCTTTCTGTTTTATTCTTGGTACTCAGTAAGGCTGTAGAAGTCTATTGAACTTTTACATTCTCAAATAAGACTTTAGGAGTATAAAATGAGTTTAAACATTCTGTCAAATCTGTTTGTCACATAATATGATTGGAGAGGTAAGACTTTTATACTATAATTTTATTTAAGAGGATAAACATTAGAAGCAATCTTTTTAAGTGCAAATGACAGAAAATTCAAGCCCTATGCACAGTTGTGAATGCTAATGAGAACATTTGTTTGGTTATCAGAATTGGCAATATAAAAAATTCAAAATATTGGAGATTAGACTATGAAACTTTCAGTTGTCTCCTACATTAAAGTAAATTTCAATCCATCAAAGCCATTTCCTGTACGGACAAAAAATAATCTGCATATCAGTCTGATCAGTAGAGCAGGTCACAGTGACATTTGCTCTACTGACCACACTGGTCAGTACACTTTTACTTTTCTAAGAATAGAAGCATTATACTCAAATAATTTCACCTTTCTCCAAATCCTTAAACTCAAAATTATAGGCACAGAGTGTAAGCAAATCTAGATATTTTCCAACAGATGAGCAATAGCACAACTATACTGTTTTCAAAACTACTGTCTAGATGTTCTTTTCTATATCAGCAAACGCTTAGGGATCACAAGTCTATCAGCCTGCACTGTTTTTGTTACGTGCTGTCAAGTTGGTTCTGACTCATAGTGACCCTATGTATAACAGAAAGAAACATTGCCCTGTCCTGCACCTTCTCTCAGCTTTTGCTGTTTGAGCTCATCATTGCAATCACTGTGTCCATCTTATTGAGAGTCTTCCTCTTTTTCATGGACCTCTTTTTCGCTCAAGATGTCTTTCTTCAGCAACTAGTCCCTCCTGACAACGTATTCAAAGGTAAGTGAGATGAAAAGCCTACAAAATATCACATATTTCAAAAGACACCCTAGCTTCTAAGGAGCACTCTGCTTGTATTCCAAGACAGAAGTACCTTCTATAAGCAATGTTAAATGTATTCATTGCGCCACAAGTTCATCAAAATTTCCCTTTAGATACTTTTTAATGTATCCAGGAGAAAACACCCACTTCAGGTTTATTTAAGGGTATTAACCTATGGAACATCAACTCCAATTTTAAGGTTAAGCAGATTATTGTTGGGTTACTGAAGAAAAAGGACCAGAGGGAAAATCAATCACAGCAAATCTCTTTAGGTCAATTAAAGGCCATATTTCTAGCAAGGATTTAAAAATAACCCAAACAAACCTAAATTCACCAGCCCGCGTTCTAACACTTAACGCCACTAGTAACAATCAATAACAGGAAAATGAAGTTGCTAACAACCATCCCATTAATTAGCAAAAAACCCCCAATATATATAGTAATGCTACCTATCCAAACTGCCCCACCTAGCCCTAACCACCAACAGGAAAAAGAAAAAGCCTAGTATGTTTTATAAGGCTAGAAATGGTCTCCAAAGGACAAAAGGTAAAAAGAGTGAAGTACCTGTCCACATTAGTCTTCTACACATAGTCTTTCAAAACCCAATGTGTCACAAACCGGAGTCCTAGTATAGCAGTAGGATAAGCATTCCACCTCAGGATGGGTTTGAACTGCAAGGTCAGTGGTTTAAATTTACCAGCTGCTCCTTGGAAACCCTATACATGGTTGCTATGAGTTGGAACCCACTCGATGGTACACAACGAGAACAAACATTACAAACATAACAAACTTGTCTATGAATTAGACCAAGATATCGTTGTTGTTGTTTTTTTTCAAAGTTTTATTGTGAATTGAGTGAAAGTTTAAAGGGCAGATCATCAGGTTTACATTCAACGAATCATATACTTTGTTTCATTACAATGGTTATAATTCCCTCCATGTACCATCAGTTAACAGTATTTCTCGCTATTTATTTTAGTTCTTTTTTATAATACTGAGGCATATATAATGATATAAAGCACC
>NW_006408579.1:12711308-12714448 GCF_000296735.1 Chrysochloris asiatica
CTGGGACTATCAAAGAATGGTTCTTTTAGTATAAAAAGATTTTCATGACTTTTTGTCTTTTGAAATAGGTGATATTTTGTGAAATGTGAAAGCAGGACATTAAAAAAAAATCAAAATTATTTAACACTTCAAATTTTGGAACCATATATCTTAACTGTGAAATTAAATAAGTGTCGTGGAGCTGATTCGGACTCATAGTGACCCTGTATAGGGTTTCCATGGAGCAGCTGGCGGATTTGAACCACTGACCTTGCGATTCAAATCGACTTTGTGGTTCACTGTATTATCCCACAGCACCACACAAGGACTTTGTAACTGTACTTATTCCTTCTGCAGTGAAACCATCTCACAAAAATATAAGAAAACCAAAACAATCTAAAACACGATTTTTAAAGTCCTTGAAAGAAAACTTTTAGAAAAAAAGGGAAGGAAAGAGAAGAATAAAAAGGAATGGAAACCTTTAAAAGAAAGATGGGGGGTGGAATTAACGGGCCTCTTTTTCATTTGATGACAAGCAAGTGCAAGAAAGTTCATTTGTAATTTGTTCAGTTGTCTATCTTCTGTACATCTGCATTCTGGCCTGATGGGACTTTGAGGTTTTTCTGCAGCACGTGAGCATCTGCGGGCTCTATCCTCTTATAGTAGCTCTTCTTAGTCTCAATAATCTCAAAGCCAAACTTCCTATAGAAGTCAATTGCTGACTCATTGCTGATCTGAACATGCCTGAATTATAAATGGAATCCCTCCAAAATATTTCATCAGCTTTCAAGTTTTCTCCACAGAAACCCTCAAATCTGAAACTGCCACCTAGGTAACATTGGTGGTAGCTGGAATACTGTGGACATTTCTTTAGATTCTCTTTACAAAATAAAATGTGCAATACTTGCAGTCATCAACTAGGATAAGTATTCATTTCAGAAAACCTTTTGATGACATATGTACACATTTAATATAACTTTGAATTCTAGTGGCACAGTGGTTAAGGCACTTAGCTATCCACCAGAAGGTCAGTGGTTGGTACCCATCTGCTTCAGTAAAGATTGCCATTATTGTTATGTGACATCAAGTTGGTTCCGACTCATATTGTTGTTGTTAGGCATCATGTAATCGGTGCCAACACATAGTAACCCTAAGCACAACAGAACAAAACACTGCCAGGTCCTGCACTAACCTCACAATTGTTGCTACATTTGAGCCCATTGCTGCTGCCACTGTGCCAAACCACCTAGTTGGGGGTCTTCCTCTTTTTCTCCAACCTTCCACTTTACCAAGCATCCTTCTCCAGGGATGTAGATTACGTCCATACTGACAATATGTCCAAAATACAAGAGACTAAGTCTGGCCTTTCTGGCTTCCAAGGAACATCCTGGCTGTACTTCTTCCAACCTAGATTAGTTTGTTCTTTTGGCAGTCCATGGTACTTTTTAATAGTCTCCTCCAACACCGTAATTCAAATGCATCAATTCTACGATCTTCCTTATTCACTGTCCAACTTCCACTTTCATATAAGATTATTGAAAATACCATGATTTGGGTCAGGCACACCTTAGTCCTCAAACTGACATCTTTTCTTTTCAACACTTTAAAGAGGTCTTGTGCAGCAGATTTAGACTAGGAGAATGGAGCCACCCAAAACTGAGGAAACAGAGTTGCCATCCCAGTGAACTTAGAATACAGAACTGAAGCCCAGGGTCAAGGTTCCTCTATCCAGATTCTGGAGGTTGTGGTCAACATACAGATGCTGGTTGGTAGGGTAATTGCTGAATGGTCTCAGAGAAGACAGAATTATTCTCAAGTCTTGGAAGTAAGTGCAATGTGTTCTATTGGACTTAGGACTCCCTTGGCACCTGTTATCCCTTCTTTCCCTCCAATTTCTCCCATTTACAATGGAAATATCTACTCTGTGCCTGTTCTACCATTGTACTTTGGAAACAGATAACTTGTATTCCAGATTTGAAAGATTCATATAAGAGGAATTTTGTCTCAGGATGGAATACACCTAAAGTCTCATCCATATTTGATTTAGATGATTCAGAAAATGAGATTTTGGACTTGGAGTTGATTTAAGACTTTTGGGATGGTGTCATGGGGTGAATGTATTTTGCATATATATACAAGAGCATGAATTTTTAGGGGCCAAAGGGAGGAAGACAACTACCTGCCTAACCAATTGGAAGAGATCCCTATTTGTGTCCATTCTATAGAAAGGTGACCCAACAGAATGTGGAAATCATCAAACAATATCATTAATATCACATGCAAATAAACTTTTGCTGAAGATAATGAAAAAACAAAACAAAACACCAAATGATGCCAGAGAACAAGCAAATCTGTGTTGGAAGAAGTGCAGCCAGAATGCCTCAAGAAGCCAAGATGGTTAGGCTTCACCTTATACTTCAGTGTTATCAGGAGGGACCAGTCACTGAAGGTTATCATGCTTGGTAAAGTGGAGGGTCAGTGAAAATGATGAATAACCCCCAACAAGATGGACTGAACACTGGCAGCAACAATGGGTGCAAATGTAACAACAATTGTGAGGATGGCTGAAGACCAGGCAATATTTTGTTCTATTGTTCACAGGGTCACTACGAGTTGGAATGGACTCAATGGCACCCAACAACAATAATCCCATTTGGGAATGGCTTGTCTTTGTTATGTTAATGGGACAAGATGATTATATCTTGAGCCAATCTAGCTTTCTAAAAAAAATTTATTATGAATTGGGAGACAATGAATCATCGTCCTTCCTTCCTGTGCTTTCCATTTCCATTTCTACTTCTTTCCTAACCCTTCTAAACTGTGTCCTTGGGTAAATGCTGCTCTTTTGATCTCAGCTCATTGACTATTCTAAGGAGTATTAGAAGGTACTAGATAAAGTGGAAGGAGAATGTGAAACAAAACTCAATATTATCATTAGAAAAAAAAATACCAGGCTTACTGATGAAATGGAGATTGGCAGAGCCCCCAGGAATATCGCCTTTAGTCACCTTTCATGTTTGGAAATGAATTCAACTCAGTGGCTCATTTTCCAGCCAGGCCTATGAGGAGAACAAGAATACTAGGGAAGAGTGTACTCTTGCTAATAAAGAAGTAAGAGTGTAGAAGAGTTGATGCATTTGAGTTATGGTGTTGGATAAGAG
>NW_006408579.1:12715283-12726892 GCF_000296735.1 Chrysochloris asiatica
GCTCCGCGGGAGAAAGATGAGGCTTTCTACTCCCGTAAAGATTTACACCCTCGGAAACCCTATACAGGGTCGCTATGGGTCGGAACCGACTCAATGGCACTTAACAACAACAACAACATTCAACCTGTATGCCAAATAATCTGAGAAGCTGGATTATATGAAGAAAATCATAGCATCAAATTAGCGGAAGACTCACTAACAACCTGTGATATTCAGATGATGCAACCTTGCTTGTTGAAAGCAAAGAGGACTTAAAATACTTACTGATTAAGACTCAAGATCACAGCCTTCAGTGTGGGTAAAGAAAACAAAAATCTTCACCACTGGAGCTTATCCTACAGAGCCACCAGGTTCTGAATATATTTTATAAGTAAATAGAAAAAAACACACAACATCATCTAAAGAAGTTTCCAGTGTTGATCATTTCCTCTTGGTAAATTTCCCTTGATCCAACAAGCTATAAGTTATTTTACTGTTACTTGCTAAAAACGAAAACATCGTACGTAGCATTAGTTTGTAAAAGGCTACTTAAATTTTCACTTTGGCTCCCCTGTTACCTGGCTATACATCTTTGGGCGAGCGGCATAACTTTTCTGTGTCATGGTTTATTTGTTGGCACATTACCTATCCTGCATACCTCACAGGATTGCTGTGAAGAAGAAATGAAATTTATAAGAGGGCCTCAAACAGTTTGTGGAAAACTCCAATATCTTTCCATTTCATTTGCCATGAAAATTTAAAAGACCCCTCGTATATTTGACAGTGTTTTCACAGTTGTACAGGAAAATTTCATTGTGAATAGCAATTATTTTTCATTATTGCCACTTCCCCTACATGCAACTGAAACACTGGCTTCCACTAGAATATATCTTGTTGGTTAGTTCCGCATGAGTTTTTTCTTCTTCCTGTGAGAAACTAAGAAGATAATGCTTATTTGCTGCCCAGCTGAATTCAGAAGTCAAGCAGTTTGTTTAAGCAGCTAATCTCCATGTGCCATTTTATTTTTTGGAAGATACAAGAATCCAGATTTTAACAGAATTTGTACTGCGTAGGACTGGTTGTTGTTGTTATTTTCTTACCATGGTTTAATTACGTTCAGATCTGTGGTTTGGGAAGAAGATCAAGCCAAATTGTACTTGGGGAGAACTTACTGCTTCAGTGACATTTTCTGGGAATTTGCCATTCAGTTAGATTAAATCCTATTTTGTGGGGACTTCTGTGTGGTGAATGTGCCAATTCACATTAAGTGTTTTAAAAGATAAATGAGACAGTTTAGTACAGAAGAAGAAAATTGGTTAGCACATCAGTGTTGCAAACCAAGTCATTGTTTCTTTTCTTGCCATATTTCTAGACAAATTTAAAAACACTTAGAACCATTATCATTGTGCCCCAAATGTAAAATTACGATTTACCTGTTCAATAAAGACTAATTCCTCTGCCTAAATCTAGCAGAGAGGCAATTACTCTCTTGGAAGGGTGAGCTGGGCCCAGCAACTGAGAACAAGGCCAGGAGCCCTTGATGAAGGTCACAGATGTTGTCTGATCCATTGGGCCAGTACAGATGGGTCTCAGGGACAGCCTTTGAGGAAGTAAATACTTAAACATATTTACCTGACTCTTGACAACTTTTATGAATGATTTTTAGGAACTATAGCAAACAAACAGTATATCCAGTTCATTCTTCCATTTCTCTGCATCATTAATTTAGTTTTGAACAAATAGGCTGCCATTGAGAACCGGGCATCTTATGGTTTGTTGTTGTTAAATGCCGTCAAGTTGGTTCCGATCCATAGCGACCCTATACAGGGTTTCCTAGGAGCCAAATGTGCAATTCAAACTGACTTTGAATTGCAGTCTAGTACATTAACCCACAGCACCACACGAGGGCTCCATCTTATGCTACATATATTTTAAATTAAAATGAACATTTAGGTCTGCCAAATGCAATCATTAAGTTTATGAAAAGGACTTCAGTTCTTAACTTTACAAGCTTAGACTCTGAAGCAACGGTTCTCATATGAATCCAGCTGTTTCTGTTTAGAGAGCCAAAATGACCCAAAGTTCTAGTTTTATTGGTTGGCTTTCCTAAAGCACAGTAGGTTTCATTGTTACTTGGGGTTTATGAAACTGACACATCTTCTTAATTTTTGGGAAAACCAACTCTTTACATTAATAAATTCAGGAGTTACATAAATCTAGGCTGTTGTTGTTTTGCACACATGGATAACATGACAGATGGAAGTTGAGTCTTCATTGCAACATGATCTCTTTTCTTTCTTTTTGACCTCGTTACCTAAACTCTTCATTTCTGATTACTAATTTAGATTTCTACACCATTCACTTCACCTAACGAACAGTGCCTTCTCAAAGTTTCAGTTTCTTCATCTGGAAACTGGGGATAATATAATAGCACTTACTTCATAGGGGTGCTCTCAGGATTAAATATGTCAATGTGTAGAAACCCATTGTAGGGTGATTCATGATAAATATTTGCTATTTTGCTCATCAGTTCGGCTTTAATGCTGGAGCTGGGTTGGAGATGGGTACTGAGGACAATTGTTTCCCATAGTAAATTTGCACTAAAAGGGCAGAATGAGAACCTCAGTCTCATGTTTATCCTTCAGCAGAGAGAGGTTACTGCAATTCCGCAGTTAGGGAGAGGATATTATTTTCATTTCTTCAAGGATGGATTCCTACCCAACAATCCTCTTGTTTGGATCTGCGCTTTCTCTGGGATTAAAATTGGAATTTCCATTTTTCTTATGAAAAACGTAAGGCTATCAAATAAAATCCCTCCCTTTTACTTTTCTGTCTTCTCCCTTTTAGTCTGGAAGAGCAGTTATGACAGAGCAGGTAGCACAAATGGTTATGTTGTAAACTAAAAACTAGTGGCTGGACCACTAACCCAAAGGATGGTCATTTGAACTCAAACTCACCCAGAGACACACTGGAAGTAGGCTCTGCAGATCTGCTTCTGAAAAATCCCAGCCCTGAAAACCCTATGAAGTGCAATTCAACTCTGCACATGTGGGGCCTCCATGAATTGGAATTGACTTGACAGCCACAAACAATAAGTAAGCTTCCATGATAATCCAAAATTGATGCTTAAACTGCTCCCTTCCCCTTAGACTTTCAGAAAATACCATTACTGGAAATTGACTTCCTGTGGAGTCTCAATTTGGCTTTCCAGGCTTATAATTTTTATTCCTTCCTGAATTTTTTTTCTTTCTTAATGCTCCACCCATATCCTTATTATATTTTCTAGCTCTCAGGAGTCAATTTGAAACTCTGAGACATTTTTGGGTCAATCTTAGGGTTCTGCCTACTTCTTTGAAGTTACATATCCTTGAGAGCTAGCACACATTCTCCTCCTTGTCTCTAGTTCCAGGTCTGGATCAGGGTCCCCTCTAATGATTTGATTTCTTGGTTTGACTAGGTAGTAGAACAAGTAGATAGAGAAAGTCTGCACCTCCCTGGAGAGGACTTTTAAGAAGAAATAAACCAGTTGCCATTAAATCAACTCTGACTCATGGTAATCCCTTGTGTGTCAGTGTACAACTGTGCTGCATTCCGTTTTTAATGGCTGAGTTTTCTGAAGTCGATTCCTAGACCTTTCTTCTGAGTTGCCTCTGAGTGGACTCATACTGCCAACATTTCAGTCAGCAGTGGAGCATATTAACAACCATTTGCATCACTCAGGGATGCTTAAGAAGACCTGCAGGGCCAAATATCTTTCTAAAAATGTGATTGTGTGAGAGAGACTATATAGTACTAGCAATTTAGGCCTTGTAAATATAAAAATTGCTGATTACTATCTGGACTTCTTTCTGTCTTGCATCTGCTAATGGTAAGGCAATTCTTTTTTTGTAGCTCTTTTTTTTTTGACAAATTCTTATTATTTGTTTCACATCTGTCTTCTCCAGCTGGATGATAAACCTAATGATAGAAGAGACTGTGTGAGTTTATTGTTGTGTCCAGTTCCTTCCAGTACTTGGCCCAAATATTTCTTGATTGAGTATTGATTGACTCAGAATTTCTGACTGCACTTAAGTGAACAGCGAAGTAGTGAGGAAGGAGGGAAGGGAGGGGAAATACATCTTCTAAAAGCAGGTTAGGGAGACAGTAGTGGTTCAGAGGTAGAATTCTAGCCTTCCACGTAGGAGACCTGGGTTTGATTCCCATGTGCAACCACCATTATCTGTCAGTAAAGGCTTGTATATTGCTTGCAGTTATGCTGAACAGGTTTCAGAGGAGCTTTCAAACTAAGACTAGGAAGAAAGGCCTGGTATTTTACTTAAAAAAACTCATCCAATGAAAACCCTGGGGATGGTGCAAACCAAGCAGGGTTTCAATTTGTGCACAGGGTTGCCATGAGCTGGGTTGTAACTTGACAGAAGCTAACAAGATAAGCCATTTCACAAGACATCCTACAAAGAGTTAGAAGCAGGTTAAACTCAATACTGAATTTGTTCTCTTCATGGGAAGGGCCTGCCTTTTGTAAAAGGCTCATATGAGCTATGAAACAAAACTCATAAAATGCAAATCAATTGGTTTCTGTGGTAGCAATGTTACACCACCAGAAAAGCTTGGTATTTTAAATAATATTCCATTTAAAGATTTAAGATTTCTAAATTATAAAGACCATCAAGGCATTGAGTACAGTAGAGGGCTCAGGAGCTAGGGATGGTGGAATTGTGTGTCAGAGTTCTCCTGTCCTGAAGATCTTTCATTTTTGAAATTGCTGTTTTCTAAATCATAACTATAATGCTGGAACAGGTGAGACACCTAGATTTCTTTGCACTTGACTGAAATGTGATACGATATAAATTCTATGTTAAGGCATAATGATTAACTGTTGCTCTTCTCCAATAAAATGGCTAAGCCTTAGCTGATAGGGATTTCAAAGCAGCAAAAAAGACAAAGATTTCAGCCAAGGCATTTAAAAAAACTGAAGAATTCAGAGATGATATAATATCTATGGGGAGTCCTTAGAGGAAAGAGACCCCAGCGCAGTGGAATTGAAGTATAAGAGCAGTATAAGTATCTTCTTTGTTCTGTCTCTGATCTGGGTGCTTGATATGTCTCAGCCTTTGTCATCTGCATGTAGAGTTTCAGTGACTTGCCAGAGGACACACAGCAGCTAAGGACTAACTCTGACTCCAGAATCTTTCTCAAGCTCTGTTCCCTCTGTGAAGAATGTTTTTATTCCCCCAAGTTTTAGACAAAGACTAAGCTATCTGAGACGATCTCCCCAAATGAGAAACACCTGGGTATTATTTGATTGCCCAACCTCTGCATTTTGTGGCCACACAGAGCATGCTGGTGACTGCTTGGAGTGACAAAGGAAGCAGCTGCCTCTTTGTTTAAAGGACTTGGCTGGGTTGCTAGTCTTCAGTCATGGAAAGTCCCTTCCCCAGATAGACTCTGGTTTTCCACTGGCTTATTCTGGTGCTAAAATAAAACCAGGCTAATCCTTCAGCCATCCAGAGAAGACAGGTGGGGCTGCCTTTCCAGCATTAGTCAGAGGTGTGAAGTGGTCATTTTTGATGTGGATGGTTCTGCTCCTCTGGCTGCCACATTGCTCTTGTGCTCTAGCTGAACTGCCCCTTATGATTCTGTGACTGCTCTGCCAACAGCCTCTTCCCTGTGGTCCTTTCTCTCTGGTTACCCTCCTGTTAAATTTGGCTTTTAAAGAGAGAAATCCATGAATACAGGCAAAAATAACCACCAGCCTTGGACTTGTTAGGTGCTACTGAACTGAGTTTGACTCATAGTGATTCCATGAAACATAATAAAACTGCCCCCATGGAGTTTTGTTTTCTAGGCTGGGATCTTTTTGGAAGTAGATTGCCAGGTCTTTCTTCCTTGGAAACTCTGGTTGGGTTCAAATCACCAACCTTTCAGACAGCAGATGAGTACTTAACTGCTTGTGCCACCAGGACTCCTTAGGCATTTACATATGGACAGTGTACAGTTAAGATACTATGAACCCTTGTCATTTCCTTTTACCCCAAGTGCTCCTATTATCCCACAGATGCACTTACATGACTTTCTTATGTTCCCCCAACCACTAGGCTGGCACTTTGAAAGAATGAACAGCAAGCACATTGAAAATGAATATTTATAAGAGCAGGCTTCTTCAGGTTTTTAGCCCTGCTGCAGATAACAAAACTGACCATAATGTACCATTTCGTAACACAAGATAAATGTCATCAGAAAGTTGTTAAGAATACAGCAGCACACTCTGTACATTTCTGTAGGGCACAGACACATTTCCTAAACAAGTCAGCAAACAATGCATCCTGCAACGCACTCACTTTTGGCCACAGGGCTACTTGAGCAGACTCTTGCTTACATTTTCTTAGTGGGTCTTTTTTTGTTTTAGGAAATGAAACCACTTTCCACAAAAAATCCTACAGCCATCGAAAATTTCATGGAAAAATTCCATTATCTTACAATTCCATTTCCCCACAAATTTTATGAAGCCACCTAGTATTTTGAGAGCATCTCTATGTTTTTAAAATCTGGGGAAACTCGCTATATTCTAACTTCTATTGAATAGTATGCAAATATGCTAGAGAAAGAATAATAATTTTTTAAAAAAAGAATGCCTGATCCAGAAAGGAAAGCAAAAGTGAGAGGCGACTTCAGTTTTACAAGCGAGTATGTTTGTGTGTGAAATGATGTGTGTCTATTTCCTGATTACATCACTCTCAAGCAACAAGAGAGCTTAGTAAAAGTTCTTAGAAGCAGAGCTGCCAGTGTGAGAATGAAACTGGTACACTGAGCTTCTCAACACCTCATGAAAGACAGAGTAGCAACTACAAAACCATGAGGTAATATCAACTCAGCTGCACTTTCTGAAATCAGAGAAGAAGAGTGGAATGCCTTCGCCCAGAGAGTTACTTCTGAGAACGTCAGGGAGAAAGCCCTAGAGTACCCAATCAGCACAAAACGACAGATAAGGGGCTCAGTCACAGAAGGCCCCCTACTTAGAACATATATTTCTTCCTCAAGGGTGATGTGGGCATGTCCAACTTTGAGCTGTGTTTGAGTCGGAAGGCTCAGTAAGCACTTTTTCCTTTACTGAATTTATTCCAGAAACCCAAGTCCTTATGGTGAGGTCTGCTTGTTTGATGCTGATGTTACCCAACCCTTAGTTGGCCATTTCTCTTGTTTGTCCCACTGCTAGATGTGGTTTTCCCTTCCACTGTGTAGCTGACCAGATATCTGTGGAGGAGCAGAGTTCCTGAGTTATGGGTTCAACACATAGCAGGGAGAAGACAATAAGAAATTAGTTCATGTGACAAAGCCCAATCTTTTGTCCTTCTAATGGGGTCAAGAACCTGCATGAAACAAACAGTTCTTCTTCTTAGGAGGTGACTAACTAGGAAGGCTAGAACATCTACTTCAATTGTGTGGAGCTTTGGGTCCATTTCAACCACACTCTGGAGAATTCAACCCTCCCTGGACTGCTGCTTTGGGATGTCCAGAGCAGCAGGTTTTGGAGAGGTACCAATGGGGCCAAGTCAACATTTCTAGGCAGGAACTCTGTGTGGGTGGCCTTTCCAAGCATGGATGCAGCCAGAGGGAGGGGCGCAGCATCATTCTGCCAAACCTGGCAACTCGGAGGTGAGGGTGAAAGGGGTCTCAAGAGAGTGAGTTGACTTTGGTGCAGCTTTTGTTCATCTCTGACTCAGAGCTGCTAAGTAAGGGGGATGGATGTTTCTGGGCTTTTCAGGGTTTGCCTCTGCCCAGTGTCATGGCTTCCCTTCTGTCTCCCCTCTTGCAGGTTTGAATCTCCCCTCAGTTCCTTTTCTTCCTTTGTGAATGCTAGCAGAGGTGACTCTAACAGGGTGACTGGAGCATTTGGCAGTGGAAACTTTGCTGCAGTCACTGTATATTTCACAAAACAGCACCAAGAATGATCGCTCCTTCTTCCTCTCTTAATGCCGGCAGCTCAGAAGACAGGGATCTGGTCTCTCCGAACTACGTCCAGATCATCATCCAGAGTTAACAAAACCTGAAATGCGAGGGGAGGAAAAGCGAAGGGAATATACAGTCACAATAAGTTCTTATTTGTCACAAAGACTCATACTGACTAAAAGATAAACATTCCATCACTTCTTTTCATGTCTTCTGCAGCCCTCTGCAAATGTCTTGCCCTTAACAGGCATTTTTATAATTGCATAGTTCATGTATGAATTAATTCATATATTTATTGAGGACCTAGTATGTACTGTTCTATGAAAGGACTTCAAAAAATGTGTGAAAAAGTGGAATTAGGAGTAATGGGTTTTATTTTATTTATTTATTTATTTTTTAGTCTTTTTGAAGCCCCCTCGCACAGTTTGGAACAAAAGATGCAAACATCCCTTATTTCATGGAGTTTACAAGAGAGCACTTCAGACATGAAACCAATATGTAAAATATGCAGTAGTTAAATAGCCACAAAACGGACTGAAATATACCAACAATCATGAAGACAGCATGGGACTGGGCACCGTACATGAGGCCACCATGAGTAGGAGCCAACTTGAAAGCAACTAACAACTAAAACAATGGTGGTGGTGGTTATGTGCCGTGGAGCCTGCCCCGACCTCACAGTGACCCTGTATAGGGTTTCTGAGCCTAACCCATAGATGGTAACACATGCTAAGGATAAAAATTAAATTATCGGGAAAATACAGGAACACAGGGTGGAGGAAATGAAAATTTTTTGATAAGCTGGTTAGGAAAGTCATTACTTAGAAGGGAACTTTTGAGTCAAGACTTAAATCAAGTCGTGCTGCACTGGATATTACAATTCCATGTTCCCACAAACTTTATGAAGCCATCTAATATTTTATTGAGAGCATCTCTGTGTTTTTAAAATCTGGGAAAACTCACTATATTCAAACTTCTATTGAATAGTATGCAAATATGCTAGAGAAAAAATAATATATATATATATTTTTAAAAAAGAATGCCTGATCCAGAAAGGAAAGCAGAAGTGAGAGGTGACTTCAGTTTTACAAGCAATGCTGTACCATGGAATCAATTCCAACTCATAGTGACCCTGCATAGGGTTTCCGAGGCTGAAAATCTTTACGGGAGCAGAAAGCCTCATCTTTCTCCCACGGAACGAATGTCTAGTTTCGAACTACTGACCTTGAGGTTATCAGCTCGACTTGTAACCACTAATTTCTTACATAATACTATGTAAGAAATACTCCTCCCCCCTTTTCCCTTTACCATTATTTTTTTTACCTCTACTTTTATTTTCCCTCTAATGAAGGTGTCTATCAGAAGTTTGTTGTTGTTGTTAGGTGCCATCGAGTTGGTACCAACTCATAGGGACCTTATGCACAGCAGAACGAAACACTGCCCCATCCTGGGCCAACCTCATTACTGTTGCCATGCTTGAGTCCATTGATGCTGCCACTTGGCCAATCCATCTCATTGGGGGGGTCTTCCTCTTTATCTCTGACCCTCCACCTTACCAAACATGATATGTTTCTCCAGTGACTGGTCCCTCCTGACAATATGTCCGAAGTATGAGAGACGAAGTTTGGCCATCTCGGCCTCCAAGGAACACTCCAGCTGCACTTCTTCCAAAACAATCTAATCTATTGGTTCTTTTGGCAGCCCATGGCACTTTCAATATTCTCTTCCAACACCATAACTCAAAAGCATCAAATCTTCTATGGTCTACTTTATTCACTGTTCAGCTTTCACATAAATATGAGATTACTGAAAATACCATGGCTTGGGTCAGGCTCACCTTAGTCCTCAAACTTACATCTTTGCTCTTCAACACTTTAAAAAGGTCTGGTGCAGCAGATTTGCTTAATGCAGTACGTCGTTTGATTTCTTGACTGCTGCTTCCGTGAGTGTTGATAGTTGATCCAAGTAGAATGAAGTCCTTGACAACTTAATCTTTTCTCCATTATGATAAGAATGTTGTTTATTGGTCCAGTGGTGAGGATTTTTGTTTTCTTTACATTGAGAAGCAATCCATACCGAAGGCTGTGCTCTTTGATCTTCATCAGTAAATATTTTAATTCCTCTTCACTTTCAGCAAGCAAGGTTGTATCATCTGCATATTGCAGGTTGTTAATGAGTCTTCCTCCAATCCTGATGCCACGTTTTTCTTCATATAACCCAGCTTCTCAGATTATTTGCTCAGTATACAGGTTGAATAAGTATGGTGAAAGAATACAACCTTGTCGCACACCTTTCTTAATTTTAAACCATTCAGTGTTCCCATGTTATGTACAGATTCCTCATGAGTACAATTAAGTGTTCCAGAATACTCATACTTCACAGTGTTGTCCATAGCTTGTCATGATCCACACAATCAAAAGCCTTTGTGTAGTCAATAAAGCACAGGTAAACTTCTTTCTGATATTCTCTGCTTTCAGCCAAGATTCATTGGACATCAGCAGTGATATCAAAAGTAGGACTATCAAAAAGGACTCCTGGAGTGGCGCTATAGGATAAGCACTGGACTGAGAACCACAAGGTCTGCGATTCAAACCCACCAGCTGCTCCTTAGAAACCCTGTATAGGGTCGCTATGAGTCGGAACTGACTTGACAACACTTAGCAACAACAATCAAAGGTAAAAGCCTTAAGGAATGATGCCTATACAGTTTAGTTTAACTTCCCAAACTGGTCACTAGAGGGTAGCCCTGCTCTGTTCTTGAGATTATGTGGCAGTCCAGAAACTGCTTTAACTCTTATCATGCAAGGGGTTTTACATGCATGTGACTTTTGGGAAGTTGTTTGGACAAAAGATGGAGTGACTATAGGAGCTACCTGGAACAGACTGTGAGAAGGCAATAGAGGTCTGGTGCTCTCCATTTGTAAAATGTTCAGTGAGAATGGAAAAGGGGAGCAGAATATGAGTATAGCATGAGAACAAAGAACCTTATGCTATCAGAATTTTAGTGATTGCCGAATTGGTTTCTGGGAGAATTCTGGGAAGCTGAGTTTTAATACCAATTTAGTCCCAGAGTGCTGTGCTACATAGAGAAATAATTTTGACATTCTGTATCTTATTGTTTTTGTTGTTAGGTGCCATTGAGTCGATACCGACTCATAGCGGCGCTATGCACAACAGAATGAAAAACATTGACCCATTCTGGGACAACCTCAAAATTGTTGCCACTCTTGAGTCCATTGATGCTGCCACTTTGCTAATCCATCTCGCTGGAGGTCGTCCTCTTTTTCTCTGACCCTCCACCTTACCAAACATGATCTCTTTCCCCAGTGACTGGTCCCTCCTGACAATATGTCTGAAGTATGAGAGACAAAGTTTGGCCATCTTGGCCTCCATGGAGCACTCTGGCTGCACTATTTCCAACACAGATCTGTTGGTTCTTTTGGCAGCCCATGGCACTTTCAAATATTCTCCTCTGACACCATAAGTCAAATGCATCAATTCTTCTACGGTCTTCCTTATTCACTGTCCAGCTTTTGCATGCATATGAGGTTACTGAAAATACCATGGCTTGGATCAGGAGTACCTTAGTCATGAAGCTGACATCTTTGCTCTTCAACACTTTAAAAAGGTCTTGTGCAACAGATTTGCCTAATGCAATATGTCATTTGATTTCTTGACTGCTG
>NW_006408579.1:12727982-12734529 GCF_000296735.1 Chrysochloris asiatica
TGTATTCCTTCCATCTTCTCTTGATGCTTTCTGAATTATTCAATAATTTGCCCAGAGAATCCTTCAATAACAAAAGTCGAGGTTTGAATTTTTTCTTCAGTTCCCCCCGCTTGAGAAATACTGAGCGTGTTCTTCCTTTTTGGGTTTCTGACTTGAGATCTTTGCACATTTTGTTGTGATATTTGATGTTATCGTCTCGAGCTGACCTTTGACATTTTCTGTTCAGCTCTTATACCTCCTCATTTCTTTCTTTTCCTTTTTAAAAATTTTATTGTGGATTGAGTGAAAGTTTACAGGGCAGATCATCAGTACCTCCTCATTTCTTCCATTTGCTTCAGCATTATTACATTGGAGTAAAAAGAAAATGACCTAAAGATCTAACCAGAAGATTCAGTTAAAAAAAGAAACAAGATGGCATGTTTACTTAGTGAAAATGAGGTGTTAGAAAGGGAATCTGGGTGGTATACACTATTAAGTGCTTCGCTGTGAACTGGAAGGCTAGAGGTTTGAGCCTCCCCATAGATGCCTGGGAGTCCTGGTGTGGCGCTGTGGGTTAATGCGCCAGACTGCAAAGCCATTTGAACTGCAAGGTTGGCAGTTGAAGCTCACAAGCTGCTCCTCAGAAACCCTGTACAGGGTCGCTATGGGTCAGAATTGACTCAACAGCACTTCACAACAACAACAAAAACAACATAGATGCCTGGGATAGGCCTGGCTATCTACTCCCAAATACTCATCACTGAAAACCCTATGGAGCACACCAGTTCTACTCTGATACACACGGGCTTGTTATGAGTCGGAACAAATGGTGGCAGCTGGTTTGGATTAGTGGAAAGAGAAATTAAAGAGGAATACAAAAAAGGTTGTAAAGAAGATGGGGAGAGAAAAAAAGAGAGTACAGAATGTAAAGAGAGAGCAGATAAAAACCACAACTCACCAAGAATGAGAAAAACAAGGCAGTGGCAGACAGGAAATGCCAGATGTCATGATCATCAAAGAAATCCAGCAGGATACATTCTCGGTTCTTCTCCCGGGATTCTGCTGGGGTTCCCTGTAGGAAGGCGAGGCAGGACATGGGCAAGAATTCCCACAAGTCAGTTGTTTAATGAAGGAGCATCTAGGATTTGAAGACATGCTATTAGACACCTGGTTCAAAAAGTTAGCCTCCATGAGCTAACATATACATGAATGTTCAGGGCAGAATTTTTTAAAAAAGCCAAAAAAATAGAAACAACCCAAATGCCCATTAACTGATGAGTGGATCATTAAAATGTGGTATATCCATACAATTGATTATTACTTGGGGAAATAAAAAGAAATGAAGTACTGACACATGTCACAATGTGAATGAACCTTGAAAACTTGGGAAATGAAAGCCAGACACAAAAGACCACAACTGTATGATTCCATTTCTATGAAATGTCCAGAATAGGTAAATCTATTAGGACAGAATGTGGTTGCTTAGGGTGTGGGGAAGGGATGGAGAGGTTTGAGGGGAATAGAGGAGTGATTGCTTAAAGGATATGAAGTATCTTTTGGGGATCTTGGGAAATGTTCTAAAATGGACTCTGATGCTATTTGCACAACTCTAAATAAATTTAAAACAACAACAACAACAACAAAAACCCCAACCCATCTAATTGAAAAGATGAAGTTATTGAAAATACCATGCCTTGGGTCAGGGGCACCTTAGTCTTCAAGCTGATACCTTTGCTCTTCAACACTTTAAAAAGGACTTGTTCAGCAGATTTGCCTAATGCTTCCATGAGTGTCAACAGTTGATCCAAGAAGAATGAAGTCCTTGACAACTTCAATCTCTTCTCCATTGATAAGAATGTTGTTTATTGGTCCAGTGGTGAGGAATTTTTGTCTTCTTTACATTGGGATGTAATCCAAACCGAAGGCTGTGCTCTTTGATCTTCATCAGTAAATATTTTATGTTCTCTTCACTTTCAGCAAGCAAGGTTGTATCATCTGCGTATTGCAGGTTGTTAATGAGTCTTCCTCCAATCCTGATGCCATATTTTTCTTCATATAAACCAGCTTTTCAGATTAGTTGCTCAGCATACAGGTTGAATAAGCATGGTGAAAGAATACAACCTTGTCGCACACTTTTCTTAATTTTAAACCATTCAGTGTTGCCATGTTCTGTTTGAACAACTGCCTCTTGGTCCAGGTACAAATTCCTCATGAGCACAAAGAAATGTTCCGGAATACTCATTCTTTGAAACGTTGTCCATAGCTTGTCATGATCCACACAATCAAAAGCCTTTGCGTAGTCAATAAAGCACAGGTAAACATCTTTCTGATATTCTCTGCTTTCAGCCAAGATCCATTGGACATCAGCAATGATATCCCTCGTTCCACGTCCTCTTCTGAATCTGGCTTGAACCTCTGGAAGTTCTCTGTGAGTGAATGCTTGCAGCCATTTCTGTATTACCTTTAGTAAAACTTTACTCGCATGAGATATCCAAGATATTGTCCGATGATTTCTGCATTCCATTGGGTTACTTCTCTTTGGAATGGGCACAAATACGGATCTCTTCCGATCGGTTGACCATACAGCTGTCTTTTAAATTTTTGGTACAGATGAGTGAGTGCCTCCAGTGCTGCCTCACTTTCTTGAAAGTTTTCAATTTTTATTCCATCAATTCCTGGTGCTTTGTTATTTGCCAGTTCCTTCAATGTACCTTGGGCTTCTTTCTTCAGTATCATTGGCTCTTGATCATATGGTATCTCTTGAAATGGCTGAACATCAACCATTTCCTTTTGGTACAGTAACTCTGTGTATTCCTTCCATCTTCTTTTGATGTTTTCTGTATTATTCAATAATTTGCCCAGAGATTCTTTCAATAACAAAAGTTGAGGCTTGAATTTTTTCTTCCATTCCTCCAGTCTGAGAAATGCTGAGCATGTTTTTCCCTTTTGGTTTTCTAACTCCAGATCTTTGCACATTTTGTTGTAATATTTGTCTTTGTCTTCTTGAGCTGACCTTTGAAATTTTCTGTTCAGCTCTTGTGCCTCCTCATTTCTTCCATTTACTTTAGCATTTCTATCTCTATGCTGGAGATCAAGTTTCCATGTCTCTTCTGACATCCATTTTTTATCAGAAGATCTTTTCTTTCTTTCTTGTCTTCTTAATGACTTTTTGCTTTCTTCCTGTATGATGTTCTTGATGTCATCCCATAACTCTTCTGGTCTTCAGTCTTTAGTGTTTAACATATCAAATCTGTTCTTCAGATGATCTCTAAATTCAATAACCTCATATACATACGAAAGCTGGATAGTGAATAAGGAAGACTGTAGAAGAATTGATGCATTTGAGTCATGGTGTTGGACGAGAATATTGACAGTACCATGGGCTGCTAAAAGAACAAATAGATGTGTGTTGGAAGAATCACAGCTAGAGTTCTCCTTGGAGGCCAGGAGGGCCAAACTTTGTCTCTCATACTTCGGACAATAAGGGGCCAGTCGCTGGAGAAGGACATCATGTTTGATAAGGTGGAGGGTCAAAGAAAAAGCAGAAGATCCCCAATGAGGTGGATTGGGAAAGTGGCAGCATCAATGGGCTCAAGCATGGCAACAAATGTGAGGTTGTCCCAGGACCTGGTAGGGTTTTGTTCTGTTGTACATAGTTCCTCTATGAGTAGGTACTGACTTGATGGCACCTAACAACAACAAATCTAACTGAATATTTTAAAAGGGTGAACTGTATTGTATGTGCATTATATTTCAAGTAAGTTATTGTTTAAAATAGGAAGCATGGTGGCTCCGTAGGATAAGCACTGGACTTCTAACTATAAGGTTACATGTTGAAGCCCACCAGCCTTTCCTGGAGAGAAAGATGAGGCTTTCTGCTCCCATAAAGATTTACAGTCTCAGAAGCCTTATACAGGGTCATTTTAAGCTGTAACTGACTTGATGGTACTTAACAATTATTTTTTAAAAAGTTAGCTTTCAGATTAACTTCTATGTATATAACTAGAGTGTTGTAGACCCAGAGAGAGTCCTTTTTGAAGGCTCTCTCTGATTCTATGATTAGAGTGGATGATCTGGGGCTTTGAGTGATTAAGGAGAGACAGCTAGATGAAGAGACTATGGCTCCAATTATTGAAGAGAATCCTGGGAAGTGTGAGCATGAGCCAGAAGAGCTGTCTTCCTCCCAGTTCTGTACCTCATTCATTTCCTAGAACTTAGATTTCCTGTCTGTGAAATGGATGTACAGACATCTGCCTCTAAGTGTTTGTGTATGAAGTGTGATTATGATAAGAATGGTGCAGTAGATATATTAATTAAGATTTTTAACATATATATTATTAAACATCCATTGAACAGGATCATAATAAAATATATTGTTAAGTGCCGTCAATTCGGTTCCGACTTATAGTGACCCTGCTATACGTCTTTGCAGGATCAGAAATTTTCATCTTTCTCCTGAGGAGTAGCTGGTAGACTTGTACCGCTAAACTTATGGTTAGAAATTCAGTACTTATAGAATAGAGTCATCCTGCTCCCCATATGATATGTTGTTGTTGTTAAGTGCCGTTGAGTTGATTCCGACCCATAGCAACCCTGTATAGAGTTTCTGAGGTGCAGCTGGTGAACTTGAATTGCCGACTTTGCAGTTCAAACCGACTTTGCAGTCCAGCGCATTAATGCACAGTGCCACACCAGGACTCCATATGATAATATATAATCAATATCAAATTTACAGTGTCTGTAGGGGTTACAGAACTCTTGAAGAGTTAATGGGTTAATGCTCTTGGCTGCTAACTGAAAGGTGGGAGGTTTAGTCCACCCAAGACACCTGGTACTCTACTTCCAAAAAAATCAATCATTCTACTCCAACACACAAAGGTTCACTATGAGTCAGAATTGACTTAATGGAAACTAGTTTTACTGGGGCTTATGTATGTATGAAGGACTGCCTTGGTAATAATAACAATGTGTTGTTTATGTGGGGATATTAAAAATTGCCCCTTTAACAGGAAGCTTTTATTTTGGAGAACGTAATAAAAGATGAATAGCAACAAACACATTAAGCAAGGGAGGTAGAAAAGTCAAAGATGGAGAGAAAATATCTCTGTGAAAAAAAGGGTTGTCCTCTTACCTCCCAGCTGCTGAGATTCTGGAAGAAAAAGTACAGGGCGGCTGACCACACCACAGCAGTGGCAATGATGCAGAATAGTGGGACCAGGAGGACCTTCTCTGAGCTGCGGAGCTGTGGGGTGAGAAATGGATACTGGCAAAGTTGACCCCCCACTGCCTGGTGAAGGACCCAGAGTACTGCCAGCTCCCAGTGTCCATCTCACCTTCATGATGATGTAGAAGGCCAGGTACAGCAGCAGGTTACAGATGAAGATGCCCAGCATATACGAAGCAAAGTCCCTGGGTCGATAGATCAGTCCAAAGAGGGCACTGAGAACATGGGTAGAAAACAGTTTTGTAGTCATGAAAGCAGATTTGTAATATTATTGGCTTTTTTGGTGCCTCCCTTACTTTTTATGTCCATTAAAAAATAACAAAGAAATACTTTAACATATTATAAGTTCATTTATTACATTGTATTCAGACCATTCATTTCTAATGTGTATGAAAAAGTCTCTCAAGTGGATGTATCATAAAAGCAATCATTTTTCTTTTCTTGTTAAAACTTTTTCCCTTTGTTGCATGGTTTTCACTATTATAAAGAATTCTTTGGAAAATCAATGAATACCTTTAGACATATTGTACTTTATGTTTGCATTTAAGATTAATTCTTTAGGATGCTGATGCTATTGTTAACTATCATTGAATCAATCATGTAGCCTTATGTGTTGTTGTTGTTGTGAAATTCCGTCAAGTCAGTTCCAACCCATAGTGACCTTGTATAGGGTTTCCAAGGAGCTGCTGGTGAGCTTGAACTACTGACCTTGCAGTTCAAATGGCTTTGCAGTCTGGCGCATTAACCCACAGCGCCACTCCAGGACTCCTTAACCTTATGTGTAGGTCACTAGAAATAGAACTGTCTCAATAATTGGCTTGACACACATTATCTAATTTTTGTTAGTTGTTTGTGGTTTTTAATGTAATTGTTGTTGTTGTTAGGTGCCATCAAGTTGGTACCGACTCATAGTGACCCTATTCACAACAGAACGAAACACTGCCCAGTCCTGGGCCAACCTCACAATTGTTACCAAGCTTGAGCCCACTGATGCTACCACTTAGTTGCCAGTCCATCTCGTTGAGAATCAGGTTGTTGTTGTTAAGTGCCATTGAGTCGATTCCGACTCATAGCAACCCTGCTGAGGAGCAGTTGGTGAACTTGAACTGCTGACCTTGCGGTTCAAACCAACTTTGCAGTCCAGCATATTAACCCATAGTGCCACACCAGGACACTGGACATATTTTATACAGTATGTCAACATTCTCATTATTTCCCTTTTAGTTGTTCCATTTCCAGTAGTCTAGTTTTCCCTGTTCTCTTGCTTTCTTATCTTTGCTTTACAGTAAATGTTACCATTTAGTCTCATATAGATGTTGCTGTTGTTGTTGTTTTTAAATGTAT
>NW_006408579.1:12734629-12736594 GCF_000296735.1 Chrysochloris asiatica
CTCACAATGTTGTCCATAGCTTGTCATGATCCACACAATCAAAAGCCTTTGCGTAGTCAATAGAGCACAGGTAAACATCTTTCTGCTATTCTCTGCTTTCAGCCAAGATCCATCGGACATCAGCAATGATATACCTCATTCCAAGGCCTCTTCTGGAAGTTCTTTGTCAATGTATGCTTGCAGCCGTTTTTGTATTACCTTTAGTAAACCTTTACTAGCATGGGATATCAAAGAGATTGTCCAATGATTTCCGCATTCCGTTGGGTCACCTCTCTTTGGAATGGGCACAAATATGGATCTCTTCCAATCAGTCAGCCAGATAATCATCTTCCAAATTTCTTGGCAGAGATCAGTGAGTGTCTTCAGTGCTACCTCACTTTCTTGAAAGATTTCAATTTTTATTCCATCAATTCCTGGTGCCTTGTTCTTTGCCAATGCCTTCAATGCAACTTAGACTTCCTCCTTCAAAATCATTGGCTCTTGATCATATGCTACTTCTTGAAATGGCTGAACATTAACCATTTCCTTTTGGTAAAATGACTCTGTATATTCCTTCCATTTTCTCTTGATGCCTTCTGCATCATTCAATAATTTGCCCAGAGAATCCTTCAATAACAAAAGGCTTGAATTCTTTCTTCCATTCCCCCAGCTTGGGAAATGCTGAGCGTGTTCTTCCTTTTTGGTTTTCTCACTCCAGATCTTTGCACATTTTGTTGTAATATTTGGTTTTATCTTCTCGAGCTGATCTTTGAAATATTCTGTTCAGCTCTTGTACCTCCTCATTTCTTCCATTTGCTTCAGCATCTCTATTCTGGAGAACAAGTTTCAGTGTCTCTTCTAACATCCATTTTGACCTTTTCCTTCTTTCTTGTTTTCTCAATGACTTTTTGCTTTCTTCACATATAATGTTTTTGATGTCGTCCCACAACTCTTCTGGTCTTCTGTCTTTAGTGTTTAATGTATCAAATATGTTCTTCAGATTATCTCTAAATAAAGGTGGGGTATAGTCAAGGTCGTATTTTGCCTTTCATGGACTTGTTTTAATTTTCCTCAGCTTCAGTTTGAATTTGCATATGAGTAATTGATGGTCTGTTCCACAGTCTGCCCCTGGCCTCGTTTTCACTGATGATATGGAGCTTTTCCATCGTCTCTTTCTGCAGATGTAGTCAATTTG
Organism: Chrysochloris asiatica; assembly: GCF_000296735.1. NCBI lineage: Eukaryota > Metazoa > Chordata > Mammalia > Afrosoricida > Chrysochloridae > Chrysochloris > Chrysochloris asiatica. The sequence continues at coordinate 12,735,804 of NW_006408579.1, forward strand.
ATTTCTATGTATTCCAACTGGTGAGGTCCATGTGTATAGTCATCTCTTATGCTGTCTAAAGAAGGTATTTGAAATGAACAAGTCATTAGTTTTGCAGAATTCTGTTATGCGATCTGCAGTATCATTTCTATCACCAAGGCCATATTTTCCAACTACTGATCCTTCCTCTTTGCGCCCAACCTTTGCATTCTAATCACCAGTAATGATCAATACATCTTGATTGCACGTTTGATCAATTTCAGATTGAAGAAGTTGGTAGAATTCTTCTATTTCATCCTCACTGGCTTTAAAGGTTGGTGCATAAATTTGAGTAATAGTGGTATTAACTGGTCTGCTCTGTGGGCGCATAGATACTGTCCTATCACAGACAGCATTGTACCTCATGACTGATCTAGATATGTTCTTTTTGACAATGAATAGAACACTATTCCTCTTCAATTTGTCATTTCCGGCATAGTAAACCATGTGGTCATCAGATTCAAAATGGCCAATATCAGTCCATTTCAGCTCACTAATGCCTAAGAGATCAATGTTTATGTGTTCCATTTCATTTTTGACAACTTCCTAAATCCCAGATTCATACTTTGTACATTATATGTTCCAATTTTCAATGGATGTTTACAGCTGTTTCTCTTCATTTTGAGTTGTGACCCATCAGCAAATGAAGGTCCCGTGGCTTTTCTTCCACGAGCTTTACTCCATTTGTGTTATCACGGTCAACTCTACTTTGAGGAGGCAGCTTTTCTCCAGTCACATTTTGAATGTTTTCCAACCTAAGGGGCTCATTTTCC
>NW_006408579.1:12736694-12743198 GCF_000296735.1 Chrysochloris asiatica
GGTTGTCAGCACAGAGTCCCTCTCCCTCTCTGGGTCTAAAGTCCCCAGCTGCTTCATCTCTCCACATCATCTCTTACTCCATCTCTGGTGTCAATGCTTCTCTGGGTAGGGTCCCGCTCTCTGCTCTTCTCCCTTGATGGTCCCAGGGACCTCTGCTGCTAGGCTGAAAAGTTAATCACTCCCCTCCTTGCTATAAAACATCTACCTTTATATTTCCAACCCTCACAACCAGTTCTGATAACAATTATTCACTATTGTATCACAAGAGACCCGTCTGCATTTCAGTTCATCAGCCCCACCTAGACAGGTTGGATACTACTCAATACAGATTCTACCTTCCTCCAGGCCCCCTGGCTTTAGGTTCCCTCTTGAAAGCTTGTAAGCCAGTCACTTCTTGCCTTTGTAGTCCCCCCGCCCCGCCCCTTTGGGTAGCCAATGTCCAAGTTGCCCATCCCTGTCTACTCTGTGTGTGGAGGGGATGGGAATGATCCTTGCTGTAAAGATTTGTTCCCTCTTTTGAGCTACTGCATCCATAGGTGTAGGTCTGTTATTGTTTTTTAAAAAAAACCTTTCAGGAGCACAGTTCTCAAGTTAGTGATGTTGTTTATTTTATGAGCCAATCTGTTATTTTTAGAGTCCTGGTATGGAACCGTTAGATAAGCACTGGACTACTAACCACACAGCTGGTGGTTCAAACCCACTAGTCACTCCTTGAAAACCCTATTATTGTTGTTAAGTATCTTTGAGTCAGTTTTGATTCACCATATACATGGTTGCTATGAATTGGAACCAATTCAACAGCACTTAACAACAACAACAATCTATTATTTAACTAAAAGATGACTTCATGTAATAATTTTGGTTCAAGGTTTAACGAATATCTCAGGGCAATAGTCTTAGGGAGTCTTCCAGTCTCAAGTGGCCCAGTAAGTCTACATTTTTAAGGAAGCTGAGTTCTATTATGTATTTTGTTCCCATTCTATTAGAATCCATCTGTTGTGGCCTTGATCAAAATAGTCTGTAGCTGAAGTTAGGCACTATCTAGTTCTGATCTCAGGGTAGTGTAGTCTATTAGTCCTATAAACTAGTGTCTTCTCTGCATCTGGTTTCCTTTATTCTCTTTCACTCTGATGTGTAGACTATTCACAAACTTTTAAGACTCCAAACATGTCTAGTCAAACTAGGATGTAGATATAAACGTTATATACTTCAATATATGAATTGACCAAGTTGTACCATGAAACTAAGGTTTTATGCCTTCAGATCTGGTAAATCAATCTCATGAAGTGTTTAGCAACGATCTGTATTTGTGCTCCCTATGTGCTTTATTTTATACATAAATATATATGGATGCATACACTTACATATAAATACACCCACATATGTTGTTGTTAAGTGCCAACGAGTCACTTCCGACTCTTAGTGACCCTGTATAGGGTTTCCAACGAACAGTTGGTGGGTTTGAACCTCAGACCTTGTGGTTCACAGTCTAGTCTATCCTACAGCACCACATCAGGATTCTACATCTACATAGGCCCATCTATACACACATGGAGTCCTGGTGTGGCGCTGTAGGCTAATGCATCAGACTGCAAAGTCATTTGAACTGCAAGGTTGGTGATTCAAGCTTGCCAGCTGCTCCTCAGAAACCCTATACAGGGTTGCTATGGGTCAGAATCAGCTCGACGGCACTTAACAGCAACAACATACACACATATATACATACCTATTCATTTGTATAAAGGAGCTCTGGTGGCGTAGTGGTTACGAGTCAGGCTGCTAACCTCAAGGTCAGCAGTTTGAAACTACCAGCCGTTCCACCGTAGAAAGATGAGGCTTTCTGCTCCAGAGATTTACAGTCTCGGAAACCCTATATAGTAGGGTCTCTGTGAATCAAAATCGAATCCATGGCACATCACCACCACCACCATTTATTTGTATGCATAGACATACACACATGTTGGGGTGAGATGAGTTTCTTTATGTGGTCTTTTGGGGATACTGGTATGGTGCTGTAGGATAAGCACTAGACTGCTAACCAAAAGGATGGTGGTTCAAACCCACTAGCTACTCCTTGGAAACCCTATATATAGGGTTGCTATGAGTCAGAACCAACTCTGTGGTACTTAACAATGACAACAACAACAATAGCAAAACATGTGGTCTTTTGCATTGTTTGTCTGGAAAAACAGTTTGAGAGACTTTCCCCCTAAGCCCTAAGGAATTACCTTTACCCTAGTGTTTTGTTCCAGATGGTTTGTTATTCTTGTCCAGGTTGATTAACATTCTTGGATGAGCTGTAAACAAGGAATGGTTTGATACATTGTGTCTGACTCTAAGCTGCAACCTCCCCTGTGATTGGTAAATACTACGCAGGATTGATCAATGTATTATGCAAATGAAGTAACTATGGCCTACGATGCAAATTAAGTATCTTTTTAAAAAAATTTTTTTTAGAGTATTCCTACCTAAAGGGGATTTGTTAGTTAGTGGCCCCTGCTGGAAGGGGCCATGCCTTGAAATTAACAAGGAATTTGTGTGTGTGTGTGTGTGTGTGTGTGTACATATACTTATGGATATATGTATGCATTCATGTTCATATAATTTTAGCATTCTTAAAAGTTGCAGGAATAGTACAAAGAAGGATTGTATACCCTTTATTCAGATTCACCAATTATTATAATTTTCCTACATTTGCTTTACCATTATCTTCTTATCTCTCTCTCTCCTTCTTTGTATGTTCTCTCTCTCACAAACACACATCACTGTTGATTAAGAATTAGCTCAAAGTGCCTTCATGTGTATCAGAGTAGAACTGTACACCACAGACTTTTCAATTGTTGATGTTTCAGAAGCAGGTCACCAGGCTTTTCTTCCAAAGTACATCTCTGGCTGGACTCAAACCTCCAATTTTTCAGTTAGCAGTTGAGAACATTAATTGTTTGCACTACCCACCTAATATTTTTCTCTGAAACCATTTGAGAGCAATTCCTTTTTATAGAACATTTTTTTAAAAACATTTGAGAGTAATACTTTTTTTTTTTATATGACATTTGCATCAAATCATTCAAACACGGAGAGACATCAACGAAGGAGGCAAACACTCTACCAGATGGCTACAGCATTAGTGTGCCATTGCACCTCTTTCATCTCCATAGGCATTAGTGTCCCTCAGATGGCCTGTCTACTTAAGAAGAGGGAGGCTACTCACTTTGTCTCTTAATCAGATTGTGGGTTTGGTTTTGATTCTGTGAGAAGCAGAGACAAGCCAAGTGATGCTGAGCCTACAGGGTCAAAGTCAAAGTTAGTTGCTTATCATCAAGGGGAGGATCTCTTTTCTCAAATGAGCACCCAGTTTTAGAGTCATGAGAAGACTGAAATCTGCTCTGATTTCACTCAAGGAGAACAAAGTAGTTGACCACTCTTTAAGAATCACCTCGTCTTGACTTGCACCTCCCCCCAGCTCCAAATAAAGGAGAGGGAAATTAGAAATAGGGATTTCACTCCAAGGTAAATCCCTGGGGTAACAAAATTATGGGAAGTTTCTTGCAGAAATGTATGGTCCCTAAATGAGATTCAAGTTCATATGACTTGAGTCTGGCTTCCCCTGAAGTCATGCCTCTTTCTTCATTCCTTTGTATGTCTTCATAGGGGTGAGGAGTGGAGAGCTGTTTTGCTATGAAATGTCACTGATTACTGGACCTCATTAGTTGAGGGCCATCAATAAATGATGCTGTTTACTTTTTTTTTTTTAAGTGATCTGTAAACACCCCACTCTTTCAGGTTTTTAGTTGAGAATTTTTGTTGTTAAGTGCCATTGAGTGGGTTTCGACCCATAGTGACCCTGTATAGGTTCCCAAGAAGCAGCTAGTGAGTTTGAACTGCCGATCTTGCAGTTCAAACTGACCTTGTGTGGAGTGCTTATCCTAAAGCGCCACACCAGAATAGGTTGCATAAAATAATCACAGATAGGAAACACATGCATCTGTTGTACAGTTCTATTTTCAGGCCATTGAGAAAAAAAGGTCAAGGAGATGATGAAGGAGAAAAAGAGAAAGACAAATAATATAGGTGGAAGGAGAAGAAAGAGGTTTATAGGGAAAGAAAAAAATAGAGCTACTTGCTCACACACACATAAACATAATGAGAAAGAACTTTCTACAGGAAAGAATGGCTATTGAGTATCATCTATGGAAAATCCTACAATAGTTTAAAACTATGTTATATTTTTGCAACTATTGACACAATCTCTATATATTTCTAAATCTGTTGTTGTTGCTAAGTGCCGTTTAGCTGGTTCCGACTCATAGTGACCCTGCATAGGGTTTCTGAGGAGTGGCTGGTGAGTTTGAGCTGCCAACTTTGCATTTCAAATCAAACTTGTGGTCCAGTGCATTTCCTGCAGCACCACTATGTAGCTACATATACATCCATATCTATCTACACTGATATAACCAAATTCTGATTTTGTCTTGCTGAGCACATGAAGTCAATGGATTAATATTTTAAGAGAGGCTAGTTGTTGCTTTGTTGCTAAGTGACTTCGACTCACTTCCGACTCATAGTGATCCTGTATAGGGTTTCCGAGGAGCAGCTGGTGAATTTGAACCACTTACCCTGTGGTTCAACCCGACCTTGCGGTCCAGTGCTTTATCCTCTAGTTGTTGTTGTGTGCTGTTGGGTTGGTTCCGACTCATAGTGACCCTGTGTAGGGTTGGTTTCCTAGGAGAAGCTGGTGAGCTTGAACCGCCTACCATGCAGTTCAAACCGACCTTGCTGTCCAGGGCATTAACCCAATGTCACACCAGGACTCCTTATCCTCTAATTTTAGCACATAAAACTCTAATACTTATCCTCTAGTATTAGCACATAAAAGCTTCCTAACATGTTCTTTGCAAGAAGAAATGAGCCTTCCTTTCAAGACTCTAAGACACATCTAGACTTACCTTCTATTTAATTTCAGATTTCTTTCTAAGAACGACAACCAAGGAAAGCTAACCCACAATGTTAGAGATATTAATAAAGAGAATGCTGTATTTTCTGACTACTTACAAGGACCAGTTAACCAGATTCCCAACAATAAGCAGCACCATTCTGTCCTAGGAAGGAGGAAAGACAACATCAAATCAGGGGTTGGACACATTGCTTTTTAAACCTACAATATAGAAAGTTAACAACTATGGGAAAATGATAGCCTTGGTGAAAGAAAATTTCTATGATTCTGAAAGCCCTGACTACAGTTAGACACAAATTCTTGCAAAGGGTTAAATGGAATGCAAACAAATGTAACCAAATCCCCATAAAAGACCACATGCTCACAAAGCAGGGCTCTGGTTTTTCACCAGTATTTAGGGAGTGTGGCAACCAGGCTCACACTGGGAGGTGACACATTGGTATGTGTGCCAATTACTCAGTAGTAAGGGCATTCTGCCCCTCATCTATAATTGAGGAACATTTTCTGGGACTTGCTACTTGGTGGGCTCAATTGCAGCTCTGGGGTCCTACCTGTGGTGATATAGTTTCCTGGTCTTTATTCTGACCCTGCAATTACCAGACTCCTGGTCTCTATAACATGGAATCTTAACATTAAAGTTACTAGAGAAGGAAGAAAATATAGAGAAAATGTCCATCTTAAAGGATAATCAAGTATTGCTGTGTGGTACAAACACAATACCAGCCTAAAAATTTGCAGTTCAAAACCACCCACAGGTACCTCAAAAGACAGGCCTAGCTTACGAAAAAGAGCAGCTCTGCTCTTTACATCTGGAGGCACTGTGCATTAGAATCAGCTTCACAGTATCTAACTAACAACAACATCCGCAACAAAGGACAATTCCTCTGACAGAGATTTAGTAGCAACTCATTCCCTCTCTTTAAGGCACTATCTGATCATACTTCAATTTTCTTGACCATGCATTTACTCTGTAAATGTAGCTATTCTATGTCTTTCTGGGTAATACATGCAATTTGGAGGAAATATCTTTGTTTCTTTAAAAAATGGTCTTTTTTTTTTTTTTAATTTGCTCTGCATGTTTTTTGTTTTTTTTAAAAAATTGCTCTGCATGTTTCACGGCGAGGAGATGCTTAACTCTCAAATGCTCACAGGTTTTAATGAGTTTTTTGATTCTCATCTGAATAAAAGAGTCCAGTCTCAATTCCCTGACATTTAGGTGCTCACAGCTCCTGCCCAGATTTTAGAGGGCTAAAAGAATCCCACATGCTTTATGGAGAGATACTTCTGATAATAAACTATTGGTGTTGTTGTTGTTTGGTGCAATTAGACAATTTTGGCTCATTTGTTGTTGTTGTTAAGTGCCATCGAGTCGGTACCAACTCATAGCGACCCTATGCACAGCACAACAAAACACTGCCCGATCCTGGGCCAACTTCATTATTGTTGCCACGCTTGAGTCCATCGATGCTGCCACCTGGCCAATCCATCTCGTTGGGGGTCTTCCTCTTTTTCTCTGACCCTCCACCTTACTAAACATGATATCCTTCTCC
>NW_006408579.1:12746113-12758415 GCF_000296735.1 Chrysochloris asiatica
CTTCCAGAATCACAGCAACTCACAAGCCACCACAGTACGACAAACTGACAGATGAGTGGTGGCGTCATATTTGACTCATAGTGACCTCCATAGTCACAGAAGAAGCACCCTGAGGGTTTCCTTGGCTGTAATCTTTAGGGAAGAAGATCGTCAGGCCTTTTCTCCACCAGAACTGCTGGATGGGTCCAACCTTTGAGTTACTAGCCAAGTACTTGCCGGTTGGCTCCACCTTTAGCAGGTGCCTAATGGAGCCCCTAAATGCCAAGCTCCAACAGCAGCACAGAGTCTCACCACAGCACTGTGTAGTCAGTGGTCAGGACAATAGGCTCAGAGGAGGCAAGTAGCCTTCTTAAGATTACAGGCCAGCGAGTAAAGACAGAGCTGGGGCCCGGGCTCTACTCCCTCTACACAATGTAGAAAATGTCTGAAATGCTCAGAAGTATGAGGAAGAATTTGCATTTCTGCCATCAAGCAATCACCACAATTAAAAAAAAGTTCTTGCTTATTATGAAATTTAAACAATACAGAAATACATAATGTGGAAGGTGTAAGATCCTAATGAAAGTGACTAGAGTGACCATATGTTCCAGTTTGCCCAAGACAGTCTGGTTCCTACCTGTTGACCTGTAGTGGCCCCTTTCACTTTCAGGTGTGTACCTGCTTGGATTACCTATCTGGGTACCTGTCTGTATTCTCTTCCTCAGCAATGATCAATATCTAACAGTCTTATATATATCCTTTTTCTCCTCCTCACATGCTAAGAGATATTTCATTTACAAATGGGATGATCCTTGTGTGTCTTTTATGAGTGAAAAGAAATGTAAACAATATGTCTCTTTTCCTCACTGGCTGCCCCTCAACCACCTTGAACTCTCTGCCTCTCTTGATTTGGGGATCTTGAGTGGCTGTGCAGAGCCTTCCCCTCCTGCTAGTGCCCTACTTTCTCAGAGAAGGCCAAGGAACACAGGCATATCCACATACCATGTACAGAGGCCGGCTCCATTGCTGGATGCAGTCTGTGTACAACACCATAGCGGCCCGCCGGAAAATTCCCAAATCTGCCGATGACACAAATGAATAGTAAGAAGTCTTAGAGATAAGGCAAAATATTCCCATATGATTCAGGCTTTTGGGGGCAGGATGCTACTATGTTCAAGTTTATTAAGATGACACTTTGCACCCAAAAGGTGAGCAATGAATGCTTGCTTTAAAACATGGTGCCCACAGCCACTTGTGCTGTGACACGGAAGGCAAGTGAAATGGAAATGAAAGCTTATAAATCTGTCTCCCCAGCTCAACTTCCTTTAGCTGGGCCTCACCCTGGTGGTGGTTCTTTCATAACAGAGTTGTTACTGACCCTCTCAAATCTATCTTCTTAGAGGATGGGAAATCTTAGTTTGAAAGATTCTAGTCTGTATTTCTCCATGTAGTTACAATAGTAAGAATTGAACTAAGGAATGTTGTGTTCTCCAAAGCATGTTCAGAAAGCCTCGATCCATATTGAAACAATAATCAAAGGAATGCCAGTGAAGATGGGGAAGAAAAAAACAGGAAGGATTTCTTTCCTTTCTGGCAAGGACTACCCAAAAGGATGGCATGAAAAGTAGCAAGTGTGTATGTTAGAATTATGGGTCTAGAGTAGGTCTGGCTTTTTGTGAGCCAAATGGACTGAAAATATCAAAAGTGAGGCTTGGTCTAGCCCAAACAAGCATCTCAGTGAGAATGACTTCCTAGTTCTGGTGTGAATGTTACTCCCCTTTGAGGTGTCCCCTGGGTGCTATCTAACCAGTAGTCACTAGACTATTCATACTGGGGGAGGGAGGATGGAGGAATGTTCAAATGGATGTTCTGTCCACATGAATGCCTGGAAGAGGCATAGATGAGGCCAAGCTGGAATGCATCTTCGCCTTATCCTTTCTGCTGTTCCCTCCCACTGAGCCTGCACAACTAGAAAGAGGGTGTGTTCAGTGAGTAGGCAGGACAAACAGTTAGGTGACTTTAAAAAAAGATTAAAAAAAGCAATGTGAAATCCTAGGAAGGGTGGCTGAACATTACCTGTGTCAGACACATCTGAATCAGAGGGAAGCAGAAAAGAAATGAGAAAAAAAAATTGTAAGAAGGTAGCCAAACAGGTAAGCTGACTTGTCATTTTACCTTTTCCTATAACAGGTAACTTTAATTTTGTTTTCTGATGACAATAGTAATGTGCAAAGAGAATCTTTCTGGCTGTCTCAAAACATTCAGACAGTTGTTCTTTACATCCAGGTGATCCTGATGATCCCATGTGTATCATATAGAGCTGCTCTGTATAGTGTCCTTGGTTGTAAAGTTAATGGAAGCAGAACACTAGGTCTTTCTTCCATGGTCCTGATGGGAGGATTCGAATTGTCAACCTTTAGGTTAGTAGTCAAGTGCAAACTGCTTATTGTTGTGGTTAAGTGCCATCGAGTCTGTTCCTATTCATATTCCCATATGGTTCAAGCTTTTGGGGGCAGGATGCTACTATGTTCAAGTTTATTACGATGATACTTTGCACCCAAAAGGTGAGCAATGAATGTATAGGGTTTCTGAGGAGCAGCTGGTGGGTTTGAACTGCTGACCTTGTGGCTCATAGCCCAGTGTTGAGCCTACAGGACCCAGAGGTACCTTAGAAGAAAGGTCTGGCAATGAACTTATGAAAAATCAGCCTGGAAAAAAAGATTGCCTGGGACTGAGTCTGTCTGTCAAGCTTTCAGTGATTCCCGTTCTGTGACTCCTTCCATGTTTTGGTAACTATTTCCTCGCTGTCCTTCTGGGCTTACACATGGCTTCAGTGCTACTAACCCCAGGTCATTGTATTACCCCTTTGCTTCCCCTCTACACGGGCTATGCCATTTATGAATAGCCCCTTTGAAAAGAAATCTTCCTTGACATCTTTGGGTCTGACACAGTTTTCCTGTTGGAACCCTGACAAACATGGCTGTAATATAATATGTTACATTTCTCCATTCTTAACAGGTTAGCTAATTTAGTATTTCAAAACTGCAGGGAGAAAAAGCACTATAAATATATTAAAAGCTTCTTTATGTATTCATCATCATTACTACTACATATATACATGTGTTCAAGGAGCTTGGGTAGCGTAATGGTTACAAGTTGGACTGTGTACCTCAAGGTCAGCAGTTCAAAACTACCAGCTGTTCCACGGGAGAAAGATGAGGCTATCTGCTCCCGTAAAGATTTACAGCCTTGGAAACCTTGTACAAGGTCACTATGGGTCAGAACCAATTCAATGGCACTTAACAACAACATTATCTGTATTCAAGTTTCCCTCTATCCAAAATTCTGCAGGAACCCAGATAACAATGCTCCAAGTTATTTTTTTTTTCAAGTTGAGTTTATGACTTCATTCCCCTTGAGGTGAAGTGGAGATTCACAGGATGTCCACACTGCCATATCAAATGGTCTACACTACTTACTAGTGATGCTTTCACAGAGAGATTTGGAGATGGACTGGCTATGCTAATGCCATGGGTCAATCTACTGACTAAGGCTAAAAAGGAAAACTAAAATTCAAAATGACAAATGGTTTTATTTGATCTTCTAGTCCTTTAGTTTATGCAGAATCTACCTTAGATGTGGGCAAGGAGAACTCTCTATTTAGAATGCCCTCCTTCACCATTAAGTGAGAAGTTGTAAGGCTAAGGAGACTATTCAACTAGAGCTTTTGTCTTTCTTCTTCTAGACCACATCCTGGTTTCCTAGACTTCAGAATCCCTAGCCTGGATGGTCTTGATCCTACTTCCAGTGTGTGCGTACACAGCTTCCCTCACCTCTCCTCCCAAGAGTAGATAACACACTAGTGTGGTCACCCCTGTATGTACGGAATGGCCAAGAGGTGCTTATCTGTGAGAGGTATAGATGAATGTTGGATGTTGGGCAAGAGCGCCCATAAGTAGACCTGTGAGATGCCTTATATTACAAGACAGAGTCAGAAGTGGATGGGAATCCAGCCAGGGTACCAGCTTTCCTGAACAACCATGTTCTGGTATGTTCTTCAGAGGAACTGAAAATTCTAAATTTGAACTTGGTCTTTTAGGATGTAATAAAGGTATGGTCTATTAATCACTTTATTGGTTTATTTAACATATTTAATGGTTTTTAAAGTCTGCTTTCAAACTTAAAAAATTTTAAACATATAGTATGTGAACTTCTCTTTGTACTCTTGCTCTGGGTTTTTATAATATTAGGGGTAATGATTTGTTTTGAAATATGTAAAAAAAATATGTAAGCCTAACTTCCTGGGTCTTAAAATGATTTGTGAAATCTAAATGCTTTAATACCACTTAAACTTGCTCCTCTGTGCAGTGACCTACTAACAGCATATCACCAGCTGATTTCTTTAGAACAGTCAATGGCAAGAAGTTCACCTTGTCACAGGGAGCTCAGCAGGTGTGCTGACGCCACACCTGACAAATTGATCACACAGAGTTCCACTCCAGGATTTGGAAATAACATATAAGCTACATTCCTGTTAATTATTTACCACAACTTGATAAATGTTCTTTTTAAATGTTGCAGAGGTGTGACAATTGGTATGAATGATCATGTTGTGGTTGTTAAGTGCCGTCGAGCCAATGCCGACTCATAGCGACCCTATATAGGGTTTCCAAGAAGCAGCTGGTGAGCTTGGACCACCGACCTTGCAGTTCAAATGGCTTTGCAGTCTTATGCATTAGCCCACAGCACCACACCAGGACACCATGAATGATGTTAGTGTGCTTTTAAAGCCTGGCACATTGCAAAGTGTTTGGGACCAGGAGTTCTGCCTCAGCTCTGAGGTCTAGCAAGTTCGATTTTTCAGTTGCAAGTAGAACGAGTGGTGATAGTATATTGCAATCTTATAAAGGAGAAGAAGCTCTTGGAAAGAACATATACTATTAAAGGTAGTCCAGAATTCATGATGTTCATGATGACCAGCCATGTTTTCATTTATAGCAAGAGAAGATGATATCTGTTTCCTCAGAGGGAAATAATCAGTGTATTTATTATAGAATAATAAACAACTTACCTAGCTTGAAACGACCCATGTAGTAGATTTGGGTGCTGAGGGCCAGAGAAGCCAGAATATGTATCATAGAGAAGATGACCCAAAACCATATATCATTTTTTCCAAAAACCTAGGAATAAAAATGGAAGTTACCTTCATACAAAATTTCCCCCCAGAGAACTCTCTGAAATCCTGTCTGTTGTAGATATCTGTCTAAGGAATCAAAAAATTAACTGTGTGCAGGTTTTATTTCCCACCTCCTTCTCCGAACTCAAAATGATCATATGGCACCAAGGGGCTACTCCCTGGGGACTCCTGGGCAAATAAAGATGAAAAAGGGAAGAAACGAAGGAGGCAACTGAATGACAATGGTGAAGGGGCAATGGATCTACAGTTAGGAATAATGCTCTTCAAATAATTGCAGACAACCAACATTTGTTGCTCATGCCCACTTAGAAAACACATGTAGACACTGACATTTGAAAGTCAGTTTGTACATCTCTATCCCAATATCAGTGTCCTGGTGTGGGCTGGGGATTAATGTGCTGGGCTGGAAAGATAGTTTGAACTGCAAGGTTGGCAGTTCAAGCTTATCAGCCGCTCTTCAGAAACCCAGTATCATATGAGTAAGGTCCTAACTTTATATTAAAAGGAGGGTGGTAGTTTTATACGTGCCTGGTGTGGTGCTGTGGGTTAATGCGCCAGATTGCAAAGCCGTTTGAACTGCAAGGTTGGCGGGTCAAGCTCACCAGTTGCTCCTCAGAAACCCTATACAGGGTCGCTATGGGTCGGAACCGACTCGACGGCACTTAACAACAACAACAATTACATTACATGGAGTCCTGGTGTGGTGCTGTGGTTGGTGTGGCGCTGTGGTTAATGCACCAGACTGCACAGCTGTTTGAACTGCAAGGTCAGTGGTTCAAGCTCACCAGCTGCTCCTCGGAAACCCTATACAGGGTTGCTATGGGTTGGAACCAACTTGATGGCACTTAACAACAACAACATTACATTACATAAGGAGCTCTGGTAGCATAGTGGTTACGAATCAGGCTGTGAACCTTAAGGTCAGCAGTTCGAAACTACCAGCTGTTCCATGAGAGAAAGATGAGGCTTTATGCTTCCATAAAGATTTACAGCCTCGGAAACCCTGTACAGGGCTGCTGTGAGTCGGAACCAACTCCACGGCACCATTACATTACATGGAGTCCTGGTGTGGCATTGTGGGTTAATGTGCTGGGTTGCAAAGTTGGTTTGAACTGCATACTCACCTCCTGCTCCTTGAAAACCCAATATAGGGTCACTATGGGTCAGAATTGACTCAACGGCACCCAATAGCAACAGCAACATTATATTATATAAGGAGCTCTGTTAGCATAGTGGTTATGAACTGGGCTGTTAACCTCAAGGTCAGCAGTTCAAAACTACCAGCCATTCCACGAGAGAAAGATGAGGCTTTCTGCTCCCGTAAACATTTTGTTGTTGTTATTAAGTGCTGTCAACTTGGTTCCGATCCATAGTGACTCCATGGCACACCGCCACCATCACTACATTATATATGTAAAAATATTTTTAAATAACTAAATAAAAGTATGCCAAGAAAGGATCAATATTGAAAGTTTGTGCTAAACCAAGGATTATGATTAATCCAAACCATTTCATGTGAGGTCCAACAAACAAACAGAGCCTCCAAACAGGGCCCTTCTGAAAGTCAGACTGAAGGTGGGTGGAGAGGGGACGCACCACTCCAAGGACAGTGAGCATGATGACCACGGCGAAGGAAGCGTAGGCAGAGTAGGCGCTGGCGTTGATGTCTGGGTGGCGGGTCTGGTAGAGCTTCAACATGCAGAGGCCAGCAATCATGTACATGAAGGAGGTATCTACGGATACAAAGGAGGAGCCCAGACAGTCAGGATTCATAAGTTGATATATAGAGTGACATTTTCTAGATTTCTCTTCAGCCTCTGAATATCCTCTCATTGCAGTCCATGGAGTATTTGCTGCCCTCAGATTGTATAGCAATCCCTCTCACATGTCAACTTCCGTAAGAACATTCTCTAGGCAGACTCCCCTCCTACACCTACTTTATCCAGTTCTAATCCACCCTAAAGAGTCCTGTTGGATAAGCACTGGGATGCTAACCACAAAGTTGGTCGTTCAAACCTACCAGCCACTCCTTGGAAACCTTATACAAGGGCACTGTGAATTGGAACTGACTTGATGGCTTTTAACAAAAATTGTTGTTGTTAAGCGCTGTCGAGTTGGTTCCGACCCACAGCGACCCTATACAGGGTTTCTGAGGCTATAAATCTTTATGGGAGCAAAAAGCATCATCTTTCTCCCACGGAACAGCTGGTAGTTTCAAACTGCTGACCTTAAGGTTTGCAGCCCGATTTGTAACCACTATACTACAATGCAGTACATTTAATTTCTGTTTTCTGTTTCTAGGCTATAAAGCCATATATATGAACAATCAATGTCAGAATGCCAAGAAGTGTCTCCTACACCCACTTAAGCATCTATATTGTCACATTGCATAACATTTTATCATCACAGATTATTGTTTTTGTTGCTGAACAAATAGAGATGATCAATTATTTGATATGAGATACGGTTTTTTCTGTGAACCAAGAACAACCTTGGAGGGGATTGTTGTGGTTGTTGTTGTCAAGTGCCATTCAGTTGGTTCTGACTCACAGTGACCCTGTATAGTGTTTCCAAGTAGCGGCTGGTTGGTTTGAACTGCTGACCTTGCCGGTAGCAGTCCAATGCTTATCCTATAATGCCACACCAGGACTCAGACTTATGTAAATGTTAACCAAAACAACAGTGCAATGTCCTATCATTATGGATGGAATTGAATTTCCCCCAAAGTTATGTTGAAATATTAACTCCTGTACCTATAAATATGACCCTGTTTGGGATGGATCACAAACCTAATCTTTTCTGAGTGCTGTCTCATTAAAAGAGCAGAATAGATCCAGACACACACAGGGAAATGCCACAGATTTATCTACAAGCAGCAAGGGAACACCTAGAATTGTCAGAATTCTCCAGAAACTACAAGACAGACCTACAAAGGAATTGGAGGGCTGAGATCCTGACCTTTAGCCTTCAGAACTGTAAGAAAATAAAGGTCTATTCTTTAAAACCACCATATTTGTTAATTTTTTTTGTTACAGAAGCATGAAGTATATAAGATATCCATATGACTCAAACTTAATAAAAAAAAAAAGTAAATGCCTGAAAATAGCAAATGTTACTGATGATAATGCAGAAATGGAAACCCTTGCACAGCTAATGACAGTGGGAAGTAATACTCTTGAAAGCAATATGGCAGTTTTTGGCAAAAAGGAAGGTGCACAAATTAGGTGCACAAAATTTGACTTTTTCCCAGGAAACCTCTGTCACATATGGATGGTTACAAGGACGTCCCTTCTAGCATGGTCTCAAATAGAAAAAAAAAAAAAAAAATTGGCAAATCTAAATGTTGTTTAGTAGAGAAGTAGATAAATGTTTATTTTTATTATAAAAAATGACAATCCTTAAAAATGAATATGCTAAAACATCTTAAAGCGATAAGTTGTTCATCCTAAGGGCTCAACACTATAGTCTCAGGGGACACCGTGATCAGTTGGCATAACGTAGTCCATGACAATGTTCTACATCCTACTTTGGTGAGTAAAGACTGGGAGCTTAAAAGCTCATGAGCAGCCATTTAAAGTACAACTATTGGTATCTCCCTGTGTGGAAGAAAGGAGGGTGATGAAAATTGAAGATGCTTGGAATCACATAGTCCAATGGACAAATGGAACATGTGAACATCTGTCACCATGCCCTGAAACCAAAAGAACTAGATGGTGCCACTACCAACTGCTCTGAAAGGGATCACATGAGAAGGTCCTGGATAGAGTGGAAGACAATGTGGAACAAAATTCAAAATTTTATATAAAAAAAAAACTGGGCTTACTGGTCAGAAAGAGACTATGGCTTTCGGTCACTCTAAGGTATTCTTTTAACTTGGAACCAAAGCCCTCCTTTGTTAAGTGCTGTAGAGTATGTTTTGACTCATAGTGGCCCTATATCATAGGGTTTCTGAAAAGCAGCTGGTGGGTTTGAACTGCTGAGCTTGTAGTTCACAGTCCAATGCTGATTCTACAGTGCCACACTGAGAGTTTGAAGTCCTCCTGCTATGACTTTCTCCCTTTAAACAATCAACTGTATGAGACTAAACAGTCATCACTGACCCAAAACCAAAGATGAGATGGCAAAGAGGGGCAGGAAAGCTAGATAAATAGAAATAGCACACACAAAAAAATGGAAGTAATGAGAATGATGCCACATTGCAAAATTGTAACCAATATCACAAAACAATTTATACAAAAATTGTTTAATGAGAACCTAGTTTTCTATGTAAACTTTCACCTAAAGCACAATAAAATATCCCAAACAAAAATGAATGGGTTAAATGTCCTTGATTCACTATTAATAAATCTTGAAAACATGTTATTGAATTAAAAAGGCACTCTGCACAACACAGTGTGATAAATTAGTCATAATTTAGCTCACATGTAGTAAAAATATAAAAACAGACTGAAAGGATAAATACCATATTAATCACAGAACCTCAACTTTATCATAATGCTTCATTCTTCAAAAGTAGATCTACGGCAAACACGGAGTCCTGAGGTGGTACAAATGGTTAACCTGCTCCGTTGATAACTGAAAGCTTGGAGGGTCACGTTTACCCAGAGGCACGTTTGAAGAAAAGTCTGGCAATCTGCTTATGAAAAACCAACCGTTGAGAACCTTACGGAGTACATAGTTCTACTCTGATACACATGGGGTTACTATGAGTCAGTACCAACTGAAGAGCAACTTTTTTTAAAAGCAAATTTTGAAAAAAAATGGATATTTCTTTACTCTGAGTTGCGGATAATATTGCTGTCTGTATTTTTCCCTATTAAAGATGTTTCATAATTAAAAAAAAATATGACAGGGAACTGTGGTGTTTTGATGAACAGCCATAGAACAAACAAAAAACTGACCATTTAAAAAAAAATCTTTATCCTTGAATGAGGAGGTCATTGTCAATTGTCTACCAGCATCAGTTCTTCCCTTCCTCTTTCATAAAAGCCTCTTGGTGCTGACTCATATATCTACCCACTTTTCAATTCAGAAATGCAACCCTTTCCTTGCATTTGTTTCAGGAAATCTAATCTAATGTTTAACTTCAAGGTTAGATCTGATTGATCTAGATGTACTCTCACCTCCTTTGCCACCATGATGGATGCAGCCACCCAGTCTGAGTTAGCTAACACACAGGAAAATGGGCTTGTGACTGTGTACATTGAGGGGAAGTGATCTGGGAATTCCTGGGAAAAAAAACTTTCCTTGCTCCTAAAAGAAGTCTTGTAGAAGCCAGTTTGTCTTTTCCTCTGGATACTGTGGGGTGAAGATACAAAGTGAAGACCTGCAATAGCTACTTTTGACATCACAATGGAAGATAGCCTGGGGAGAAAATCAACATGCCGTGTAGGCACAACCAAAGGAACCACAGAGAAATGCAGTCAGAACCCTGAGATTAAGCCAACTGTAAATCCTTCTTTCCTCTGGATTTCCAGATGGTGAGTTGATTAATAATATTATTATTCAATTCAATCTGAATTGGTCAGCAAAAAACAAGACCCTGTCTGAGGTGGACTGACACAGGAGCTGAAACAATGAGCTCAAACGTGGTAACAATGTACTCTTATACTAAAGCAATCTCACAGCTAAACCAGTCATCAGTTGCCAGCTATCAGTTCTAGCTGTGGGATCAACATCCAGAATGGATTGTTTTCTAGTCTAAAAGGTGTTCAGGGAGGAAAATGGAACAATAATGTTATGTAGATCATTTCACGTCACAGGAAATGTCATTTGATTCTTGCAATCATGACGCTAACGCTTTTGGGAATGTCCTAGGATAACACTCTCATAATTCAACTCTATATTTGATATAAATTGTAATTACCGAATTGGAAGTTGGAGTAATTAGGGCAAACATGGTAACAGGCACTGAGCACCCCTTCCATCATCAATGCAATGCCCATCGCATAGAAGAGACCAAAGTGTTTGGGGATCCCATACTCCTAAAAAAGGAGAAAGATTGGTCAATACAAAGATACTAATAAGTGATACATATTCACAGAATCTGGAAGCTCATTCGTTAGGCCTTGTGATTCATTATAAGAAAGTGTATTATCATAACATTAAACCAGTGTTCCTCTTTTTTGCAGATGCTATTTAGAGCCATAATCCTTCATAGCTCCCATCTCCAATTTCCCTGACATCTCCTCACCATTGCAAAGATGTCTTTGGCTTCTAGGGCTCTTCGATGGAGAATATCCCTTCGTAAAACTATCAGCAGGAAAAGGAAGCCCAGAAGCACATGGCCCAGGTTACTGAGAATGTTGTTGAAGGCACTACAGAAATGAGAGAGAAACCATGAGAGAGTCAAGGCAATCAAAAAGGGATTGAGAATGAATGCATCAGTGAATAAGCATTCAATGTTTTCTGTGACTGGTGTGTTCGTAAGATTTTAGAACTGGGATATCATCATCAGAAATCATCTTTAATCCAACTTCTTCATTTTAAGATGCTTAAAACAAAACAAAAACATTCAAACCCATTGCTGTTGTGGTATTTTGTTTGTTTTCTCTCAGGTATCAATGTATCTAATGTTGTTGTTAGGTGCTTTCTAGTTGGTTCTGACACAACAGAATGAAACACTGTCTGGTCCTGTGCTATCCTCACAATTGTTGCCATGTTTGCGCCCATTGTTGTGGCTACTGTGTCAGTCCATTTCACGGAGGCTCTTCTTTTTTGCGACCTTCTACGTTACCAAGCACTATGTCCTTTTCCAGGGACAGGTCCTTTCTGATAACAGGTCCAAAGTACATGAGTAAAAGCCTCACCATCCTCACTTCTATGGAGTCCTCTGACTCTACTTCCTTTTTCCACCCCCCTTACTTTCTTTTAATCCCTTTGATTTATACCGAAATCCTATACAGGGTAACTATGAGTGGAAACCCACTCGACTGCACTTAACAACAATACATTTTTCAGGTTTTGTCTTTTTTTACAGCACAGATCATCAATTTTATATTCAACAAATCATATACTTTGGCTTCATTACAGTGATTGCAATCCCCTCCATGTACCATCAGTTAACTATTTGCCTCTGTTCACTTATTTATTTTTTTTAAGGTTTTTTATTGTGGATTGAGTGAAA
>NW_006408579.1:12761139-12766579 GCF_000296735.1 Chrysochloris asiatica
ATATACCATGGAGTCAGTTCCAACTCATAGTGACTCTGCACAGGATTTCCGAGGCTGTAAATCTTTATGGGAGCAGAAAGCCTCCTCTTTCTTCCGCGGAGCAGCTGGTTGTTTTGAGCTGCTGACCTTGGGGTCAGCAGCCCGATTCGTAACCACTACGCTACCAGAGCTCCATATATATATATATATAGTCCAAAGAGCACATTTTGTAAGTCCATGGACCTAGAATTCTTAGCTGCTCTAGGTCATCACCTTATTTCTTAAACCATGAAGTCCTATTGGGTCCTGTAGGATAAGCACTGGACTGCTAACCACAATGTCTGTGGTTCAAACCCACCAGCAAACCTGTACAGGGTTACAAGGAGAGGCTGGTGAGTATGAAATGCTAACCTTGTAGTTCAAAGCAACCTTGCGGTCCAGTGCTTTATTCCCAGTGCCACATCAATAAACTCATGTACACATACATATGTATACATATAAGCTGTTGTTTATTTTTAGTTGTCCTCTGGTCGATTCTAACTCATGTCTATGTGTGTTAGAGTAGAATTGGGTTCCATAGGGTTTTCAAGGCTGTGATCTTTCAGAAGCAGATGTCAGGTCTGTTTTCCAAGCCTTCTCGGGTAGGCTGGAACTGACAACCTTTTTGACTAGCAGTTAAGCAATTAACCCTATATATGTGCTGGTAGTTCCTGATTTATGACATATTCCAGTTATGATTAACTGCTTTTATGACTGTCTGGGTGTTTTTTTTTTTTTGTCTCTATTTTTGTTTGTTGACTGTACTTCTTTCAAGACATTTGTTTGTTCTTCTGGTAGTCTATGTATTCAACTTTCTTCACTAGCAACATAATTCAAAGGCATCAATTATTCTTTGGTCTTCCTTATTCATTTGTCCATCTTTTGCATGCATACGAGGCAACTGAAATATCACAGCTTGGGATAGCCACACCTCAAAGTGACACCTTTGCTTCTTAACACTTTACAGAAGTCGTTTACAGCAGATTTCCTCAATACAACCCATTATTTGATTTCTTGACTGCTGCTATAGGTCCAGGTAAAATGAAATTCTTGACAATATCATTATTTTCTTGTTGGTCCAGTTGTGAGGATTTTTGTTTTCTTTATGTTGTTGAGGTATAATCTACACTGAAGGCTGCAACCTTTGATCTACATCAGTAAATGCTTCAACACCTCTTTTGCTTACAGCAAACAAGATTGTGCCATCGATATATCACAGGTTGTTAATGAATTTTCCTCTAATCCTGATGTGGCATTCCTCTTTATATAATCCACCTTCTCATATTATTTGCTCAGTGTACAGACTGAATAAATATAGTGAAAAAATACAACCATGACACCGCCTTTCCTGATTTTAAACCACCTGGTATCCCCTTATTCTGTTCAAATGATTACCTCTTGGTCTACATACAGGTTTTGCATGAGTACAATAAGTATTCTAGAATTTCCATTCCTTGCAATATTATCAATAATTGTTTATGACTCAGTCAAATACCTTTGCATGGAAAGGTAGATATCTTTCTGGTATTCTTTGCTTTCAACCAAGATTCATCTGACATCAGCCATGATGTCCCTCATTCCACTTCCTCTTCTAAATTTGTCTTGAATTTCTGACATTTTCTGGTTGATGTACTGCTGCAACTGATTTTGAATTATCTTCAGCAAAATTTTACTTGTGTGTGACATTAATGTTCAATAATTCCCCCATTCTGTTGACTGGGCAGAAATATGCAGTATCTCTTCAAGTCCGTTGGCCAGGTAGTTAGTTATCTTCCAAATCTCTTAGCATAGATTAGTGAGTGCTCCCAGGCTGCATCTATTTGTTGGAACATTTCAATTAACTAGTTGTTGTTGTTTTTGTTACGTGCTACCGAGTCAATTTTGACCTATGCATCTATGCACAGTAGAAGGAAGCCCTGCCTGGTCCTGAACCATCTTTACCATTGTTGTTATGTTAGAACTATTGTTGCCACCAAGGAGCTCTGGTAGCGTAGTAGTTACGAATTGGGCTGTGAACCTTAAGGTCAGCAGTTCGAAACTACCAGCTGCTCTGCAGGAGAAAGATGAGGCTTTCTGCTCCTGTAAAGATTTACAGCCTTGGAAACCCTGTACAGGGTCTCTATGGGTTGGAATTGACTTGACAGCACTTAACAACAACATTGTTGCCGCCACTGTATCAATTCCTCTCATTGGGGGAGTCTTCCTCTTTTTTTTTTCTGACCCTCCACTTTTCCAACCATGGTGTTCTTCTCTAGGAACTGGTCCTTGCTAACAACATTTCCAAAGTACAAGAGATGAAATCTTACCATCCTTGCTTCTAAGACTGTACTTCCATAGACAGATTCAGTTGTTTCTCTGGAAGTCCTGAGTACTTTCAATATTTGTCTCCAACACCATAATTCTAATGCACTGATTCTTCTATGGTCTTCCTTATTGATTATCCAACTTCCACATACATATGAGACAACTAAAAATACCTTGGCTTCGATCAGGCACATCTTAGTACTCAAAGTGACATCTTTACTCTTTAACACTTTAAAGAGGACTTTTGCAGCAGTTGCCTAATGCAATAATACGTCATTTGATTTCTTGACTGCTGCCTCCACGAGTACTGATTGTGGATCCAAGCAAAATAAAATCTTTGACAAACTTCACTCTTTTCATCATTTATAATGCTGTTACTTATTGTGAGGAACTTCGTTTTCTTTCCATTGAGGTGCAATCCATACTGAAGGCTATAGTCCTTGATCTTCATCAGTAAGTGCTATAAGTCCTCTTTGCTTTCAGCAAGCAAGGTTGTGCTATCTGCATATCACGGTTGTTGAATAGTCTTCTTCCAATCCTGATGCCATGTTCTTCTTCATATAATCCAGCTTCTTAGGTTATTTGTTTAGCATACAGATTGATTAAATATGTTGAAAATATTGCACACAACTTTCCTACCTTTAAACCACTGTTCTAATGACTGACTCCTCATAAGTCTTTCTTATAAACACAATTAAGTGTTCTGAAATACCAGTCAAATGCCTTTGCATAGTCAATAAAGCACAAGTAAACATCTTTCTGGTACTGTTTTCAGCCAAGATTCATCTGATGTCAGCAACGATGTCTCTCATTCTCATGTCCTCTTCTGAATTTGGCTTGAATTTCTGGCAGCAGCCTGTCAATGTACTACTACAACCATTTTTGAATTATCATTAGCAAAATTTTGCTTGCCTGTGATATAATGATATTGCTCAATTATTTCTGCATTTCATTGGGTCATCTTTCTTTGGAACATAGTGTGGAGAGCTGTTGCTATGCACCCTCAAATAGATTTTAACTCAATTGTTGCATCTGTTTATCTCAAGTGGTGTTCTGTCAATCCCTGGAGCCAATGCCATCAGTGCAGCTTGGACTTCTTCCTTCATTACAATGGGTTCTTGTTCATAAGGTAACTGCTGAGATGGTTGAATGTCAACTTACTCCTTTTGATACTGTGACTCTGTGTATCCCTTCCATCTTTTTGATGCTTACTGAGTTGTTAAATTGTTTGCCCATATAACTCATCAGAATCAATTATTTCAGATTGATGCTAAGCATGGTTCCCCTCCACGCAATTCCAGGTCTTTGTACATTTCATTTCAATACTTTGTCTTCTCCAGCTACTCTTTGAATGCCCACAGTAACTTTTTTTTTCTACAGTAACCTTTTATTGTTCTCATGGTACTGACAGGATATGAAACCTAAGAAAGGTTATCTGCTCCAAACATGGGAATATATGTGTTGGAAGAAGTGCAGCCAGAATGCTTCTTGGAAGTCAGGATGGCCAGACTTTGTCTCTCATACTTCAGACATATTGTCAGGAGGGACCAGTCCCTGGAGAAGGACATCATGTTTGGTAAAGTGGAGGGTTGTAGAAAAAGAGGAAGACCTACAACGAGATGGATTGGCACAGTGGCGGTAGCAATGGGCTCAGGCTTAGCAATGATTGTGAGGTTGGTGCGGGACTGGGCAGTGTTACATTCTACTGTGTGTAGGGTTTCTGTGAGTCACTGCTGACTCTATGGCACCTAACAACAACAATTAGAGTGATTTTATATAGATGAACCAGGGTTGTGTGCCAATATTCACCAATATGAATATGAATTTTTAGAAAAACTGCCAGACAGCCACAACCTGAATTCTTTATTCCAGAAAAGTGAGGATGTTTTCGTTTTGGAGTGAGCAACCAGGCTTCTGACTCCTAGGTTATTGCTCCTCTGCTTCTTTATGGCAAGAGGAAATGGCTTCAGAGGCAGGGCTGTGCTCAAGGGTCTAGGTCCCAGCTTAGAAGCAGTAGGCATGGTGCTGAGTTCCAACAGCAATAGAAACTGAGAGCTCTTCAGCATGTTCTTACATTTCTAAGCCTTAGTATTTTTCTCTTGAAAGGGGGTAGTAATTATTGAGTCCGTTTCTGAGTCATGGAAACCCTATGCACAATGAAACATAATGGTGCCTGGTCCTGCACCAAGTCCAAAATGGATTGTGCTTTGGACTGTTGTGAGTACTAGGGTTTTTAGTGGCTGATTTTCAGCTGTAGATTGCCAGGCCTTTTTTCCTAGTCCTTCTTGTCTGGAAGTTCCACTGAAATCTGCTCTGTATCATTACAACTACTGAAACAGGAGTAGTAGCTGCACATGAGGTGCCCTGTCCAGGAATTGAACCCGGGTCTCCCATACATCAGCAAGAATTCTACCACTGAAACACCCATGTTCCAGGAGTTATCAAAGTCATGACATCATATATGTGTAGTAAAAGCCAGACAGTAGGCTGGCCACTGAGATTTTTCAAATTCCCTGGGTGACTTTAATATATAGCAGTTTGAGAGCCATTGCATTAGAAATAGACCAGGCCTCAGGCTATTGTAAATGGGTTTTCTCATATATAATAAACTCTAGAGAGTCCAGAGACCTGGACTGCTTCTCTGAAGAAGCAGTGGGGTTCTCAAGTGGTTATTATGATTTTTGTTTGTTTCTTTGCCTTTGCTCATATTTTTAAAAATTTTATATATTTTAGCTTTATGACACTGTTTTTCATATTATAAAAATATTTACCTTTAATGAGATGGCGCAGGCTAAATTAGACATTGGCATTCTTTATTTTGGTCTGGAGCTTTATGCATTCATGAGGTTGCTTAACAGACTGAATGAGAGCATGTACTGCTACTTCATGCCCTTGGACAAATACCACTGCAGTTGGAGACCTGATGTTGTAAAAAACAAGTTTTCTTCTCATTAAAATTTTCTTAAGATACAAGAATGAGAGAAGTAAGAGGGTTTCAGAAAATTTATGGAAAAATACCATTATCTTTTTGTGCTGGAATCTTTCCACAAACCTTTGGTAGCTCCCTCATGTAGATGATCTCATCTTCTAAATTTAATTCCTTCCTACTACTGCAAAA
>NW_006408579.1:12767902-12768937 GCF_000296735.1 Chrysochloris asiatica
CTCATTTTAGGTAGCCAATGTCTAAGTTGCCCGTCCCTATCTACCCTGTGTACAGAGGGGATAGCATTGATACTTGATGTGAAGACTCTTTCCTTCTCTGTTGGTATTTAGAGTAACTGCCGCTCTGAGTATAGGTCAGCTTCATCAAATTGAAGCAATTTAACTTTGTTTCCTTTCTCCAAAAAAAAAAAAAAAATTTTTTTTTTGAGTGTGTGCATCTTCCCTCACTTCATATCAGCTGGATGCTTCACTTTTCAGCTCTAGCCCTCTGTGGCTATGTCCCTGTCCATGGGCTCAAGTGTCCTCAGGTCTCACCACACTTTGGACCAACCAGCCCTTCCTCTTCTCTCTCTCATCTCCAGGTCAACGGGATTCAGGGACTGGGGTTGAACTCAGCCCATTTCTTCATTGATGCCTTTCCGCCTCTTCCACTCACCAGTAGACCAATGTGGTCACCAGCAAGCTTGCATGCTTGTTTGTGTATTCCCTTTGAGTTTCAGTCTTAGAGGGGAGTTTGTCCTGAAGGCACTTGATTGTTAGCCTTGATGTCTTCCTGGTAAACAGCTTGCTTATTCTTGTAGTAGCCAGTCATACTGACATTTTTGTTTTGGGTTTTTCCTGATGATCTTTCTTTGAAGATGGATCTTCTGTCACTGTAGCTGTTCCAGTCTGTTTGTCCTTTCTAGTGGGAATGTCCCACCTCACAAGGTTCTGGATGGGACTCAGGATTCCACCTAAGGTCCTATATTCTGTAAGGCTTTGCACGAGGCTTATTTCACTGGGCAAGTTCTATAACCCCTTTTAGGTATTCCAATCCGTTATAGGCTGAAGACGGGCTTACAAGTTTTCTCTAATCATGTTTCCCAACATTCCTTTCTATCCCACTCAAGTGTCTATTTTACAATAATAGATAAGGGAAACTAATATTCATAAGACAGTCAAGCATTTCAATATTATTTCCCCTCTTCAAGCTATACCTAGATCCCTGTATCCCAGAGCCCTGTTGTTCCAAGGTTGAGTATGCATCACTATTTA
>NW_006408579.1:12773822-12789022 GCF_000296735.1 Chrysochloris asiatica
CAACCCTTAAGTAATGGAGTCCTGATGATGCAGTGGTTAAGTGCTCACCTGCTAATTGAAAGGTGGAAGTTCTAACCCACCAGCTGCTTCTCAGAAAAAAGTTGCAGCAATCTGCTTCTGTAAAGATTTATAGCTTTGGAAACCCTATGCTGCTATTAAATCGTTTCCGAACTGCTGACCTTGTAGTTCAAACCGACCTTATAGTGGAGTGCTTACTCTACAGTGCCATACCAGGAAACCATGGAAACCCTATGAGGAAGTTCTACTCTATCCTGTAGGATATGATTAGGAACTGACTCAGTGGCAATGGGTTTGGCTTGGGGACCCTTAAACTAAGGTTGTTATTATTGTTGTGAAGTGCCACTGAGTCAGTTCCAACCCATAGTGACCCTGTATAAGGTTTCCAAAGGGTGGCTGGTGAGCTTGAACCATCAATCTTGTTATTCAAATGATTTTGTAGTCCAGTGCATTAGCCCACAGCACCACACCAGGACTCGTAAACTAAAGTAGCATTCTCAATTGTTTTCAGTGTTGCAAAAAACTGAAACCAAATACCAAACAGGAAAAACTCTCTAAATGCCTCATGGGTAACCAGTGACCTGGGCTTACCTCAGGACACCCAAGGGATGAGCACACAGGAAGTTGTAATAGCAGATGTCCTGGTTGCCAGTGACATTCACCACCTATAAAATCAAGAGTGAGAGAGAAAATGCAGTTTTTCTAGATCCTCTGAACCCAGTCTGAACTGGTAGAAGTCAGACACTGCACATAGTGATGAACTGCTAATGGTTTACAATGTTCATAGTGCTCCCTCTCAGCAGGGATGGCTCATTATTGGCTACCTTTACACAGCATAGGCACAGTTCCTTCAAATGCTACCATCTTGCTTTCAATTAAAATACTCAAATACTCACCATTATGAGACCTCAAGGTGAAATTCAATAAGTGCTTTTCCTTTGCTATCCTAATAAAAGAAGAATGCAAGGATGCTAACAGTGGGAATTGCCTTTTAAGACAGTCATGCTATGTCCTATTTTCTAGATTAATACCGGGAGTCTATGGAGCTGGCCCATCTGAAATGACAGCCATGGGGGAATGTAGACACAACGAGATATGTGTTCAACTTTCCATATTTATTACCATTTCTGTCATTAAAAACCTCAGACCATAGTACACTTTAAGCAGCTTTATCTTCTGACAGAGCCCCTCAAATATTCAGGGAATATTTAAATTGTAAACAGTGGTACGCAAACCACATAAAGTCCTTGTCTTAATTACTTAATAAGCATAGAAATGACTGTATATTGTTAGACCATTGGTTCTCAAACTTGGCTTATATATTGGAATTGCTGGGGAGTTTCAAAATTACTGAGGTCTGGTCCTACTCCCAAAGACTGATTTAATTGGTATGGGTGCAGCCTGGGCACTAGAAGCTTAAAAAGTTCCCCAAATGATCTTACTATATGGTTATGTTGTTGTTGTTGTTAGGTGCCGTTGGGTTGGTTCTGACTCATAGTGACTCTATGTTCAACAATGAGTCATCCTACCAATTCTTGTTACATTTGGGCCTATTGCTGCTGCCACTGTGCCAATTCATTTAATTGAGGGTCTTCCTCTTTTTTGATGACCTGCCAAGCATGAAGTTTTTCTTCAGGGACTGGTCCATCCTGATAAGATGACCAAAGTATGAGAGACGAAGTCTTGCCATCTGGCTTCTAAGGAGCATTCTGGCCATACTTCTTCTAAGACAGACTTGCTTGTCCATCTGGCAGTCCATGGTACTTTTAATATTTTTCTCCAATACAATAATCCAAATGCAATGATTCTTCTATGATCTTCCTTATTTATTGTCCAACTTTCACATGCATATGAGACAATTAGATATGAGTAAAGCAAAACTGGAGTCCGGGTGTGGTGCTGCAAGTTAATGTGCTGGACTGCAAAGTCAGTTTGAACCATATGGTTACTGGTTCTAGTTCACCAGCTGCTCCTCAAAACCCTATACAGAGTCTCTATGAGTCGAAATGGACTCAACAGCACTTAACAACAACAACATAGCAAAAACAATAATTACTGGTGGTTGGAATGCCAAAATTTGGAAACAAAAAGGAAGGATCCATAATTGGGAAATATGGCCTTGGTCATAGAAATGATGTTGGAGAATGAATGATATAATTTTAAAAAACCTCAACTTTGTATTGTGAATTGAATGAAGGTTTACAGAACAGATCATCAATTTTATATTCAAGAAATCATATACTTTGCTTTATAACAATGATTGCAGTCTCCTCCAAGGACCATCAGATAACAGAATTTATCTCTTTTCACTTTAATTCTTGCATTCCTATTCTTCAACGTTGCTTGGCATTTCATTGTGTGTATGTACCAAAGTTTGTTTAACCAATCTTTTGTTCATGGGCATTTAGACTGTCTCCACCTTTTTTGTGTGTCTCTTGTAGGCACCATATTGAAAGATCCTGTTTCTTTATCCATTCTTCTACTGTGTCTGTTGACTGGTGTATTTATTATCAATAGTTATGAATTGATTTCTGTCATTGTGCTGTGTATTTTTGTGATGTTGCTTGTTTCTTTGTTCCACATAATTTTCTGTGCTGAGTTCATTTTTTGTGTGGGTTTTCTTTTCATTTATGTTGTGTTAATGTTTACGAAACCTTTTTGATTTTCCTCTTATTTTCATGTAAAGGTGTATTACTTTTCTTTGAGGTTACCCTGTAATTTATTAATCTTTCCTCAGTTTAAAACAGTTTAATCTTGAACTATACTTGATTTCCTGTTATTTGAAAGTTCTCTATCTGCACCATTCCCTCTTTGTTTTGTAGCTAATTTCATTATAAATTGATATCTCTGGTTTCCTATTTTCCGTCTTCTGGATTTGTTTTATTTTAAATATTTCTTTATCTGGATTGAGTTCTGGGTGTTGTTGCCATATATGTTAATCTCAGACTGTTGTTTACTGTTGTTGGTCTCAGTCCAAAGAACACCCTTTAGTATTTCTTGTAAAGTGATCTAGTTATTACAAATTACTTTTATTTCTGTTTGTCAGAAATTAAATTGAGTACATCTGTGGGAGGAGGTGGTGGAGAAGCTCAGTATTAGCAACCAAAACTAGGCTAGTGGCAGACCATCAATTGCTCATATTCAAGTTCAGACTGAAGCTGAAGAAAATTGAAACATTTCCGTGAGAGCCAAATATGACCTTGAGTACATCCCAGCTGAATTTAGAGGCCATATCAAGAGCAGATTTGATGCATTCAACACTAATGACTGAAGACCAGAAGAGTTGTGGGGTGACATCAAGAACATTATACAGGAAGAAAGCAAAAGGTCATTAAAAAGATAGGAAGGAAAGAAAGACTAAAGTGGCTATCAGAAGGGACTCTGAAACTTGCTCTTGAAGGTACAGAAACTAAAGTGAATGGAAAAAATGAGAAAATAAAAAGGCTTAACATAAAATTTCAAAGGGCAGCTTGCAAAGACAAAGTAAAGTATTATAATGAAATGTGAAAAGATCTGGAGTTAGAAAACCAAAGGGAAGAGCATGCTCAGCATTTTCTCAAGCTTAAAGAACTGAAGAAAAAAATGCCTGCTTCAGTTTGTAAATTGAAAGATTCTATGGGCAAAATTCTGAATGAAACAGGAATTATAAAAAGAAGATGGAAAGAATACAGTCACTGTACTAAAAGCTACTAGAAATTCAAGTTGTATTGGGTAGAGGACATGGACTAGAGATTTCATTGCTGACACCAGATGGATCTTGACTAAAAGCAGAGAATACCAGAAAGATGCTTCCTTGTGCTTTAGTCATTATGCAAAGGTATTTGGCTGTGTGAATCATGACAAATTATAGAGACCACTGCAAAAAAACACTTTTGTACACTAGTCCAGAACACTTAATTGTGCTCATGAGGAACCTGTACATAGACCAAGAGATAGTCATTCAGACAGAACAAGGGTATACTGAATAGTTCAAAATCAGGGATGGTGTGTGCCATGGTTGTATCCTTTTGATATAATTATTTAATCTGTAAACTAAGCAAATAATATGAGAAGCTGTAATTTACATAGAAGAATGTGACATCAGGATCGGAGGAAGACTCATTAATAACCTGTGATACGCAAATTATATGCAAATGCTTGCTGGAAATGAAGAGTAGTTAAAATATTGATGAAGATCAAAGACTACAGCCTTAAGTATGGATTGTAAAGACCTCAATGTAAAGAAAACAAAAATTCTCACAACTGGACTAATAATATTATCATCATAATAAATGGAGAACAGATTGAAGTTATCGAAGTCTTCATTTTGCTTGAATTGACAATTAACACTCATGGAAACAGCAGTCAAGAAAGCAAATGATATACTGTATTAGGCAGATCTGCTGCACAAGACCCCTTTAAAGTGTTCAAGAGCAAAGATATCCGTGTGAGTACTAAGGTGCAGTAGACCCAGGCTATGGTATTTTCAATAACCTCATATGCATGTGAAATTGGACAATGAATAAGGAAGACCTAAAAAAACTAATGCATTTGAATTACGGTGTTGGAAAAAAAATATTAAAAGTACCATAAGAACAAAATGGATGTAGGAAGAACAAACAAATCTGTGTTGGAAGAAGTACAGCCAGAATGCTCCTTAGAAGCCAGGATGGTGAGACTTTGTCTTTCATACTTTGAACATGTTATTAATATGGACCAGTCCTTGTAGAAGAACATTGTGCTTAATAAAATGGAGGGCCAGTGAAGAGGACGACCACCTATGAGATGGACTGACACAGTGGCAACAACAATGGGCTCAAAGGCACCAACAATTGTGATGATGGTGTGGTACTGGGCAGTGTTTTGTTCTGTAGGTATACGGTCACTATGAGTTGGAATCAACCTAACAACAAAGCAAAGCTTGAGAATAATTGCATTAGAAATACCTTCAGCCTCATGCTATTTTATATAGACTTTCTCACATAAATCTTATAGAAGATCACTTTAGTGACCCAGATTCTAGGGTTCTGTGAAGGAGTAGTGAGATTCTCAAGATCTTTTTATTAAAATTGTTTTTATTTTATATATTCAAACTAAAATTTTTTTGTTTTTTGTTTTAGTTTAATGAAAAAGATTTATGTTTCATGACATGTTGTTACTGTGTGTTGTTGAGTTGGTTTTGACTCAATAGTGACCCGATATAGGATTTCCAAGAAGCGACTGGTAGGCTTGAACCACTGGCCTTGTGGTTATCAGTCCAGTGTTTATCTCTTACAGTGCCACACCAGCACAGACTCAATGAGACATTGGATTGGAACTCTTAGAACTCTACTCATTATCCCATAATTATCAGAAACTCAGACTGGTGTAGATGAAGAGTATTATGACTGAGTAAGTACAAAAATTTCAGACTGATTGATGAAATAATGTAAGAATTCCCAGGACCCTTTGTGATAAACAATTGGGAAGTAGATTGCAAGGTCAGTCAAAGATGAACTCATGAAAAAATCTACTTGGAATCCAAATTAACTCTTGAACTGATCTCGTTAATAGGTTTCTTTGTAAATCACAGCAAAGACCTTTCCCTGAGCATGGAAGCTGGAATTCTGGGATTGGGCAGCACTTACTGTCTGATAGGTGATGACCAGCTGGATCACAGGCAGTGCATAAAACACAGCAATGGTGATGATGTTCCTATTCAGGACAGAAAGAATTGAGAGTTATTTCCAAATTGACAAGTGGATCTTTGTTCAGGTTCCTAAAAGAATACTTCTACCCTACAACTGCACAATTGGTTTGCAAAAGTAATTAGGGATTAATCATCCAGTTCCTGTTTCTCTAGTCTTCTTCCCTTCTCCTGTATTTGGGCATTTGCTACACAGTAGGAGTCTTGGTGTGACGCTGTGGGTTAATGCGCCAGACTGCAAAGCCGTTTGAACTGTAAGGTCAGCAGTTCAAGTTCACCAGCTGCTCCTCGGAAACCCTATACAGGGTCGCTATGGGTCGGAACCAACTCAATGGCATTTAACAATAACAACAACACCTTGCGAAGAGAGTTTCTTGTGGTGCAAATGATTAATTGGCTTGACTATTTTTTTTTTTTTTTTAATTTAGGGTTTTTATTGTGGATTGAGTGAAAGTTTACAGGGCACATCATCAGTTTCACATTCAACCATTCATATAACTTGTTTCATTACATTGATTATAATCCCCTCCATATACCATCAATTAACAGTGTTTCTCTCTATCCTCTTTAGCTTTTTTTTGGGGGGGGGGCGGAAACTTTGCCTTTTTTGAATTTACAGTCTCGGCTTCTAGGGAAGGTTTTTACATTTATCTGTGGATATCCAGGGCTCATGCATGAGATTACTAGCAGAAATGTTCTTTTTGATGATGAATGCAATGCCATGTCTCTTCAGTTTGTCATTCCCAGCATAGTACACCATATGATTGTCTGATTCAAAATGGCCACTACTAGTCAACTTCATTTCTTGAATGCCTAAGATATTGAATCTTTATATGTTCCATTTCAATTTTTACAACTTCCATTTTCCTAGATTTATGCTTTGTACATTCCATGTTCTGATTATTAATGGATATTTGTAGTTGTTTCTTCTCATTTTCAGTTGTGCCACATTAGCAAATGAAGGTCCCATAAGCTTTACTTCATCTATGTCATTAAGATCAACTCTACTTTGAGGAGGCAGCTCTTCTCCACTCATGTTTTGAGTGCCTTCCAATCTGAGTGGTTCATGTTCTGGCACTATATAAAATAATGCTTCATTGCTATTCATAAGTTTTCTGTGGTCAATTTAAAAAGAAGTAGACTACATTGTTTTCCTTGTCTGTCTTAGTCTGGAAGTCTACTGAAACCTGTTAAGTTGATGACCCTGCTCGTATTCAAAATACTGGTGGGATAGCTTCCAGATTCACAGCAGCACACAAGCCACCACAGTATGACAAAACTGACAGATGAGTGATGGAAACCACAGGTATAGGCATTAGGATTTATAATACATATTTTTTTGAACACATCAACACATATTAGTTTTTCTCCTTTCCTTTTCATACGAGTATTTGTAAAACAGGGTAAATAATACCTCCTTCTATCTTAACTAAATTACTCATGAGGGCCTGTCTCTTTAGGATGCCATTAATTAAAGCCATGAGTGTCAAGTAATGGATGATGGACCACATGAAGATGTACTGGTTCTCTTAGGTGTCTCTTAGTTCCCAAATTAAGGAGCTCTTAATGAAATTCCATGTGGCCCCTATTGACCTGGGTTTTCCTCTAATGTCTTTATGTTTCAAGAGAAGAGAAAGGGAGGAGTTGTCACAAGAAAATACCACTCAGCTGGAGGTTTTCTGAGGTGAAGGAAGAGTTACTGGTGAAGGCTTTGTCCATGTGTATGATCATTGAGGGTCTATTTATCATTGGTTGGTGTTATCGTCTTCTTTCAGTATAGTTTTCTGCTTCCATGGGATGTTCCAACCACTGTGTCCTGTAAATCACTTAGGACTCCCAAAGAGCAAGGCCTGGGTGATGGGATGAGGGAATGGCCTCAGCCTACTGTGTTTCCCAGAAGGTAGTAATGATGTAATATCTTTGGAAATTATTGTTATTATTGCATTTCTTTATGGGAGAAGATTTAGTATGCTCCTATAATGGTTAGTATTATTTGCCAACTTGGTTAGGCCAGAAGGATGACCAAGTACTAGACTTATTGCTGTTCCACAATGTAATATAATGCAATCCTCTTTTATAATGTAATTTAATTTAATGCGATCATTACATCATTTGAAAGGGGAATTTCCTTAGAATGGAGTCTGCCTCTAGACTATAAATAGACATTTTGGCTGAATTCATTTTCTGTCTTCCTTGCACTCTTGTGGTCCCCTGATCTATAGATCTTGGGATACATGTCTACAATAGTTTCCTCCTGTTGCCTGACCTACCGATTTTGGACTTGCCAGCCCACGTAATCATGTGAAGTAATACCTATTTATGCAACTATATCTCTGTATATATACGTATTTCTCACTGGTTCTGTTCTCTTACAGAACTCTGACTAAGACACTTCCCTAAATGGACTGGACTCTACTACTATTTTAATTTTAATTTTGAATTTATTTAAAGTAGGGCTGGTTATTTTTTAGAATGTTTTTGTTTTTCCTAAGGAATGTGTGTTCAGTCCGTATACATAATCTTTATATTCTGAAATCGTGTGTTATGAATTGTTACGGTTTTACTAAGAAAATTTTAATTCTTTATCTTTTATTTGACTGAAGAGAACTACCAATCAGTTACTCACCAAAAATAAATCTTATATTTCTTGCTGACAATTCTCCGATCCTTCCTGGACAGATCTGACAAGTAGAGAAAGACCTGGGATGCCAAACAGAAGGAGAATGTAAATCTTGCACTTGACTTTCCTTACATAAAACACAAAGGAGAGAATTAACAATGATAATTTATTTCCAGACTAGAGATTAAAATTGTTCAACAAGACTTTAGAAGAAAATATATTGTTTTTAGAATATCTTAATAGAAAATCTAGTATTTTACTTGTAATACTAAGGGTTTGCTGATGTGGAAGAGCTATTGGTTGTCTCAAATGTTTCTTATACTTCAAGAATTGATTCCCAAGTTTTCAGAGCTGTCCACTGTACTGTTCTTGAATTCCATAGAGTTGAAACTGTGCATTTATCTTTGTATCCTTTACTGGACACAAAGAACTGAGCTTTACTTCTAAAGGGTGATATGTACAGAACCAGGGAGCACTGTAAGATGAAACCCATTGCTGTCATCTGTTCCAACTCATAGTGACCCTATAGGATAGAGTAGAACTGGGTTTCCAAGGCTACAATCTTTATAGAAGCAGACTTCTATAGCTTTCTACCTTGGAGCAGCTGGTGAGTTTGAACCACCAACTTTTTAGTTAGCAGCCTAGTGCTGCACCACCAGGGCTCCTTCCTTTGTCAGATATGTCCTTCAAATGAATCTTTGTTTCTATCTAGTTGGATTACTTTACTCCTCATTACCCAGTCAGTCACTTCAGACCCTATTTTGATTGTATTCTATTGAAGTGTTTTAATGTTCTGTTCTCTCATTATCTTTCCAATATCCACAAAGAGCAACTACTAGAGTCCTGGATGGTACAGACAGTTAACACACTGGACTGCTAACTGAAAGGTTATAGAGTCAAATCTAACTGAAGAGACCTACTTAAAAAAAAGAAAAAAAAAATCAGCTGCTGAAAACCCTATGAAGTACCGTTGTACTTTGACAAACATGGGGTTGCCATGAATTGCAATCAAGTCCATGGCAAATGGTGGTGGTGTTTTAATATTTCATTTAAGTCCGCTAGGAAATTTGCCTTCCTCTGAAGTGGAAGAGACAAAGTGAGAGAGAGAGAGGAGATTGAGGCATTGCTAAAGTTGTGGCAACTGCCAAACGTTCTGACCTCTCAAAGATTATGGCCAGGCAGCATACCTTGGTCCGGATGACGTTTTTGTCACTCTCAATGTCTGGCATGGTGTCAAAATCACTCTCGTCCACGGAGCTGTCAGTATCTGACTGGCATGGTTGTCCACCATCTGAGGAGGACATCTGCCTCCCAGGACTGGAGCTTGACTCATCTGAAACAGAGAGCACTTTTCTGCCTTCAACAGCAAAAAGATGCTGTGGAGTCCATAACTCTACAAATATGGTGCTGACTCATGCCTGAAAATACTGTGGACTTCAAAACCAACTTCTTACCCAGAACACATATTCTTTCTCTTGATTCCTCCTCAATGGACTTTTAATTGTCCTCTTCTCCTATTTTTATATTTAACTTGTTTGCATCCAAGACTGAATACGTATTAGAATATAGTGCCATCTGCTCTGTTAATTATTTGAATGCAAAAATTATATTGTGCTTATATTTTATATTTCATATTTTAGAATATGAAAATAAATATATAAGCATACTCATGCAGTAGCTATGTATAGCAGCTAGCACATATATGTCTAAGCACATATATCCAGTAGCTATACAATTCTCACGGATTAAGGATTTGTACACAGAAACCTTGCACATGCCATATCTATGATTATATAATGAGAACAGCATTCTCAGGAAGAAGAATCCTTCTGTTTCTGTAAATGTTTCCCAGAGCAGATGGGAATTTGTGCAGCTTGATGAGCACATGAGCAGAGCCTACCTTCCGTTTTATCTCTTCTGTTCAGATGGTTAAAAAAAAAAAAGCTTGCTCTTACAGAGCCAGAAATAAGTAGCCTGTCCTAAGCCCACATGCTTTTCAAAGCTACAGAAAAACAGGGCAGGAACACAGGGTTCCCAGTCCCTCTACACTGACATTTTAAGGCAGCACCATTTATAGGTCCACAAGTATTATGGGAGGAGTAGGCAACTCAACACACTCCTCCACGAATGAGACAGGGTTAGGAATTCTGTTTCTCTCAGGTCGTTTAATGAACAGTGGGGGTTGCCATGTGAATGACTGGGTGGCAGTGAGCAGGTTCGATTATGAAGTTAGCCAAAATGAAGGATTGTTAGGCTACAGCCATGTTCACCTGCAGCACAGCCTTAGTCTTCTGATCGCCCTTACTCCACTGAAACCTGAGAATGAAACAATTGGTCAATAGACTCTCTGACATGAGACTTGGATACATCTTTTATGTCCTAAACGCAAGCTGGGTATAAAGAAGTCTTCATTGGGGCCTTGGTAGTTGATGGGCACAACTGTGGGGAATTTTGCTCAAGTGTAGGTAGCAACTCCAGAAATAGATCAATAGAGCAAGATAAAGTTAGAACAGGAAGGAGCCTTCCAGATCATCCAATCAACTCAGACATAAAAATAACTTCATATAATGACAGCCTTCCCCATAGTCACAATTACTAGTGACTGGAGGGCCCTTAGAATCCTATGTCCTAGAGAATTATGGAATAATTTTGTGAATGGACTCATAATAAGAAATACCTATTGCTCCATAGTTGCTCCCTTCAGGAGTGGTGGCAGCAATGGGATGTGACACCATCATATTTCCAGAGCCTGTTTAAATAAGGAAAGAGGCAAACATTTTATGCTTACTTGCTAAAACAAAACCACACAGGATCATCAGGTCACAATATTTTACATTTAGTTTTATTTTATTCTACATGTGTTAA
The DNA here is from genome assembly GCF_000296735.1 of Chrysochloris asiatica. Classification (NCBI taxonomy): domain Eukaryota; kingdom Metazoa; phylum Chordata; class Mammalia; order Afrosoricida; family Chrysochloridae; genus Chrysochloris; species Chrysochloris asiatica. Next base: position 12,784,991 of record NW_006408579.1, read on the forward strand.
CAAAGTACGATCTATATCCAGCCTATTAGCTTTGTTTGTCCCTCAAACTGAGAATGCTTTAACATTTTTAAGTAACTGGAAAAAAAATCAGAAGAATAATATTTCTTGACAGTTGAAATTATATGAAATTCAAATTTCCCTATCCATATTAAAGCTTTCTTGGAAAACAGTCATGCTAATTGGTTACATCGATGGCTGCTACAATGGCAAAGTTGAGAATTACAACAGAGAGTGTACAGCAGCCAGCAAAGCTTGAACTATATACTCTTTGGTCCTTAATAAAGAAGTTCTTGACTGGTAATTGCAAGGTCAGTGGTTCAAACCTAACAGCCTCTCTGTGGGAGAAACATAAGGCTGTCTGCTCTGATAAAGATTTATAATCTTGGAAATCCTACAAAGGTCACTCTGAGTTGGAATCGATTTGATGGCAGTGGGTTTACTTTTGGTCCTTTATATTTATACTTATTTTTTAAAAAAATATATTTCCTGCATCCTTACAGCATTACAAAATCAAAAGACTGAAGGACCTTGGGTCTTAGAATTATTGTGATGATGGCCAGCAAAGCGTAGATACAAACAATTAAACTTCAATAATACTGTTGTTGTTGTTAGGTGTTATCACATTGGTTCTGACTCAACAATCCTATGTACAACAGAATGAAACACTGCCCAGTCCTGCGCTATCCTCACAATTGTTGTTACATTTGAGCCCATTGCTGCTGCCACTGTGTTAATCCATCTCGTTGGGAGGTCTTCCTCTTTTTTCCTGACCCTCCACTTTAGCAAGCATGATGCCCTTCTTCAGGGACTGGTCTCTCTGGACATGTGTCTGAAGCATGAAAGATGAAGTCTTACCATCCTGGCTTCTAAGGGACATTCTGGCTGTACTTCTTCCAATACACACTTGTTTGTTCTGGCAATCCATGGTATTTTCAATATTCTTCTCCAACACCACAACTCAAATGCATCAATTCTTACACGATCTTCCTTATTCACTGTATTATATTGAGTCATACTAATTTGCAGGTTTATTTGTATATAGTATACTCTAACTATAGGCAGAATGTCCAAGTAGGAAGAATGTTAACACACTTATTAGAACAAAAAAAATGATGACAACATGAACTAAGAGGGTGGAGGAAGGAGGACTATTTTGTGGACTAGTTAGGAAATAGAATATCTGTTGCCAACTGGTTGGTGATAGTAAGAGAAAAAAAATGACTATGATAATGCTCCTCAAACTTTTCTTCTTTTTTTTGTTGGCTTTAAAAATTGTGATTATTTAAAATAGTATTATATTGTGTTTACGCAGATTAACTTCTCATTTAACAATTTCTACTGAAGCACAGTACTCACAGATGATATTCTTTATTTTGTGAGTCAACCTGTTATTTAGCTAAAATGAGCTAGTTTGGTTTCAAGGTTTAAAATCTCAGGGCAATACTCTTAGGGAGTCCTCTAGTTTCAGTGGTTCTAGTAAGTTCAGACTTTTTTTTTTTTTTAAATCTGAGTTCTGTTCCACAGTTTTCTCCCACTCTATCAGGATCCATCTAGTGTGCCCCTGATCAGAATGGTCAGTAGTAGTAGTGAGGCACCATCTGGTCTCAGTATACATGAGGCTATGGTTCATCTAGCCTATTCATCCTGTAGACTTATTTCTTCTTTGAGTCTTTGGTTTCCTTCTCTCTCTCTTTTTTTTTTTTTTTGTTCTGGACAAGTAGAGATGGATAGTTGTATCTTAGAATGACTGCTTTAAAACTTTAAAGAATGCACATACCACTCTCTAAAGTAGGATGCAGAACATAAGAGTTATGTTATACAAAGCTCCTGCTAAGTGCTGTTGAGTTGATTCTGACTCATAGTGACTCATAGCATTTCCAAGAAACAGCTGGTGGGTTTGAACCATTGACTTTGTGGCTAGAAGTCTAGTACTTATCCACAGCCCCATATTATATTATGCCAGTTTACTGAGTTGCCCCATGAGACTATGATCTTTAGCCTTCAAACACAGAAAACCAATCCTGTGAGGTGTTTGGTTATGTCTAAGAAGTATTAGTAACTGTACCCCTAACTCATCAAACTTTTCTAATGAAGTACTCCCTAATAGCAGGGAATGTGAACTCAAACCTCTGAATATCTGGGGATGTGATCTGAAGCCATCCCATCACAAGCATCTGGGGAAAATATATCACAAGCGTCTTACTGGTTACTAGGCAAGATGCTATGCCATTGAGTCTGTCCATTTACAAATATTAGGCAGAACTGGACAAAGAGAGCATACAATAAGTAGCTTCTCTGACTCTGGCTTTAACTCATTGCCATGAAGTGAACTCTGACTCATGGAGACTCAATGCATTTCAGAGTACAACTGTGGTCCATAGGGTTTTCAATGAGCAAGTTTTTGGAATTAGATCTCTAGACCTCTCTTACAAAGTGGTTGGACTTGAACCTACCATCTGTTAGTTAGCAGCTGAGAACATTGTGTCCCCACAAATTTCCTGACTCTGACTTAGTGCCACAATGTTCCCAGGAATCATACTCATGTATGGAAATGCTTGAGAATGCTTCTTCAGTGCCTTCTGAGGTTTGTCAAAGATCTGGTATATTTTCAGACTGGTGGAAACTTCAGTAAAATATCTATTTTCTTTCTGACAGATGAGTATTACATAACAGACAGAAAAATCTGTGAGTTAACTGATCTATCTATTACTATTGCAGGAAATATATTTTCAGTGAGATCATATCCCTGAGAATACTCTGTAATATCCTCACTGTAAATACATTTTGAAGTTTTTTATTATTTACATTAATGCCATTGTGGGTAACACATGTGAAAAAAATACAGATCTTGAACAATTCATAGTCTGTCACAGTAAACTCTCTTCATCCTGCTCTCAAACTTCATTTTCACTGGTGGGTGGTATAAGTTTCCACAGTTTTGTGAGTCAACTTTGTAGGCTTTATCATTCTTTCACTCTTCTTTGTACCCATTCATTGCCTCCATGAAGACAAAAAACTAAATTCTAAATCCTAATAGCTGATGAGAGACAAATTCAGATGTCTTTGGAGACTCAATTTTCTTCCTCTTTTTGATAGTTTAACCAAAAGTTGGTGTGACCAATCAGCAACATCTTTGGCTGAGCCAGCATTCCTGATTGTTCCCAGGGCCTTTGGAATGCAGACCTTCACCCTAATTATGTAGACTGTGGCCCTTAATATGTAGACCATGGCCACCAGGATGAAGCCCACACCTTCAGTATGAAGACCATGACCCTTAGAGTGTAGACTTTGGCCCTTAGAATGCATATGCCTAACTTTGTTCCTTGACTTGAAGGTCCCTTGGTGGATTTTTTACTATTTAGAGAAATTAGGTGTTCTCTGGCCTTCTTAGCCTAACCTATAAATATGTAGGAGTCCTGGTGTGGACTACAGGATAAGCTCTGGATTTTAACCACAAAACCAGCAGTTCAAGCCCATCAGCTGCTCCTTGGAAACCCTATACAGGGTCATCATGAGTCAGAACCAACTCCACTTAACAACAGCAACAAATAAATACAAAGTATGGTATCATTAATATCCATGCTTTTCATATAACTGCAAGGCAAAGAAATTGGTTAACTTTAGACTTGTGGGCCCTGGTGTGGTGCTGTAGGATAAGTTCTGGACTGGTAACTGCAAGGTCAGCAGTTCAAACCCATCAGCCACTCTTGAATATCCTATCCAGGGTCACTATGTATCGGAACCAATGGCACACAACAATAAAAACAACAACATGCATCTTGAACATAACACCTGCTGGTGTCTATACTTTGGATAAATGAAGAAAAATTTGAAGTTGTTAAAGACTTAATTTTACTTGGATCCACAATTAACACTCATGAAAGAAGCAGTCAAGAAATCAAACCATGTATTGCATTAGGCAAATCTGCTGCACAAGATCTTTTCAAAGTGTTCAAGAGCAAAGATATCTGTTCGAGGACTAAGGTGCACCTGACCCAAGCCATGGTATTGTGACATGTAAGTTTGTGAAAG
>NW_006408579.1:12789407-12790167 GCF_000296735.1 Chrysochloris asiatica
GAACTAACTAGATGGTGCCCAACAATAACAACATAATTAGACTGGAGTCCGAGTGTGACCTTGTAAGATAAGCACAGAACTGTTAATCACAAGGTTGATGGTTCAAACCCACCAGTCGTTCCTCAGAAACTCTATATTTAGGGTCACTATGAGTCGAAACTGACTCCACTGTACTAAACAACAGCATAATTTGGCTGTCTCTTTTTGACTTAAGAAAATGTTTTTATAACACAGAGGTTTGATGCTGTTCTTGCAGCTGTTACTATGACCACCACCACCACTACTACCACCATCACCACTAGTACTGCTATTATTACTAGTGCTTCTATTATTACTATTGCTACTGTTATTACTACTATTACCACCACCAACTCCACCACTACTGTTAACTACAGTTACTGCTCCTACTATCATTACTACTATGCTAGCTACTACTACCATTACTATTACTACTGCTATTGGTTTATGTTTATTGAAAGTTTACTTTGTGTCAGTCATTCGATTAAGTACTTTAGAACTTAATTTTTTTCAACAAACTTTTAGAGATGTTGTTTTTTTTTGTTGTTGTTTGGTACCATTGAGTCGGTATCAACTCATTGTGACTTTATGCACAGCAGAACAAAACACTGCCCAATCCTGGGCCAACCTCACTGCTGTTGTCACACTTGAGTCCATTGATGCTAACACTTTGCCAATCCATGTCGCTGGGGGTGTTACTCTTTTTCTCTGACCCTCCACCTTACCAAACATGATATCCTTC
>NW_006408579.1:12797377-12801989 GCF_000296735.1 Chrysochloris asiatica
GAAGAATTGATCATTTGAGTCATGGTATTGGCAGAAAATATTAAAAGTACCGTGGACTGCCAAAAGAACAAACAAATATGTGTTGGAAGAAGTACAGCTAGAATACGCCTAAGAAACCAGGCTGGCCAGACTTCATCTCCCATACTTTGGAATATATTATCAGGTGGGACCAGTTTCTGGAGAAGGAGATCATGATTGGTAAATAAAGAATGGGAGAAAAAGAGGAAGACCCCCTCCCCCCCAATGAAATGGACTGGCACAGTGGCAGCAGCAATGGGCTCAAGTGTAGCAGGATCATGAGGTTGGTGAAGGACAGAGCAGTATTTCATTCTGTTGTACATAGGATTGCTATGAATCGGCATCGACTTGTTGGCACCTAACAACAACAACAACAACAACAACAACAAAAGAATGCTCTTTAGAAGCCAATATGGCCAGACTTTATCTCTCATACTTCAGACATATTATCAGGATGGACCAGTACCTGGAAAAGGACGTATTGCTAGGAAACATCGAGGATCAGCGAAAAAGAAGATCCCTGCAAGATGGACTGACACAGTGGCAGCAACACTGCACTCAAGCTTAACAAGATAGTGAGGGTGGCACAGGATCGGTCAGTGTTTTGTTCTGTTGTACATAATAAGGTTGCTATCAGCTGGAATCAACTGGACAGCACATAATAATAATAATGAGACGAAGACAAGAGTATTACCGAGAGACTTTAATTCTAGCCCTTCACTGATCACAGAGGCGTCTTTAAATATGCTTTGTTTAAATAAACCTGTGCACGTATGATCTAGAACCATAGGAGCAATAATTTTTAATTACCCTTATATATGGAGAATGTGTCAATTTAAAAAAATCATTAATGTAATTATGCAAAATAGTACTTACATTTTTTCTTGCAACTTATTCTAAAATTGATCTTCAACAGTAGCGGGGCAAGAAAACCCAAGGAAATTTGAAAAGAGAAGAGCAGAAAGATAGGACTAGAGTTTGAGATCCACTATCTTAGAGTGTGATGATGGCCTGGACACTTCTCTTTGCTTAAAAGCCAAAAAATGGCCTATCTAGGGATGAATTTGGTTGACCAGTTGGTTTTTAAATCTATAACTTTGTCATGATAGTTCAGCTCTCTCTCTCTCACTTGAGTAAATAACATTATGTTAGGTTGCACTCCAGTCTCATGGAGAGAGCTCATGTGGTCCCAGAGGCCCATGAGGGATCCTTCATTAGCTTTTCTTTTCACTGGCAAATATGGTTCTGTAGAAGCTTTTTGCCAACAAAACGTCTGAGTTGCAGATAGCCTGAGGGAGTTGGTGGAGAAAATGGTTCTTAGACTCCAGAACCATTCCTAGTGCCCTAATTAATATTATCACAGAGGTCCTGTTGTAACTTTTGGAGTGATAAGTGAATAATACGGTGTCCATTTATTCATACCACAATAAAGGATTCCTTAAAGGTCTCTGAAGCAGCCGTTTAACAACACTATTTCTACCTCAGATGGCTCCAACGACTTGTTCTTCATCCCATGAAATAGGAAAGAAATCCCTTTACATTTTGTTGTTGTTGTTATTAAATACCATAGAGTTGGTTCTGACCCATAGCGACCCTGTATAGGGTATCCGAGGAGTAGCCGGTAAACCTGAACTGCCAAACCTGCAGTTAAAACCAACTTTTTAGTCCAGCACATTAACTCACATCATCACACGAACTAAAACCTACTGCCATCGAATTGATTTCGATGCATAGTAACTCTGGATAGGGTTTCCGAGGTTGTTAATCTTTACAGGATATGACTGTTAGAGGCAATATTGACATTTTTCAAATACAACTTAATTATACATCTGTAGACAAAGAAAAACAAAAGCTAACAAGTTATATAAATGCAACCTTCTTATCATTATCTAACTAATGCAAAGCTGTCAGCAATTTATTGACACACAGAGACCCAGCTCCATTTCCTCAACTTCTGGCACACCTGAGGTGAAATGTTTAGACCAAGTTCCTTAGGTGTAGAGCTCCATGTTGATTTGGGCATATACCTTGCAAGTCTAGTGAGAGTCCCCTCCCTTTTCAGATGCCGCTGCTAACGCTTTTCTGTGCACCAGCCAACAGGACACTTCCTGTGACTCTAAGCTCTACTGAGCTTCCTGAAGCCTCCAGTTACTATTGATTCTGGCCCTTGGAAAAGACTTTTGTGTACACTGGCTCTTCTCCAAAGGCTTCCTCCCTGAATGTCTCACATTAGTTTTCACATATGGTCCTCACTTGTCTATTTCATGCTTCTGACTTGTTTCTCAATGATCTGTTCTATGAATTTAAGGAGTCAAGAATTGTTTTCTAAGGCTGGTTCTTCCCTCAGGCAGAGCTTATACCTCAATTCTAGAAGTAGGTCTGATTGATCTGTAGATAAATGCAGTGAATGGTATAAGAATAAGCATGTGATCCATTCTAGACCAATGAAATATGAGGAGAAGTTGGCAGCAGCTTCTAAATAGGTCCTTCTTTCTGGACATTATCAGAGGAAAGCATGAGACCTAAATCATGTCACTATTAGCACTAGGAGTAAAGCAGAACTAAGAGAATGGCAGAGAAATGGACTAGAGCCACTAGAGCCAATCATTTCTGAAGTTTACCCTTATGCTCAACTTCCAAGGACAGGAGTCTTGTTTAAGTATGTTTGGGACCCTCATATGTTTTATTTGTTGTTGTTGTTTTTACTTGTAGCCGAAGGATTCCCCACTGATGTACCTTTTTTCTTTTTTGGTCATGCATTAGTTTCTATTTTCCAATTGTGAGATACCTTTACCTCTTAGCTAATTTTCAGAGCATTTCCGATCTTGGAAAACAATCTATTAAGTGCCAGCTCTGTCCAGATATGCTTCAATAGTTAGGAGTCCTTCTGAGTGTGTAATTCCTTTAATTATTATTACAACAATAAAATAACTTCCCACCCATTGGGTTTTCTAAGTTGAACCAGGCCTAGAGTAAAAGTAAAATCTGGGGAACACTGTAAGAAAAGAAATGACATTCAGGGGAAAGATAAGTTCATTTAGTAAACAATCTGTGGATAAAAGGGAAAGTAACACTTAACATTTTAGAGCCACTAGAGCAGATGTTCTTTTAAAGGCTACTATAATGGTGGTTGGTTGTTTATTAAAGCAAAGTACTTGGGTGGCTGGAAAAATAGACATGCTGACATTAAGGGAGGCAAAAATCAAAGGAAGGCAGGCAAAGTGAGCTTTCCAGCTAAAAGAGAACATTTCCTGCTGGGTGCAGGGTGGAATGTCAGAGATTACATTTGTATCTTTAGAAAATTCTATGGATTTATTAACTGTAGAAAACACAGAACTAAACATCTGCTACATTTGACTTAAAAATCAAGTCTCATTTTATTCCTTTTTCACATTATCTGTCTATACACTGAGCGATCTTTGCTGATTTAGGCTTTTTCAAAACTGATGACATTTATGATTCTTTAAGGGCAATTGATTCCTTTGTTCAAACTCTTAGAGTGAAGGTAAAGTGGTTGGCTATTTAATTACTCTGGCTTTTCTGGAGTTATACTCACTGCTGTTGTTGTTAAGTGCCCTTGAGTTGGTTCCAACTCAGAGTAACCCTGTTAGGGTTTCTGAGGCTGTAAATCGTTTCTGGGACAGAAAGTTTCATCTTTTTCCTGCAAAGCAGCTGGTGAGCTCGAGCTGATCTTCTGGTTTGATGTCCAGTGCTTATCCTACAGAGCCACTGTACTCCCCATTATATTCATTAGTCTTAAATATTTCAATATTTTAGATGCTTGAACAATTTTTTAAAAAAGTCCACATCTCAATTTGGGAAAAGAAAAATTAAAGTTGACATATTAAATTCCTACCATTGTTCATAAATCGACTTTAGAATAAGGTAATTATGGACCATTATATCCTGTTGTTGTAAGTGCTGTTGAGTCAGTTCCAACGCACAGTGACCCTATGTATGACGGAACAAAACACTGCCCTATCCCACATCATTCTCACAGATGTTGTTTGAACCCATTAATCTTTTTTTTTAATGATACAAGGCAGAGATTTTAATCATTGCAATGAAACGATGAATATAAAATGGATGTTATCCCATGTAAAGTATCATTCAATTAACAAAAAAAGGTTAAAAAAAAATGAAGAAATGAACTCTCATCATGTAATATTCCATTCCTTTTCAAAACACATGAAACAGAGACCAACATATAAATATATATGTGAGGTCTATTAAGAAACTTGTAGAAGGATCAAAAGAGAAAAGGCAACTAGTTCACTGGATATCAAAGAAATAATTTCGATAGGCAAAAGGTTTTTACATTCTTCCTTTAGGGGCTAGCCTAATGGATGCTTTCTGGCATCCAACAGTAGAAATTATATTTAATTGATCTTTGATATACAGCTTCAAATGAGCATGACATAAAGCAGGAATTAGGGCAGAAGAAAAATATCAGGATGACAAATTCAACAATTCCAATCTCAAATCTTACTACACTTATTAACACACTGGTCATTTGTTCTCCGAATTCTGGTCACTCTCAACCAGGCTAAGAAAGCTGAGGCCACATTTCCCTCTTTGGGCAAACACAGAGAGA
>NW_006408579.1:12803059-12804337 GCF_000296735.1 Chrysochloris asiatica
TCTGTTTTGTGAACCTTTGTCTATTTACTCTTGGATCATATGAGCGACACTAATATCCCTAGACATTTGATTTACATGGCATTAATCTTTTTTTGTTTTTTAATTAATGGCTGACATATAGGACGTAGATAATTTCAAGGACATTCCCACCAAAGTGTGTGTTCCATATCATAATAATTATCAGCTGTGAAAATTGATTTTTACTAATCTGCCTTCTTTAGAATGTCCACAAATTAGACTACTCTAAGGATTAAGAATCAAGGGAGGGTTTGGAAATTGCAAAAGACAGGGAGATAAAAGAAGTATCAGATGGGATACTGTCACACCATTTGACATTATTTCGAATAGAAATCAGAGATGATTCTTACCATCATTGGAACCAAAGCTTCTGTCGATAGATTTTCTCTGAAACCTGCAGAGAAGACAGAGAACACCTTAGCAGTTTATATTTGTTCCCTGTAGACTTTGCTTTCCAGAATCTCTTAAATATAGGCCTTTGGATGTGGATTAATTGGACCCCTAATGTACTGCTATTTCATTTGTAAAATGGTCTATCACTTTGTTCTGGAGATTAGGAGATGTGGATATTTTTTTTGGTTCCATTATTCTGTCTGGCACACCATTTTAACAATATAAAGTCTTCTAATCTATGCATGTGGGATATTTTTCCATTTATACACACATTCTTTAATTCCTTTCAATGATGTTTTGTAGTTTTTAATGCACAAGTCTTTCACTTTTGTTAAATTTATTCCTAGGTATTTTACACTTTTTGATGCTATTGTAAATGAAATTGTTTTCTTAATTTAATTTTCAGATTGCTCATTGCTGGTGCTCGCATAGCAATACAATTGCTTTTTTGCATATTGGTCTAATATCCATCCTGCAACCTTGTTGATTTGAGGTTCCTTTTTAGAGTGATGAAAATGTTCTGAAATTAGATAGTGATGATAGTTGCACAGCTCTATGAATATGCTAAAAACCAAAGAATTGTACACTTTAAAGGGGTGCATTTTATGTGAATTAATCTCAATAAAGCTGTTATTTTAAAAATAGGTACGCCATTTGTGAATGTTTATTAAAATTTTGGATTACAAAATTTTAATTACAACTCAATATATGGATTACAACTCAATGTCAAGAAAACAAAAATCCTCACCACTGGACCAATAAACAACATTCTTATCAAAGGAGAAAAGATTGAAGTTGTCAAGGACTTCATTCTTCTTGGATCAACTATCAACACTCACGGAAGCAGCAGTCAAGAGATCAGACGAC
>NW_006408579.1:12815999-12818655 GCF_000296735.1 Chrysochloris asiatica
TTAGCCACCAATGAATACTGGTTTCTGTTTTTGTAATTTTATAAAAGTCAGAGCACACATATTTGCTCTTTAGGGATTGATTTATTTGACTCAGCATAATGTACACTAGGTTCAACTATGTTCCAAGATAATTTAGGAGTTCATCTTTCTTTATGGCTGCATAGAATTCCATCATGTATGAACCACATTTTGTTTATCCATTCACTGTTTATCCATGGGCACTCCCCACCCCCCCTTTTTTTTCTTTCAAGGGACATTGCTAGAAAATTGATGTCACCACAATAGGGAAGCACTTGGTAATGTAGTATCAAAGCATATTATTCCTGATATTTGTTGTACTTCAAGATTTGTTGTAGTCATCCATTTTACCTTTTTTGATGGAATGTTTAAAGTTGTTTCTAAATTTCCAAATCAGGAAAAATTGATAATTTCCTACGTTCTGTGTAATTTGCAGTAAGTATTTTCTGGTCCAAAAATGCACAAGCTGCTTTTTTGTTGTTGTGGTTTAATTAACTATAAAATAACTAACAATTTTTCAGCATTTACTATGGGTAGGACACTGTTGTATCCACTAGAGTTATATCGTTAATCTATGAGATAAAACATCACTTCATTTGCAAATAGAGAAAACTGAAGCACTGAGAGGTCAAGCAACTTGCCTAGGGACATCCAGGTAATGTGGCTCTAACATCTGTGCTAATCCATCAAATAATCTATAGACAAATGGTTTAGTATTTCTTGAAACTCTTGACCTACCTGACATAATGGACAAATGCAACAAGTAGGCATCCCAAGTAGAGGGAGAAGAAGATCAGGAAACTGAGAAGAATGGATTTCACATAAACGGATTCTGAGGGAAGATAAACAACTTTGGTTAGGTTGGCCTTAGGAGAGAAGACAACAGTCAATGTCCATGTTTGGGATAAACAGCTACAAATGCCCTGCCTCCATCATGCCTATTCGTAAGTCCTAAGAAATTTCCATTAAGAATAACAAAGTCACTTGAGGTCACCTAGGCATTATCCACAATGACTATCTTTGTCAGTGAGGCCTTTCCAGTGGAAGCCAGGAAAGACTACCAGTACCCAACTTCGTAATGAGTGTCCTTCATTAAGCAGAATACTCTGGTTTCCAATTCTAGCTCTGTTATAAACACATTAGAGTTTTCTCAGGCAGAATCTGGAAGGATGTCCCGCTTGCTTTCTCTGCAAGGATGACATTAGCATTCAATCACATGATAGACTTCCTGATAGGATTTTCTCAACTTCTTTCTAGAGCCAACACTGACCTTTAATGGAAGGAACAATGGTCACTTTAAGGTCCTTTGTTCGTTGTAGATTCCAAGTCTGGTTCTCGTGTTCTGGTTAAAAAAAAAAAAAGAACAGGGTATCATGGATCAGATACTGGGTTCTACAGCTGTTAAGGAGCTCTGGTAGTGTAGTGGTTCTGAGTTGGGCTGCTAACCTCAAGTCAGCAGTTCTAATCTGCCAGCTGTTTGGTGGGAGAAAGAGGAGGCTTTCTGCTCCGATAAAGATTTATAGCCTCGGAAACTCTTTAGAGGATCACTATGAGTTAAAACCAATTCCATAGTGCACTACCACCACCACCACACCTGTTATATTTTTCACAAAATAAATGACTAGAATTAACTCTGGCTGTCAGAAGTGGGTTATGCAAAAATCAAGGCAAGCACTGGATTGCTTGTACTTACTGATCTGTAGTGAATAATTTCACATTTTTCCACAACAGCAAAATTCTGCTTCTAGGTCTGGCTGGCATCTGTTTCTCTCCCAACCCTACAGCACCTTCCTACAGAATCAAAGTCTCTTTTCAAATTAATAATCCTTAACAGGAACAGAGCACCTAGAAAGCAAGGTTAGTGTGAGCTTACTTGTATTTACTAGTCTGTAGTGAAGATTTTCACATATTTTTCACCACAAGTAAGCTTGTTGGCTTATTGGGTAACCCATCCCTGGTTGTGTAACTCTATTTTAGCAAGAACTGGAGGAAAACTTAACCCCTAAACCTTCAAACCATCTAATACCCCTTTCAGTTAAAATTTATCATTTAATCTTTGCGTGGCTGCATTTTGGCAGCACTAACTGATATAAATGGAGTGTGTTATCTGTTCTCTGATGAAGGATTGTGGACTCTTCCCCCGATATTCATATGACACAAATGCTACAGACAGCTGGGAGAAAAATGCTTTCAACAGTAGAAAGGTACCATGTCTTCAAGACTGCATTTTTTTCTAGTTAGTGAGTTTTGTTGTTTGTTTTCCTCAAATAATCATCCAACAAGTTTTGACCCTGATAAAACTCTTGTTCTTTGCTCTCGAATCAATTCCAGCATATAGCAACAATATGGGATGGAATAGAACTGCCCCAAAGGATAGTCAAGGGAAACAAAATGTTGTATCTTTTTCCCCAAAAGTGAATGTGGGGTTTGAACTGCTTTTGGTTAGCAGGCAAGTGCTTATTTATTGGGCTACTAAACCAAACAAACCAAATCCACTTCCATAGAACTGATTTCAACTCATAGTGACCCTGTAAAGGCTTTCTGAGGCTATAAATCTTTCTGCGAGCAGAAAGTCTTATCTCTCTCTCTCTCTCTTTTAAAATGTTTTATTGTGAATTATGTGACAGTTTACGTGGGA
>NW_006408579.1:12818755-12828214 GCF_000296735.1 Chrysochloris asiatica
AAAATTTTAAATATGCATTACCCTTTTCTTTCAAACTATGCCTCCCTTTTGGATGTGAGGTTGAAAGAGGTGGGAAAGGAGAGTTGGGGGCCAGATTAGTGCAGGCTGTTATTTAGTTCCAAATGAGGGTTTCAAGAATTTAAGCACCTCTGATCCTGGTGCTTGCTGAAAGAGCTTCTATTTATGTCTCTTTGATTTCTAAACACACCGAACTTATAAGTGCCTCAGGGAGTTTGCTCTTGCTGGTTTCTGCTTGAGCCAATCTGTTCTTAGAACCTTACATGGCTGGCTCCTTCTTGCCACTCAGGTCCTGAGACAGAGAGGCTGTCCCTGCTCATTTCTATAACCTCATGGTGTGTTCTCTCTATGTCTCTTGTTGACATTATTTTATTAATTGATTATGTACTTACTTTTTATTTCTCTCTTCTGGAATGCAAGCTGCATGAGAGCAGAGATCTAGATGGTTTTGTTCATCACAGCATTGTTAGCTCCTAGAACAGTGTCTGGCACAGAGGTGATGAACACTATTTGTTGAGTGAACAAGGAGTTGGAAGATCACATTCTTTCTTTAACTTCTTATTGTGGATTGAGTGAAGGTTTACAGAGCAGATCATCAGTTCTACATCTAACAAATCATCTACTTCATCTCAATAATTACAGTTCCTTAAGTGTAACTTCCTCCCCGTGTTTCCCATTTTCATTTCTGCTTCCTCAACCTTTCTGAATTTTGTCCTTAGACAAATGCTGCCCTGTTGATCTCAAATGATTGACCATTCTATGATATACATACTTACTTAGTTTGCTGTACATGCTATATGCCTAGCAATAGCTTCACTGAAAATTAAGTCATGAGGGTCAGTTCTGTTCCAGACCTGAATATTAAGCAAGGATCAAAGCCTCAAGGTTCAGTTTCTATCTGTCCATTAATCCTGGTCTTTTTTATGATTTTGAGTTTTATTCCACATTTTCTCCCACTCTATCCAGGACCTTCTAATGTGGTCCCTTTCAGAGCAGGTGGTAGTGGTAGTGGGCACCATCTAGTTCCTCTGGTCTAAGGGTTATAGAAACTGATGTTCACATGGTCCATTAGTCCACTGAACAAATTGTCTTCAAATGTCTTCAATTTTCATTACTCTTCTTTCCTTCTATTCCTCAGGCCCAATAACTCATTTCCTCATAGTGTTTGATAACACTACATTCTTTCTTAATATTAGAAAGTCAGCTCAACTCCCCATCTTCCCCATCCATCTGAGCAGTTTCTCATGAAGTTCCTTTCAAACTATTTTAGTAACATTGACAAGGGACTATATGGACTCATAAAAGATGATCTATTGGGATTATGTGTTTGTATTAACAGGCATCATTCACATTTATCCGCTTTTGGAGCTGATAAAATTCTTCTTCAGTTAGAGGAGTAGAATGCTTGCAAAGCAAGCATAAGGAGGGCAGAAGCCAGTGAACAAAGGAAAAAATTGTAGATGAGAACTGTGTTTGAGTGGATGCAAAAATGACTGACACCATCTTATATCTAGGTCCTCTGATCAAAAGATGGAGTCTCTATCATCACCTATTGAATCTAGACTGGACTTGGAACTTGTTTTGGCCAACAGAGTGAGGGAGAAGTGACACTGTTCCACTTCTGAACCTACCCTTAAAGAAGCATTGTACTCTTTTGCTGTCTTTCTTGAGGATGCAATAAGCCTGGGCTACGCTTTTGGAGGATGAGAAACCAAGTGCAACTGAGGCCCCTCTAGAATAGTCAGTTCCTAGCTAACCCTCTAGCTGACTGTACTCAGGACTGTACACAGCCAAGATCTGCTGAGCCCAGTCTAGATAAGCAGAACTGTCTAGTGGATCTATAGATTTTGAACAAATTTAAATATTCATTGCTGTAAGTCAGTGAGACTTGTTTTTGTGTGTGTTTGTGGCCTTTTCTTTGCTTCTTAAATTCAGCATTATTGTGGCAATGGATAATTTATACAAGAATCAAAGGGCAAGAAGAGAACCCAGAATAGGCAGTGTGAACGCAATATCTAGCAGGGTAGACATTTTGAGAGGAACAAATAAGAAAACGTGTGTGATACTTTGTCCTAAGCCTGCATATTCATTGTTGTTTGATATTTCCAAGACAGTAGACCTGTCTTCCAGGTGCCTCTGGGTGGATGTGAACTTCTAATCTTTCAACTTGTAGAATGCAAGTGCTTAACTGTTTGTGAAACATGAGACTTGGGCTTAAGAAATGTTTGTTGAGTGGACTAGGCTTCAGAGTGGGAAGGTAATGGTGTTTAGGTTCAGGCCAATATCACATAGAAACACTTTGGATTCTTAGCTCCCTAACGGCAGGGGCCATGTCTGTTGTCAGTGCTTTTCATTCTGATTTATTAACATGAACTACAAAACTCACATGTATTAATAATAAGGCATGGGGTACTCACCAAGCAAATTACATTATGCTATGAGGGCTGGCTTTGGAGGAAACTTTGTATTATTTCTGCTTAGTTCGGTGAAGGAAGAGTTCTCTTGTTAGCTTTTTCTCTCAGTCTGGTCTTCTATTTTAAATGCCAAATAATTATATCTCTCCAGATTTCTATTTTCAATTTGTCTATATTTGGAAAGACTCTATACTTGTGCATTTGACTGTAGCAAAATAATCTGGCAGCTAAGTTTCAACAGAGCTTTATACCACAATTTAAAAAGTAGTGAGCAGCTATCTAAGATCCAACTACTGGTCTCTCCATACTGGAGAAAGGAAGAGTGGAGAAAATCAAAGGTTCAAGGACACAATTAATCCAAAAGACTAATAAACCACAGGAACCATAGCATCCACTAGTCAGAGATCAGAAGAACTAGATGATACCCAGCTACCATTACTAACCGCTCTGACTGGAAGCACAGAAGGTCTTGGATAGAAGATGAGATAATGTAGAACAAAATTCAAAATCTTAAAAATGACAGACGTAATTTGTCTGATTGAAACTGGTAGAACCAGAGACTATGCCTCTTAGACACCCTTCAGACCTGGAAAGGGATCACTTTGCAGGCAAACAATAGCCTATAAAGTGGGCAACAATACTTGTGAGGAATGTATGCCTCAAGATGAAATGAGCACCATTTGCCTGAAAATAAATCTCAGAAGCTAGGAGGGAACAAGAAAGAAGGACAAATGGAAACAGGAAACAAGGGAGAAATCAGAAAGCGTACTATTTACACTGAGAGAATTGCAACTACTGTTAAAAAACAAAATGTGTATGAATTGTTGAATGGAAAATTAATTGGCTATGTAAACTTTCACCCAAACAGCAATTTAAAAAAAAGTGGGGAGATTAACATTTATCAATTCAACAATTTTAACATTACATGTGTAATTCTGGGAGTGCAGTGGCTC
The DNA here is from genome assembly GCF_000296735.1 of Chrysochloris asiatica. NCBI lineage: Eukaryota > Metazoa > Chordata > Mammalia > Afrosoricida > Chrysochloridae > Chrysochloris > Chrysochloris asiatica. Next base: position 12,822,141 of record NW_006408579.1, read on the forward strand.
TGTAGGATAAACACTGGGCTGCTAACCAAAGGTTGGTGGTTCGAGGCCACCAGCTGCTCTGTAGGAAAAAGGTGAGGTTTTCTTCTCCTGCAAAGATTTAAAGTCTCAGAAACCCTATACAGGGTCGCTGTGAGTCTGAACCAACTCGATGGCACTTAACAAAAACAACAATGCATAATTCAATGACATTGATTACATTCTTCATGTGTGCAACCATGATTACTATCCGTTTCCAAATCATTCCACCACCACTAACAAAAACTCAACACCCCTGAGCAAAATCTGCCCCTTTCTTCTCCCCCACTACCTCTGGTAACCATTAATAATCTTTGTTTCTACATATTTGCTTATTTCAAATAATTGGAATCGTATAATAGTTGTCCTTTTGCAACTGACTAATTTTGCACAGCATAATGATTTCAAGGTTCACCCATGCTTCAACACAGGTCAGAACTTCATTTCTCTTTATGGTCAATTTGCATGTATATACCACGTTGTGCTTACCCATTTATCTGTTTATGAACATCTCAGTTGTTTTCATCTTTTCACTATTGTGAAAATTGCTTCAATAGTATTAACTTATTTTTGTCTGTATGTTGATTATTCATACTAGCTAACTAGAGAGATGAAGACCTGTTTTCTAAAATTTAAAACATCAAGAATAGATATAGTTTCATCCTGGTGTGATGTTGTGGAATAAGCACTAGGCTGTTAACTTCAAGGCCGGCAGTTCAAACCCACCAGCTGCTCCTTGGGAACTCTATACAGTGTCACTATGAGTGGAAACCAATTTGACGGTGCTAACCAACAACAAGAGAGTATGGAGAGAGGAACTTCCTTCTTTGTAGCATTAGTGCTCACCAGAAGCAAAATTGGAAGTTTTAAAAATACTCTCTGTTTTTTCCAGGTGAATCTTTCCTGGGCTTCCAGGATCTTGATTCAGTGTCTTTGGCTAGGACTACCCTTCCTTGCATGCCCTGACCATTCCAGACCCATCTTAACCAGTCTGATTAAGAGCTAATGCTGTGGAGCCAGGCTGCCTGAGTTTGAACCCCTGCTCCTTCATTTACTGGTTGTGCACTCTTGGACAAATTGCTGAACTCTTCTATGCCTCAGTTTTCATATCTGTTTTAAGACCATTGCCCATGTATATGGAGAATTACATGAGGGATCTCCAAAGAGGGCTCAGCACAGACCCTGAAATAGAGCAGGTGCTTGTTAAATATCAGTGATTATTCTGATCTGGTAAATAAAAGGAGCTGAGAATCAGTTCTGAATACACCTTCCAGGTACTAGATTTGCCTGTAGCTTAGTGTTTTTATTTTTAACATGAAAAAAAGGCAAACCTTACAAATAAGTTATAGGAATAAGTAGAATAGGGAACACAAATATACTTTTAACCTAGATTTACTTTTTGTTAGCGTATTACCCCATTTGCTTCATCATTCTCTTTTTGGCACACACACACACACTCACATATATATGATTTTTTTTCTCTGAACCATTTGAGAGTAAGTTGCTTATATGGTAGTCATTTCTTCCCCAATATTTCTGAAGAATAAAGATCCTCTCTTATGTAACCACAGTGCAGTTATCAAATTTAGCACATTTAACATTGATATGACACTCTTACTTAATCTACAGTCTATATCCCAACGTTTCCAATTGACCCAATAACATCCTTTGTACTATTTTTTCGTCCTGAACAAGATCCAGTCTAAGTTCACGTACTGTCTTCAGTTGTCAAATCTGTTTAGAATCCCTTAAGATGAAGAATCCATAGTCATTCTTTGTCTTTTATGACATTTTTTCTGACTTTAAAAACATGGAATTTTTGGTTTGTCTAATTTGTTCTCATGATTAAATTCAGAATGTGCATTTCTGGCTGAAATACTATGTAAGTGACACTGTGGCCTCCTCAGGGCATCCTTATCTAGAAGCTCTCAGTGTCTATCTACCCCTCGTTGGTGATGCTAAGTTTGTTCACCTAGTGATTTCCCCAGTACATATTTACTGTTTCTCCCTTGCATTTGGCTAAATGACTGGTGGGAATGCACTGTAAGGTTATGCAAATATCTCAATCCTCAGCAGAATTTCCCCTGAATATAAATAACATCCATTGGTGATTCTTTCTTTTTTTTGAACATTTTACTGTGACTTAAGTGACAGTTTACAGTGTAAATTGGTTTTCCATTCAACAATTTATACATATATTGTTTCATGATATTAGTTGCAATGCCATGAATACCTAAGGGTATCCATTGGTGAATCTTACCTGGATTCAATCTTTAGACTATGATGTTTGCAAAGATATGGCAGTCTGTTTCCATAGAGATTTACGCCTTCAAAGTACTATGGGGCAATTCTACTTTGTCTGATAGGGTTGCAGTGAGTCACAATTGATTCAATGGCAATGGATTATTTTTGGTTTGCAAAATGATGCATTTTTAACCCAACACTCCCTCCACAATGACCAGTCAGTTCCTAGTGTTCTACAGTGGGCAAGAGACCTACCATCTATTGTCAATGTTTGCAAATTTATTCCTTTCTGTTTCCTTTTTCAGCAACTCTGTTGAATTCACTGAATGTACATCTGCAGTTGTTTAGACTGTACCTTCCTTCCATCTTTCCTTTACTGATATGGGCTTAAGAATTACTTTTTTTTTTCTTCTCAATGCCTTATAATTCATTAGTTCAATTATTTTTGTACTCAAACTGCCTCAGAGTTAGCCAGTGGCCGTTCTGGGTTATTTGAAGGCAATATCTCAACTCACAGCATCATCAAAGTCACATAGGGTGTTATTATTATTATTATTATTTTGAGTCAAACAGAGGCCTGTACTGTTGAGATCATGGTATCATTGATGTAGTCCTGAAGTTTCTCTACAGATGTCTTCTAATAGTCTCAAAAGTATGCTGGCTTTATTTTCTTTATGGGTTCAAGAGGAGACAGAACATTTGTTTATTGTAAACCTCCTGCCATTCTTTTGTAGTTGTTTCACAGAAAGCACAACAAAGACTGGAATATTCAAGCTTCAGGCCTGCTGAGAGTGGGGAGGAGAAACTTGGCTCTTTTTACTAGCAGAGGCTCCAACTATTGAGAAGGAAAATGTCCTTAGTAAATTATAGCACGATTATCTCTCCTCTTTTAAAAACAATATTTCATTGTATATTCAATAAAGGTGTATAGATTCCCATTCAACAATGTCTATACAAATAGTTCAGTGATATTGATTACATTGTTCACATTTTATCAACATTCTCATTATCTCTGGTCTAGTTGTTCCTTCATTAACTAGTCTCACAGCCCCTCAGCCTTCTTACCTATGTTTTAGAGTTTGACCATTTAGTCTCATATAGATGATTTTTTAAAACAGCACTGCACCCAAAGGTGAGATTCATTACTTTATGAACTAACCTGAAAGGTTAGTTCATAGACAGAAAGGTGCCTTGAGAAGATAGTTTCTGTTCAAAACTTAAATAATAGATCAGGGCAATAACTTCAGGGATTCTATACTTACTGGTTTCTGTGGGACCTGTGTTGTTGTTGTTAAGTGCCATCGAGTTGGTTCCGACCCATAGTGACCCTGTATAGGGTTGCTGAGGAGCAGCTGGTGAGTGTGAACCACTGCCCATGTGGTTCAAACCAACCTTGCAGTTGCGTGCGTATACTACAGTGTCACATTTTTCTCCCTTTCTACCAGGATCCACCTACTGAGGTTTTGATAAGAATGTAAGGAAGTGGTAGCCAGGCACCATCTAGTTCTTCTCTTCTCAGGATAAAGGAAGCCAAGGTTTATGTAGACAAGTAGTCTTGCACATGAGTATATTTTCTGAGTCCTGAGTTTTGTTCTTCCTTTTTTGCTCCAGACAAGTAGAGACTTGTCATAGATTGAATTGTGCCCCCCAAAAATACATGTCAGTTTGGCTGGGCTATGAGTCTCAGTGGTTTGGATAGTCCCTAATGTGATAAACCAGTAAGAGGATTAAGGATGGGATATTGTTGTTAGGTGTCGTCCAGTTGGTTCCAACTCATAGCAACCCTATGCACAATAGAATGAACACTGCCTGGTCCTGGGCTAGCCTCACAATTGTTACATTTGAGCCCATTTTTGCTGTCACTGTGCCAATCCATCTTGTTGGGGTCTTCCATTTTTTCATTGACCCTTCATTTTTCCAAGCATGATGTCCTTCTCCAGGAACTGGTCCCTCCTGATAATATGCTCAAAGTGTTGTTCTTGTTGTTGTTAAGTACCGCTGAGTCAGTTCCGACTCATAGTGACCCTGTATAGGGTTTCTGAGGAGTAGCTGGTCAATTTGAACGGCTGATTTTGCAGTTCAAACCAAGCTTTTGGTCCAATGCTTATCTTATAGTACCATACCCAAAGTACGAGAGATGAAATCTCACCTTCCTGACTTCTAAGGAGCATTATGGTTGTACTTCTTCCAACACACACTTGTTTATTTTTCTGAAAGTCCACTGTACTTTCAGTTTTCTTCACCAACACCATAATTCAAATGCATCAGTTCTTTTAGGTCTTCCTTATTCACTGTTCAACTTTCACATGCATATATTGTTGTTGTTGTTATGTGTCATTGAGTTGGTTTTGACTCATAAAGACCCTGTATAGGGTTTATGAGGAGAAGGTGGTGAGCTTGAACTGCAGACCTTGCAATTCAAATCGACCTTGCTGTCCAGTGCATTAACCCACAGTGCCACACCAGGACTCCATATGAGGTTATTGAAAATACCATGACTTGGGGTAGATGCACCTTAGTCCTCAAATTGATATTTCTGCTCCTGAACACTTTATATAGGTCTTGTGTAGCAGATTTTTCCATGGCAATAAGTCATTTAATTTCTTGACTGCTGCTTCCCTGAATGTTGATTGTAGATCCAAGCAAAATAAAGTTTTTGATCACATCAATTTTTTTTCCATTTATAATGATGTTATTTATTGGTCCAGTGGTGAGGATTTTTGGCTTCTTTACATCGAGGTATAAAGATTCAATATTCTTAATCCCATAAAAATTCTGATCTGATACAAGGGAAGTTTCCCTGGGATATGGTTTACAACATCTTTCACTTATAAGCAATAAAAGGAGAGAGAAGTGAACAGAAATTAGAGGAACACACTATCACCAAGAAAGAAGAGCCAGAAGTGGAATGTGTCCTTTGGCCTTGTGATCCTTACACTGTGAAGCTTCTGGATCCAGGGAAAGATTGATGCCAAGATACATGGCGATGTCCCAGGTATGTTAGGCCCACATATGCTAAAAGGAGATGACAAATTCTCCCCAGAAAGACAGGAAGAGAAAGCCTTCCCATAGAGCCAGTGCTCTGAATTTGGACTTCTAGCTTCCTAAACTGTGAGAGAATAAATTTCTGTTTGTTAAAGCCATCCACTTGTGGGATTTCTGTTACACTAGGTAGAGGACAAAGTCAAATATTACAATGAAATGTGCAAAGATCTGAAGTCAGAAAACCAAAAGGGAAGAACACACTCAGCATTTCAAGCCTCCACTTTCGTCATTGAAGGATTCTCTGGGCAACTTATTGAATGATGCAGAAAGCATCAAAAGAAGATGGACCAGCCTGGAGCGGGCAGAAGAACAAAAGACACTTCTTGAAAGAAAGACCAACAGGAAAAATACAAAACAATAATGGCAGTCTGACTGATTACTACAAGAACAAGCAAGTTGCTTGCCCAGGAAACATCAAGGCAAGTGGTCAGGTCCCTTCAAGGCAAACCCCCTTCCAAGACTAAAACTCAATGGGAATATACAATCAGACATGCGCTCTGATTGGTGACCATGTTTGTCACCAATAAGGGGAAGTGAGGGAAAAACAGCAATGAAGCTGCGAGCTTGCCCAATAGTGTGGCAAGACCTGGGGACTCCTGGGCCCAGAGTCAGTGACACAGCCACAGAGGACTAGAGTCGAGAGTGAAGCGTCCAGCTGATAAAAAGAGAGGGCATATGCACAAGAACACCCACACTTGTAGATAATACCCACTTGACCTGGCTTCAATGACTGGATGATCAAAGCTCAACTAGAAGAAGAAAGAAGAGGG
>NW_006408579.1:12833975-12838750 GCF_000296735.1 Chrysochloris asiatica
CCCATTTTGGGTAGCCAATGTCCAAGTTGCCCATCCCTGTCTACTCTGTGTCTGTATGGAAGGGTTGGGAATGATCCTCCCTGTAAAGATTTGTTCCCTCTTTTGAGCTACTGCATCCATAGGTGTAGGTCAAGTTCATAAAATTGTATCAGATTATTCTTCTTTTCCTCTTCTTTCTTCTTCTAGTTGAGCTCTGATCATCCAGTCATTGAAGCCAGGTCCAGTGGGTATTATAAGGCTTGTCTTTCTCTTGCAGAGTGGATGGTGGGTTTGAACTAACACCTTCATGGTTTACTGTCCAGTGCTTGTCCTACAGCACACCAGGGCTCTTATTGTACTATCACTTGTCCGGCTGTCGGCTTGTCATACTGTGGTGGCTTGTATGTTGTTGTGATGCTGGAAGCTATACCACAAATAATTTAAGTACCAGCAGGGTTAGTTATGGTGTATAAGTTTCAGCTGAGCTTGTAGACTAAACTAGACTAGAAAGAAAAAGAGGAGGACCACTTTTAAAAGGTTAGCGACTGAAAATCTTATGACTATAAGCAGAACATTGTTTGATAATATGTCAGAAGATGTGGCGTTCAGATTGGAAGGTGCTCAAAAGACAACTGAGGAAGAGCTGTCTCCTCAAAGTAGAGTTAACCTTAATGATGTGGATGAAATAAAACTTTCAGAACCTTCATTTGCTGATGGGGCACAACTCAGAATGAGAAGAACAACTACAAACATCCATTAATAATCAGCACACGGACTGTACAAATTACAAATCTAGGAAAATTGGAAGTTGTAAAAAATGAAATGGAACACATAAAGATTGTTATCTTAAGCATTAGTGAACTGAAATGAACTGGTATTGGCCATTTTGAATGAGACAGTCATTGTTAACTATGCTGGGAATGACAAATAGAAGGGAAATGGCACCACATTCATTGTCAAAAAGAGCATTTCAAGATCTATCTTCAAGCACAATGTGTCATTGATAGGATAATATCTATATGCCTACAAGAAAGACCACTATTATTCAAATTTACACATCAACCACTAAAGTCAATGATGAAGAAATGGAAGAATTCTACCAACTTCTTCAGTCTGAAATTTATCAAACATACAATCAGAATGCATTGAGGATTACTGGTGATTATTATGTGAAAGTTGGAAACAAAGAGGAAGCATTGGTAATTGAAATATATGCCCATGATGACAGAAATAATTCTGGGAATCATATTATAGAATTTTGCAACATCAACGACTTATTCATGCAAATAATTTGTGGATTATATATGTGGACCTTGCCAGATGCAACACATAGGAATCAAACTGACTACATCTGTGGGGAAAGACATGGAGAATCTCAATATAATCAGTCAATACAGGATAGGAGCCGACTATGGAACAGACCATCAACTGCTCATATACATGAAAAATTAAAACTAGTCCACAAGAGCAAAATATGACCTTGAGCATATCCCAGCTGAATTTAGCGATCATCTGAAGAACAGATTTTATGCATCATACATTAAGGTCTGAAAATCAGAAGAGTTGTGGGATGACATCAAGAACATCATACATGAAGAAAGCAAAAGGTCCTTAAAAGGACAGGAAGGAAAGAAAAAACAAAAATGGATGTCAGAAGAGACTCTGAAACCTACTCTTGAACTTATAGAGGCTAAAGTGATTGGAAGAAATGATGGAAGTAAAAGAGCTCAGTAGAAAATTTCAAAGGGCAGCTTTAATACAAACTAAAACATTACAATGAAAGATTCAAATCAGAGAGAAAACTAAAAGGGACGAACACGTATAGCATTTCTCAGGCTGGAACAAATGAAGAAAAATAATCAAGCCTCAACTTGCAATACTGAAAGTATTCTATGGGCACAATATGAAAGTGATTCATGGAGCATCAAAAGAACATGGAAAGAATACACAGATTCATTGTATCAAAAATAATGGTTGATGGTCACCCTTTTCAAGAAGTAACATATGATTAAGCACTGATGGTATCAAAGGAAGAAGTCCAAGCTGCATTGAAGTCATTGGCAAAAAACAAGGATCCAAGACTTGAGGAATACGAATGAAAATATCTCAACAAAGTGATGAAGTGTTGGAGGCCCTCTTTCATCTATGCTCTATGGAAGACAGCTACCTGGCCACTTGATTGGAAAAGACTCATATTTGTGCCTATTTCAAAGAAAGGTGACCTAATGGAGTGTGGAAATCATTGAACAATATCATTAATGTCAAATATAAGTAAAATTTTACTGAAGATTATTCAAAATTGGTTGCAACTGTATATTGACAGGGAGCTGCTGGAATTTGATGCCAGATTCAGAAGAGGGAGTGGAATGATGGACATCACTGCTATTCTTTTCCCAAGATAGTTACTTGATTAAAAATAACAACAACAAAACCAAACCCAGTGTTGTTGAGTTGATTCTGACTCATAGCAATACCATAGAACAAAATAGAATGTCCTGTTAGGGTTTTTCCGAAACTGTAATCTCTATGGAAGAAGACTACCACATCTTTCTCATGTGGGGTGGTTATGGGTTGGAACCACTGACCTTCTGGTTATAGACAAGCACTTAACCACTGTGCTACCTGGGATCCTAAGTTGGATAATTACCCATAAGTATTTGTACTGTGCCTAAGAGCTCACACAATCCCTTTCTTTGGGAGAAGTTATCACACTTTATTTCTTACTACTTTGCACGGCCCAAGTATGGCAACCAGAATTGAGAACTCTGAATTTTCCTTGTAACCCCTGGTAGAAATGATAAATATAAAAAGCTACATTATGGCTGGCTACCAAAACAGTCTTAGGAAAAGGGGCTGATTTCTTGATTCACTGTATAACTTTATAGTAACAAGTATTTCTTGAATGAAGGACCAATTAAGATACTGTATCTGATCTGAGAAAGTATAAGACTTTGAGAATACTGTATCTGATCTGAGGAAGTATAAGTATCTTTGAGATACTGTATCTGATCTGAGGAAGTATAAGACTTTGAGAAGATGGAATGTATAAAGTAACATTTTGTAATATTGATAGCAATCCTGGTGTGATGCTGTGGGTTAATGCACCAGGCTGCAAAGTTGTTTGAACTGCATGGTTGGTGACTGAAGCTCCCCAGCTGCTCCTCAGAAACCCTATACAGGGAGGGTTGCTATGGGTCAGAACCAACTGACAGCACTTAACAACAATAACAATATTGATAAGCCTTTAGATCTATCATTTTCTTCCCATTATTTTTTTCTCTTACTGCTGATGAACCCTCGTTTAGTGAAAATTAGAAATGGTAATAAGAGATTAATGTGAGCTTTTGGCTGCCTTTCCATTTCCCTCCTTTGTGTTTTCCTAGTAGCCGAGCACTCCTCACTATCACTTACCCTGGATGAAGAAAGATCCTCCGCAAGCATAATCTTCAGGCTTTATCACAAACACCACAAAGAATCGCTCTCCTGGAAAATTCTTCTTCTGCAAAAGACATAACAACCTTTTAATAGGCAGGCAAGAAAGACAGCAAGAAGAAGGGAAGACCATGCGGGAGTGGGGGGAAGGTGACGGAAAGAATGAGGAAAGAAGGGACAAAGTTCACCTCCCTATCCCTAACTACTTAGAAAGGAGTTTCACATACTCATTATCCAGTCCAGATTATTCACAATGAAATAACGGCTACATCCAAGAAATTAAATTGACAAACTGTTCTCATTTTAATTTAACTTATGCACCTCTGAGTTGATCACATAAATAATATGTCTGCAGTCTAGGTTTGGGAGCACAGTGGCTCAGTAGGATAAAACACTGGAATGCCAACCACAGGGTTGGTAGTTTGAGCCTACCAGCCACTCCATAGGAGAAAGATGAAGTTGTCATCTCCCATAAAGACATACAGTTTCAGAAACCCTATACATAGTTGCTATGAGTTGGTACCAACTTGATGACACTTAACAACAGTCTATGTTTAATAAGTGATACTTGCAAGCAATAAAACCCATAAAAACCAAAATCTGTGTAAGGTGGGAACCTGTCAGAGAAGGAAAGCTAAAATATTTTCTACTACCAGAGAGTGACAGAAAAGAGGTAAGTTGCATCCTGCTTGTGGTATAGTGAATTATTTAATTTCTCTTTTAATCATAGTCTTTGTATTCCCACCAACCCAGGTTTCTGCTCTGCTGGGTCTGGGTCAAAGAAAGTGGGAGAAAACGCTGATAGAATTATAGGATTTAGTTGTGAGTGGCTACTAGAGTGAATTGTGATAGAAAAAACTTGAACTCTAACGTGTGCACAAGGAGCCATTTTAAAAGCAGGAATGGAGTGTGTTATTTGGACCCAGAGATCCCTGCACATTAAGCCTCCTTCACCTAGGGATAGAAAGCTGTGATACCAGAAGCATGGCAGAGAAGCAGTGACAGCAGACCCCAGAGTTAGAAAATGAGACAGAGTGGAGTAAGTAAAGTGAGTGACTGTGGGCAGGACGCTTGCTTGCAGAGTAGGATGCCTCTAGGCACTTATTTGGGGAAGCTGTATTTGCTGACCACAGAGCTAGAGCTGAGCACCTTCAGAATGAGGTTTATGGTAGAGTGGTGTACCCTGTCAGTATTTATCAGCAGCCCTAAAAAGAGCTTTGTAGCATAACCTGGGCAGAGAGATACCTGCCTGTGGGCATGGCTGAGGAGAGGCTGACCTAACTAGAAGAACTCTGCCCTGAGTATTTTTGACCCTGAATTGTAACCTACTCTGGTAGCGTAGTGGTTATGAATCAGGCTGTGAA
>NW_006408579.1:12838850-12839806 GCF_000296735.1 Chrysochloris asiatica
GGAGCACAAAGGCAAGAAGTGACTAGCTTACAAGCTTTCAAGAGTGAGCCTAGATCCAGAGGGCATGGAGGAAGGTAGAATCTTCACTGAGTAGTATCCAGTCTGTCTGGGTGGGGCTGATGAAAGGAAATGGGGATAGTTCTCTTGTGGTACAATAGTGAATAACTGTTATCAGGGACTGACTGTGACGGTTGGAAATGTAAATGTGGACATTTTGTAGCTAAAGGAAGGGAGTGATTGACTTTGCAGTCCAGGAGCAGAGGTCCCTGGGACCATCAAGGGAGAAGAGCAGAGAGTGGGACCCTACCCAGAGAAACAGTGATGCCAGGGATGGGGGCAGAGACGATGACATGAAGAAATGGAGTGGCTGGGGACTCTAGACCCAGAGAGGGAAAGGGGCTGTGTACTGACAACTGGGGGACAGGCTTATAGGGTATACCCTTTGGTTTGTTGATGATGCATGGAGGTTATTTTAACCATGGCAGTGAAACAATATACAATAGGATGAATGTAAAACTGATGTTCGCCCATATAAACTATCATATAATTCACAATAAAGCATTAAAGAAAAAAAAAAAAAAAGATGGAATGAATACACATAGTCACTGTACCAAAAGGAGATGGTTAATGTTAGACTATTTCAAGAGGTAGCATATGATCAAGTGCCAATGATACTGAAGGAAGAAGTCCAAGGTGCATTGAAGGAACTGGCAAAGAACAAGGCACCAGGAATCGATGGAATACAAATTGAAATATTTCAAGACAGTGAGGAGGCACTGGAGACACTCATTCATCCACGCCAAGAAATTTGGAAGACAACTATCTGGTCAAATGATTAGAAATGATCCATATTTATGCCCATTCCTAAGAGAGGTGACCCAATGTAATGCAGAAATCATCGGACAATATCTTGGATATTCCATGCGAGTAAAATTTTACTAAAGGTAATACAGAAA
>NW_006408579.1:12847854-12862504 GCF_000296735.1 Chrysochloris asiatica
AGTCTTCCTTATTTACTGTCCAGCTTCTGCATGCGTATAAGGTTATTGAAAATACCATGGCTTGGGTCAGGCGTACCTTAGTCCTCAAGCTGACATCTTTGCTCTTCAAAACTTTAAAAAGGCTGAGGCTTTAATACCAGGCTCAGGTTTTTAAACTACCAAAAAAGGAAAAATAAAAAAGCACAGGCACACAGTATATGGCTATCCCTTTGGTATGCTGATCTAGCAGGTATCCTGACTATAAATCATTGATAATAGTGACCTGAGAACTTACCTGTAGTGTGATGGCAGCCTTCTTGGTCATGGACTGATAGACACCATCAAATTCCACATTATGGTCGAGATCATACACGGGGCACTGTAACATGCATGGGAACAAGAAGAAAAGCATCAATGACGTCATATCACACTTAGGCCCTGCCAGAGTCTTCTCACCTGGATCACAGAACAAGGGGATCCTCACTAAAGCCATAAAAAGCTTCCCCTCAGAACAGTGATGAAGTAGTCCTCTGAAAACTCGGTACCTATCTTCTAAAGTCAAGCTCACTTCCTATCAAAAAGAACTATGAACAAAATGGTCTTAGATATATTTTTCCTATTCTTGATTAGTTCTTTGATTTCTATTTTATTTATCTTGTGCAGTCCACAACTCAATCTTTCTTATAATTCTTTTTCTCTTGTCTCATTTGTCTGTTTGTTTATGAGGCACCAACTATGCTTTGCCTCCTCAAATTAATATCTAAACACCATGAAGTGCCCATTTGTGTGTGCAAGATACTGTCGTTGGTGTTTTTAATTATTTAGCACTTATGGGTACATATAACAGAACAACATGGTCCCCACTTCCCTCTCTCATTTATTCTAGAACAATTATAATGCTCCTTGTTGAAAGGTTGACAAATTATCAGGACTCACCACGATGTTCTGGACGGAGACCACAGAACATGGATATGCCATTTCAGATACTACTTTAATGATAACAGAATCTACATCCTTGGGAAACTTATACAGAAAATACTGAAAATAAGAAAAATAAAGATGATTGATTAATATTAACAAATACCAGCAATCTCAAACTCAGAACTCTTATCTCATGAATAGGTAAGTTCCTCTAATATTAGACATAGAGTTCAGATGCAAATCTCAGTAGATCTGCATTAATTCAGACTTTCATTTACCTCGTACATACTGGGAAAATGCCCTGTGCTCTGGTCTGGGCCAGGCATTAGGGAGTTACTAGTGAACAGGACAAGGACACTATTTCATTACAATGTTGCTATGTTCTTTACTGTGGTCTGACGCAATAACCGTTTCTTTATAGACTAAACTCTGCTACACTTATTCCAATTCTTAGTTAAGAAGAATCCCCCACCCCCACACTAAACAGTTTAGGGATATGCCAGATGTAATACGAAACAGACTTTTCTTTTGTGTGGTCATTTTGAAATATGAAGCTTCACTTTGTAAAGCAGATAAGCCTGTTTTTCAAGAATTTTTATTGACCTTCCCATGGGCAGAATTTGTACGAGACCCACCCTTCACCTAGATCTTTTGCTAAAGAACCTATTTCCTGATTAGACTACAGTAAGAAGATATTTGAATTCAGAAACAAAGTCCCAAACCTAGTGCCCTGAACTATGCTCATGATATTGAGCAGGTAGCGATACCTTTAACAGTATTTTTCAGATATGACCAGAATTAGGAAACATTTCTAATAGAGATTCTACTATTTACCTACTTAGACTATGAATTCACTGGAAAAACTTATTAACTTTAAGTTTATAATGAAAAAAAGGGACTTACGCCCAACAGTTATAAATATGGTAACTGGTTAAGAGGTTTGACATGAAATACGTGACCAAAATTTTAAAGAAGAAAATATTAAACAATCCACATAGCCTTGGCTCTAATAAATCTAGCACCTTAAAAGAAAAGCAAAATATGTTAAAACTTAATTTTGCATCTCAATATCCTCTTTACTAACCTGATACTGTGAACCAGAGCGATAAAAAAATAAATTGTTTGTCAATACTGTAAAACCTTATATCTACTGATGGGGGCAAAAATCTCATAACTAAGGAGTGCCAGTAACATAGCTGTTTGTAAATCTGCTCCTGCCTCTTAAAAGATGGCCACACGCCCAAAACCCATTTCACTTTGGTTTGATTTAAAAAAAACATATATACATTCCCACCCCTTCTATACACAGAGTAGACAGGAATGGGCAACTTGGACATTGGCTACCCAAAATGGAAGGGGCTACAAACGCAAGAAGTGACTGGCTTACAAGCTTTCAAGAGGGAACCTAGATCCAGAGGGCATGGAGGAAGGTAGAATCTCCATTGAGTAGTATCCAATCTGTCTAGGCGGGGCTGATGAAAGGAAATGCGATAAGTCTCTTGTGATACAATAGTGAATAATTGTTATCAGGACTGATTATGAGGGTTGGAAATGTAAAGGTAGATGTTTTGTAGCAAGGAGGGGAGTGATTAACTTTGCAGTCTAGAAGCGGAGGTCCCTGGGACCATCAAGGGAGTAGAGCGGAGAGCAGGACCCTACCCAGAGAAGTAGTGATGCCAGAGATGGAGGCAGAGATGATGACGTGAAGAGATGGAGTGGCTGGGGACTCTAGACCCAGAGAGGAAGAGGGGCTGTGTGCTGACAACCAGGGGGCAAGCTTGTAGTGTATACCCTTTGGTTTGTTGATGATGCATGGAGGTTATTGTAACCATGGCAATGAAACGATACACAATAGGATGAATGTAAAACTAATGTTCTCCCATGTAAACTATCACATAATTCACAATAAAACATTAAAAAAAAAAGGAAAAAAAATATATGATGCAAATACATAAAATACAGAGTCTCCCCAAATAAGTACTCTGGAATACACAAGAAGTGTACTTGGTTCTTAGGTCCAGTGTACTATATAACTCAAGAGCATTTCTATGATTACTGTTAGCAATGATGACCATCATGCACTCCTCAGGTCATTACGCAAAATTCAGTATCATGGGAAAATGGAGGATGACCACATCAGATCACAAAATGAAGGATAACTACATCCTTATGTAACTGCCAAATGACATTATTATGTAATTGCCAAACCACTGAGAATCATGGCCCCAGTCAAGCTGACACATAATCTTAATCATTGCAGTCAGGGTTACTCCGGTTTGCACCATGGCATTCAGTACATGGTTAATGCTCAAAATAGTCGGATAGCAAATATTTTAAGATTGTCATAAATGTGAAATATTGGGTAATGAGATAGTCAATATGTGAGGAGTAGGTGCAATTGATTTTGTGCATGGAACTACTGAAGCCTTATCTACGAGGTTGGGTCAAAAATTATCCACACTCTGGTTATATTAAAATGCCCGTCCATGTCCACAGCTGATGACAACATTGAACGTGAACGTGAAATGACTCTGTCAAATAGACAAGTGACAGTGGACTACGTGGCAAATCATTTGCAATCAGCCATGGCTCTGCCTATGAAACAATCTATGACAGACTGGGGTTTCAAAAAGTTTGTTTGAGATGTGTACTGAAACAACTCACAGAAGATCATAAACAGAAGTGTGGGAACACAAAATTTGGACCAATACTTGATGGAAAGTAAACATTTCTTTTAAAAAATCATTACTGCTGAGAGTAAACAGAAGAGCATGGAATGGAAAATCCTTAATCACCGAGCAAGAAAAAGTTCAAAAGTCAACCATAGGCTGGGAAATTGATGCTTAGAGTTTTCCAGGAATTCTCAAGGGCCAATATTGGAACATTATCAGGAAAGAAGTTCAACAACCAACAGTGTGTGTTACAGTGAGATGCTCACTGAAGAGCTGAAGCCTAAATTTGGTATTAAATATAGAAGACTGCTATTCAAAAGCATGTTGTGATTTTGCATAACAATGCTCGTCTATATGTTTCTGTTCAGACTGTTGACATTCTGCAAAAGCTTCGTTTTCATGTGTTAAAACATCGTCCCTATAGTTCTGATCTCGCTCCATTGGACATGCTTGGTCCCCTGAAAGCAGCCCTTTGAGGACAAAGATTCACCTCTGATGAAGAAGTGAAGACAGTGGTGCATTTGTGGCTTGCATCTCAGCCTAAAACATTTTTAATAAGGGAATATGAAAGCTTGTTGACAGATGGATAAAATGTTTTGAAAAGCAAGGAGATTATGTGAATAATGATGTATTTGTCTTTTCTAAAAATTGATTAAAATAAATTCTACAGCCAGAGTGCGGATAATTTTTGACTCACTATCATATATGTCAAAGTACTATCACTTTTTTTCATCTGTAAATCAGCATGTGCCCCAAACAATTGCTTTTGACTCCTGTCTCAACAATCAACCAAGAAGAAAAGCAAATGACATTTACCCAAAGCAATAGTTGGAATTTAGACTAAAAATCATCTTCCAGGTTCTTATTACCTGCCCAGCTTCTGCAACCTGTTAATATCTACAGATATATACAGAGATAGTGAGGACGCAGTTTGTCTGAGAATGTACAGTAGCTTAGGTGAGTTTATAGGAAAAGAAAATCCTTTCCTACAATTGGCAGAGCTGTAAAATAGAGGCCAAAACAGGAACTATATTGAGAGAAAGTAAGAGTTTTATAGCTATCAAAGAATTTCCCTTTTGTTTTCTTAGTTTGTTCTAATGTATCTTTTACTCTGGCTTGGAGTTTATATACAAATAGCTTAGCCTTTGATGTTTACATACCTTTTTAAAATAAAAAGAAACCACATCGTGTATAATCATCACTTGATTTTTAGCCTACATGCCCTTCTATCATAGTGTATGACACAATCTGTACATCATATTTATAAGGGGCTTCAAACTTTCATGGAAAAATGGAATGAAACGATAATGAATTTTTCCTATGAACTTTTTCCAAGCTGTCTTGTATGATAGACTGTATTCTTTCGTAGTAGGCGTGCAATCCCTACCTCCACCATTGTCACTAGGTAACTCCCATTACATCTAAATATTTCTTGAATTGAAAGGTCAACAATTGCTGAGGGCAAAGGATCATGGGTCCTTTCCAGTCAGTACTTGTGCACTGTAGAGGATTTCACTGGGAAGGTGAACTTAACCCTTAAGAGGTGTGTGGGAACTGACTCATACAGGCTTGGAAAAGCTGTGTACACTTCCTGTGTTCAGTGACATGACGTTAGAAACTGAAAACTAGCTATAATAGTGTTATTTACATCACATAAATGAGCAAACACTACAAATCAGGACTTTCTCTTGGAGAATTAGTTGTTAAATATTTACCAGCACATTAGTTGTTGTAATAGCTTTATAATGATGTCCATATCGTGTTAATACTAGTTTTGTTGTTGTTGTTATATGCCATGGAGTCGGTTCTGACTCATAGCGACCCTGTACAGGGTTTCTGAGGCTGTGAGTTTTTATGGGAGCAGAAAGCCTCATCTTTCTCCTGCGGGACAGCTGGTAGTTTCAAACTGCTGTCCCTGAGGTTAACAGCCTGATTCATAACCACTACACTACGAAGGAGCTCTGGTAGCGTAGTGGTTACGAATCGGGCTGCAAACCGCAAGGTCAGCAGTTCGAAACTACCAGCTGCTCCACCGGAGAAAGATGAGGCTTTCTGCTCCCGTAAAGATTTATAGCCTCGGAAACCCTGTTCAGGGTTGCTATGGGTCGGAACTGACTCGAAGGCACTTTACAACAACGCTACCAGATACTTAGTTTTAGTATTTCCAAAAGTAAAAATTAAGTAGCCACTTATGATCAAAGCTCTATTACAGCCTACAGTAGACTTATAATAACTATCAGGACACTAAATAAGTCTGTTGTAAACTTGCTATTAAATAGACTGCACTCTTTATTTTAGGAGGGACCAGTCACCGGAGAAGAATATCACGTTTGGTAAGGTGGAGGGTCAGAGAAAAAGAGGAAGACCCCCACTGAGATGGATTGGCAAAGTGGCAACATCAATGGGTTCAAGTGTGGCAACAATTGTGAGGTGGGCCCAGGACCGGGCAGTGTTTCATTCTGTTGTTCATAGAGGTCGCTATGAGTCGGTACTGACTCAATGGCACCTAACAACAACAACAACTCTTTATTTCAGAAGCTATGACACGAGAAACTTTTATATTCTATCCATAACATTGTAGAAATTAAAATCTATCTTATTTTTATTGTATTTCCAGGTTAGTTATATGTGTACCTGTTTAATGTTGGCCCTCCACTTCCCCTTTCCTTACTCCAAAGCCCCTGAGGGTAAAAAGTCACATGTCTTTCTTCTTCACGCT
The DNA here is from genome assembly GCF_000296735.1 of Chrysochloris asiatica. Taxonomy (NCBI): domain Eukaryota; kingdom Metazoa; phylum Chordata; class Mammalia; order Afrosoricida; family Chrysochloridae; genus Chrysochloris; species Chrysochloris asiatica. The sequence continues at coordinate 12,854,146 of NW_006408579.1, forward strand.
TGTATTCCTAGCACCCAGTATTGTCTAACATGGTGCTTGACACACAGGAGGTACACAGTTTGCTGAGTGAAAGCTGAGCCAAGAAGTATCTACAAACAAATGCCATGCCTCTCATTTCAAACCAGTTAGGGTAAGAAGGTTAAATGTTGTGTCCAAAATTCCAGGGCATGAGTAACATTCCAAAAATACATATCTCAGGTTGTGAAAGTTCAAGGGAAACACCACATACTGACTATACCTATTACCATGGTTTGAGTAACACCAATAGAAAAAGGATAATCACTCTAGGAACCTTTAACTTACCTGAGGTTGAGAGGGGCTGGCAGTGAAGTGAAAGGTAACATTTGTCCTGAGAAATGTAAACAGACAGAGGAAGGAGGGGGTGGAGAGAGTGAGAGAAAAAGCTTCAGTTAGCAAACAAAAATAATTTAATGAAAAGAAACTCATCTTAACTAAAAGCAAAAACAAAACAAAAAAACCTTAATTTTTATGAAGGGAGTTTTGGTCTCATCAAAGCAACAAAGTAAATTTCATTGGGACCTGTTTGTTTCAACCCTCAAGAATGATCAAAGTGAAGGAGTCATTTTTATGCTTTTAAAGATCCACAAAGTCATAGCTATATCAGTAAGTAGTCTGCTTACTTTTGCAAATACTTTTACCTTTGGATTCTTTTTTTAAGATTTTCTTACCAAGCACAGAATTTAGATGTCAAATATGGGCTGAAAAGGTGAAGAAAAATATGCTTGAAGTCCCTTTGGATAATGTATATAACACTTCAAAGTAATCCTGATGGGTCCATGGCATAAATTCATTAGAAGCAGGCAAACACACAATTATGGTGGCTAGATAATCACCATGGATAATCCCTAGGGATTAAAGTATGCTCTTCCTGGTCCCAGGCACCTCCTCATTTGCCTTCTACACTGGATGAAATGCTTCTTCCAAATTTAGTTGGGCTGGGCATTGCCTACCATGACCTTCCTTTGACATAAATACCACCAAAAGAATAAATGAAGATGCTATTTTCTGTTCAAGTAATAATTTACTGTGAATTATTTCATTCCTCTGTGAAAGACAGTTATGATCAAAGCATTGAGAAAAAAAGAATTTTAGGAATGTTCAGGAAGCATACATTTGTAGTTCAGTATGATCAGCACTGGACAACCAACCATAAGGTTGGTGATTCAAATTCACCAGCTGTTCCTCAAAACCGTGTACAGGGTTGTTATGAGTCAGAACCAACTCAACGGCACTTAACAACAACATGAGTACAAAGGACTCATGGTGTGGATTGGCGCTGGATTTCGAACCACAAGATTGGCAGTTCACACCCATCAGATACTTCTTGGAAACCCTATATAGGGTCACTATGAGTATGAACAGACTCGATGGCACTTAACAACCAATGAGTACAAATGGAGTAAGTATGTAAAACAGCTCAAGGCCAACTGGACTTCTTGTATAATCTAGGGGCTTTTGCTTTTTTTCTGGCTCTTGCTTCATCTCAGCTGTGAAGATCACCCGTATATGTCTACTGCACTCTCAAATGTTGCTTGTGTTATGTACCGTGGAGTTGGTTCCAATACAGAGTGACCCTGCACAGGGTTTCTGAGGCTGCAAATCTTTACAGGAGCATAAAGCCTCATCTTTCTCCCACAGAACAGCTGGTAGTTTCGAACTGCTGACCATGAGATTAACAGCCTAATTCGTAACTACTACACTACTAGAGCTCACTGTTTGGGCTGCTGTAAAACGATACCTGGGGGGAGCCATTGCCTCCACCCCTCCAATTTAGCCTCCACTTCCTGGAATTGAAACCTAAATTTATTCAGAGTTTCTTCAGAAGCTTCATCCCTAGGTACTCTCTGAGGAGTCTTTCTTTCCACTTCTAATTCTCCTTTTATAAAAAATGAAACAGCTTTTGTTAAAGAATCTTTTAGAAAAGGATTGGAAGTGTTGTTTAGAAGTAATAAAAAATTGAGTACTATTTCTAAAGGTAACGACTAATAATTGGGAGTGTAGAAGACGACCAGCTCAGAATTTAGTTCATAGCAACTGATAACACTTTTATAGATTCACTTTCAGCAGAAATTATTACCAATGTCAAGGATTAGTTCTGTTGAAGTGCAGTTGCAAACTTTCAGCCTAAGGTACCTAGGGAAACCAAAGGCAGTGTCAAACCCAGTTATGTGTCTGCTCCAGAGAATTCATGGCTAGAGTTCAGGGCCAGCAGGGCTGTGTGACACCTGGCAGTGAGTGCCCTTTCAGGCAGGTTTTCAGCAGGGGTTTATCTGCTATTACCAGGACAACCCACAGCCTTTACTCCTCTTTGCTGCCAGGTCCCGGGAATGAAGACACTAGTGTTGTTGGCTAGCAACAGACAGCATGGTATTTTTAAGAGTAGTCAGTCAGTCTTCTTTGGCCATAACATCCTTTTTTAAAAAAATATTTAATTTAAGTGTAAAACTGAATGTATAGACAGAGATAGGAAATTTCTTTTTCTTCTTCTTGCTCTTAACATTATTTCATTTACTTAAACTACACAACAAGATTTAAAAACATACTGTTTTTTCTTTAATACTAAAGCATCTATATTCTCTGTTTATCATGAGTCAATAGCAGAATAAACATTGCGTAGGTTGGAGATTAAATCACTTAAAGTCTGCTTCCTTACCCATGGTGCTTAACAGAGGTGGGGAGGGTTTATGTTTCTAAAGATCATTAACCAGCAGAACAAAGCTAATTGAAACTCATATCCACCTTTCGTTTTAGAGAAAGAAGTATATAATTTCCAACTTATTTGTTTTAAAAATTAAACACAGGAAACAAATGTCTTTAAAAAATAACAGAGACTAAAACTTAATTTTGTTTCCTCATTTTGGTTAGTTTGAGGAAGAATGGAAAGAAAAAAACAACAAATGGGGTCAAGAGAAATAAGGGGGCAGATAAGGGGGTCAGGGAGAAGTGGTGGCTAAGAGACAGAGAAGGAGAGACCATAGAAAAAGTAGAGAAAAGGAGAAGATGTACACAAGTGAGAGGAGAGAAATAAAAGAAGCGAAAAAAAAAACGGAAAGGAGATAGAAAGGTTGTGTGAAAAGAAGTGTAGGGAAAAAAGCACAATGTTTTTTGAGGTGAGTGTCAGAGCTGTGAGCATCACAGAATCCTATTCATCTTATGACAGAGCAAGCCCCCAGCATAGAGCCCACATTTCATTTGTTGAGGAAATTATTACTGACTTGGACTATGGACGCCCGAATAGCATTCCCTGTGGCCTCCTTACTGCCATCTGCCGTGAACACTCTTAGCTGTTCCCTTGCCCACCGCCCTCCTGCCCTCTCAACATCTGAGATCCTATGTCCCTCACACCTCTGGTCCAAGTATAAGCTCTGTACTCACTCGCTAAATTCTATCATTTCTTTCCTCCTTAGTGGCTTTGCTCATACAAATATCCACCTCTCCTAAAATTGAATCTTTCTACCCATGTTTATTAGGAGCTCTGGTAGCTAATCATGGTTACGAATTGGGCTGCTAACCTCAAGGTCGGCAGTTCGAAACTACCAGCTGTTCCACGGGAGAAAGATGAGTCTTTCTGCTCCTGTAAAGAGCTGTAGCCTCGGAAACCCTGTGCAGGGTCACTATGAGTCGGAACTGATTCCATGGTACTTAACAACAACAACCCATGTTCATAAATATGCTGTAATCTCAAATATCTTTAAAAATGATAGCAAACAAGTACATCCCAACAAAATTCCTCCCTTAAGTCTGTGTCTCCCTTCTTTAATATCATCCTCTATTCTCTCTTCTTCACAAATCAGCAACCTAAAAGACCCATCTACTCTTATTTCTCATTCATTCTTTCCTTCACTCACTGCTATCAAGATTTTCCCCCAACTATCCCCTGAAATTACCTTTGCTAAGGCTAACAGTGGGAGTGCTGTGGCTATGTAGGATAAGCACTGGACTGCTAACAACAAGATTGGAGGTTCAATCCCACCAGCTGCTGAGTGGTAGAAAGGTGTGAATTTCTGTTCACACGAAATTTTACAAGCCTTAGAAACTCTATACAGGGTTGATATTAGTGGGAACTGACTCTACAGCACTAAATAACAAGGATAACAGTAACCTCCTAATTGTTAAATCTAGTGGTTTACCCCTCAATTCTCTTGACCTCTCTGAGACATGTGACATGATAACCACTGTCTCTGTCTTGAAACTCTCCCTCCATCCACCCCCACCTTTGTTGTTGTTGTTGTTTATTGTGAACTGGGCGAAGGTTTACAAAGCATATGATGATCTTTACAGTCAACAATTCATATATATTTTGTTTCATCTCACTGATTGCAAAACCCTCAATGTACCATTATCTACTTCCTCCCTGTTTCCTGTTTCCATGTCTCCTTCTTTCCTAACCCTTCTAAACTTTGTCCTGGGGTAAATGCTACCCTTTTGATCTCAAAAGATTGATTATTCTTGGGTATGCATACCTCACTATTATTATTATTTCCTTATAAATCTATTGTTTGACTGAAAATTGAGCCATAGTTCCAGAGCTGAAGGGTGCTAAGGGCCATTGTGCTGGGGGTTCCATCAGTTTTTATCCAATAAGCCTGGGCTCTTTTGTGATTTTGAGGTTTGTTCCACATTTTTTCCCAGTCTATCTAGGCCATCCAATGTAATCCCTTTCAGAGCAGTTGGCAGAGGTAGTTATTACCAAGTAGATCTTCTGGTCTCAGGGTCATACAGATTGATATTCACGTGATCCCTTAGGATACTGATGTTCGCATGTTCATGCATCTTTGCATTTCTTCACCCTTCTATCCTCTAGACAGGAAATGACCAATAACTGGACCTTAGGTGGCCACTCATGAACTTTAAGATACCATTTCCTACTAACCAAAGTAGGATGTAGAACATGGTCTTTGAGGGTTATGTTATGCCAGTTGACCATGTTGTCCCCTGAGACTATGAGCCTCCAGGCAGAGCAACACATTCCCTCAAAGTGTTTGGTTGTATCTAAGAAGTTGTTGTAACTTTGCATCCTGTATGCTCCTCTACATTCATGGATATATTTGCAGCAAAGGTAAATACTCATGTACAAATATCCTCTGTCTAATTTTTATGTATTTGTGTCTGTCTGTAGTTCTATTTGCCCTATCACACCTGTTCATCATCCATGTCTAGCTGATTATATGTTGACTTCTCCTTCACCCAAGTAACATATGTGATTTCTTCCTAAATTTAAAACAGCCTGTCCTATTTTGAAATCTACTTGACTTCCTCTTCATTTGGAAGCTTTGTAACTACACTATTCCCCCCTTTTTTTTTTACATTGCAATTGTTTTTGCCACAAATTGACATCTCTGGTTCCCTATTATGAGTCTTGTAGACTTGTATTACTTTGGGTATTTCCATATCTGGCTTGACTTCAGGGTGGTGTTGTCATGTTGGTTAATCTCAGATTGTTGTCTAAAGAACTCTTTTTAGTATTTCTTGTGAGGTTGGTCTGGTTTTAAAAAAATTCCTTTAATTTCAGTTTATGTGGAAATGTCCTAATTTCACTATAATATTTGAGGGGTAATCTTGCTGGGAAGGAGCTCTGGTAGCATAGTGGTTATGAATTGGGCTGCAAACCCGTAAGGTCAGCAGTTGAGGCTTTCTGCTCCCGTAAGATTTACAGCCTCAGAAACTGTACAGGGTCACTATTAGTTGGACCCGACTCCACGGCACATAACCACCAACAATTTTCCTGGGTATATGATTCTTGGTTGGCAATTTCTTTTTCTTTCAGAATTGGGATTCTTTCCTTGTCTTTGATTATAATATGTCTTGGTGATTTTCTTTTGGATTCTATCCTGTTTGGGGTTTACCCAGCTTTTTGAATGCTTATCTTTTTATCTTTTATGATTTAGTAAAGTTTTCTTTCAAAACTCTTCTGTGCCTTTATTTATTTGCATATTTATTTTTATCTCTTCTTGTTCTGGAACTCCAATCACACATATGTTATTCCTCTTGATGGTGTTCTACATAACTCTTAGGCTTTCTTGTTCTATTTTTTATGATTGTTCCTCTAGCAGATTAGTATTGAGAGAGTTGTCTTCACATTCACTATTTCAGTCTTCCATTGATTAAATTCTACTCATTTGCTCCTTTAGTGTATTGCCTGTTTCTGAAATTTTAGTAAAATATTCTGGATTTCTATTTGCTGTTTTTGTCTGGTTTCTAAATTGTTATAGATTCTGTCAGTTCATTTTTGTAGTATTTTCCTGAATTCCTCTAAATATTTGTCTGTGTTTTCCTTAATTTTGTCTGTAACTTTGCCTGGTGTTGCATTTGGCTGGTATTGGGTGCTATCTTTCAATCTGTTGAAGGTACCTAAATATTTTTGTTTTGAATTTCTTAACAGGTAGTTCCAATTTAATTTCTTTCTCAGAAAGGTCTTCTAGCTTTATATTTTGGTCACTTGTTAGAGAAACTGTCTTGTTTCTTCATGTGAGTTGAAATGCTCTGCTTTCTTTGAGACATTGTGATGTTGTTGTAATAGTACTTAATTGATAATTATTTGTTGGTATGTTCTTAGACCCTCACCACTGGTCTCTTGGTGAATATGATAGAGAATGTGAGTGTGTGTACAGGTCTCTGTTTGCTGTTTGTGTAGCACAATTAATGATGGATTTGGCTGGTGTTGTATGCTATCTATCAATGATCAAGTTATATAGGAGTTGATGGTGGCCCCTGCTAGTAAGTGGAATTGAAGAAGGTATGGGTGTGGCTGGACTGAATGGGCACAATTGCTGTCTTCCATCAGGTAGGACAAAAGACACACACACACAAAAAAAAAAAAAAAAAAAAAGAGAGAGAAGAAAACAATAGCAAACAGCTGCAAAAACAAAAACAATAAAAAAAGGAAAAGAAAAATCAGGAAACAACATGAAGAAAAAATAATAACTAAAAAGAAAAATGGAAACTAAAATTTAAAAAAGAGAGAAACAAAATAAGCAAAACTAGGTAGGGAAAAAACAAAAGAGAACAGTAAAGAAAAAAAAACTCAGAGAAAAGATAAAAGAGAGAAAGAAGAGGGGGAAAAAGGGAAGAGAATTAGGAGAAAAGAAAAGCAGAGAGAGAAAGGCTATAAAAGTGGTGAGGGAAAGAAAAGAAAGGAAAAGCAAAGAATAACTGTAGAAGAGTGGGGAATGGGACAGAATCAGAGAGGAGAAAATTGTTGGGAACAGGGAACTCTGTATGAGTTGCCACCCTCTGCCAGTCAAGGAGCTCACAGGGTGTTGGCGAGGGGAGAGACAGGGGTAGGCCGACCAAACCTGGATGAGTTCCTGCAGACCTAGCTGTTTTCTGGAGTCTTGGCACCTGCTTTGGAAGTGCCTGAGGTCAGGATGCTTGTTCCTGGAAGTAACTCTTTCAGGTACAGAGGGCAGCTGGGGGTAGGTTGGACGGTTGTGGAAGGAGTTGTGGCCTTCCAGGGGTGACCTGCACTGCAATCTTTGCTGTCTGATGAGACAGAGTTCAGACTCTTCTAGACATGGGGGAGGTGTGGCTCTGACCTCAGGCAGAGCAGGGACTATGCAGGGTAAGGGATGTCACTGTCCAGAAGGTGTGTGAGGGTGAGGGCTGGCCCTGCTTCTGGTCACCAGGAGGGTGTGGGGAACATGGGAAGATTCTGCTCTTTTTATAGCCAGTCACTGGAGTATGCTTGTGTTGTCAGGCCACTGTCTCAACTGAACATTGCTTGCAAAAGTTCAAAATGGCTGTGCTGTGTCAGATCAGCTGACCAATCTATCTCCTCTCTCATAGTTTTTGTTCAGTTTCTTTTAGTTTGTGTTCAAACCACTTCTCTATCCTTTCCTCTGAAGCTTAAGGTTCCAGGATTATCACTTGTATCTGTTTCTTTTGGTGTCTCGTGTCTTTGTTGTCAGAGGTCTGTGAGGTATGTCTACCTAGTCTGTCATCTTGCCAGCTTGAAACTCTTTCTTGCCTTGACTTTGTGAGACCAGCTTTTCGGTGATTTCTTTTACTCATATGGCTATGCCTACTCAGTCTCTCTCTCTCTTTTAAGCTACTTTTCTTTTTCTATGTGTGTAACTGGTAACGTAGTGGTTACAAATCGGGCTGCGAACCGTAAGGTCAGCAGTTTGAAACCATCAGCTGCTCTGCTCCCGTAAAGATTTACAGCTTCGGAAACCCTGTATAGGGTTGCTATGAGTCAGAACTGACTCCACAGCACATAACAACAACAACAACATATACATAGCAATATAAAAGTTGCCTTTTTGACCATATTTAGATGTACACTTCAATGGAATTAGCAGAATTCACAATGTTGTGGCACCACTCGTCTGCCAGTTTG
>NW_006408579.1:12862633-12868215 GCF_000296735.1 Chrysochloris asiatica
CATGATGAAGAGCACCAAAATCTTGTCAGACTACAGTGCTAGAAGATGAGCCTCTCAGGTTGGAAGGCACTCAAGATGTGACTGGGGAATAGCTGCCTCCTTAAAGTAAAGTTGACCGTGATGATGCGAGTAGAGTAAAATCCTCAGGACCTTCATTTGCTGATGGGGCACAACTCAAAAAAATGAAATGGAACATATAAACATTGATATCCTAGGCATTAGTGTGCTGAAATGGGCTGGTATTAGCCATCTTGAATCTAACAACCACAAGGTTTACTACACCATGAATGACAAATTGAAGAGGAATGGCATCACAGTTATCATCAAAAAGGACATTTCAAGATCTGTCTTGAAGTATAAAGCTGTCTGTGATGGGATAATATCCATACATTTACAAGGAAGACCAGTTAATTCAACTATTATTCAAATTTATGCACCAACCACCAATGCCATTAATGAAATTGAAGAATTCTAACAACTTCTTCAGTATGAAATTGATCAAACATGCAATCAAGATAATTTGATAATTATTGGTGATTGAAATGCTAAGGCTGTAAACAAACAGGAATGATCAGTAGTTGGAAAATATGGCCTTGGTGATAGAAACGATGCTGGAGATTGCATGGTAGAATTTTGCAAAACCAATGACTTGTTCATTGCAAATACCTTTTTCTAAACAACATAAAAGACTACTATACTCACGTGTCTCACCAGATGGAACACACAGAAATCAAATTACTACATCTGTGGAAAAAGATGGTTGAAAAGCTCTATGTCATTAGCCAAAACAAGGCCAGGGGCAGACTATGGAACACAACATCAGCTGCTGATATGCAAGTTCAGGCTGAAATCTGAAGAAAATTAAAACAAATCCAAGAGAGCCAAATATGACTTTGAACATATTCACCTGAATTTAGAAACCATCTCAAGAACAAATTTGATGCATTAGACACTAAAGAGCAAAGACCAGAAGCGTTGTGAGATGGCATCAAGAGTATCATACAGGAAGAAAACAAAAGGTCATTAAGAAGATAAAAAAGAAGGAAAAGATGAAAGTAGATATCAGAAGAGACTGCAAAACTTGCTCTCCATTGTAGAGATGCTAAAGCAAATGGAAGAAATGAGGAAGTAAAAGAGCTGAACAGAAAACTTCAAAGAGCAGCTCAAGAAGACAAAATCAAATATTATAATGAAACGTGCAAAGACCTTGCGTTAGAAAACCCAGAGGGAAGAACACGTTCACCTGAGTGAACTGAAGAAAAATTCAGGCCTTGACTTGCCATATAAAAAGGATTTTATGGGCAAAATATTAAATGATGCAGAAAGCATCAAAAGAAGATGGAAGGAATAAACACTCACTGTAACATAAAGAAATGGTCGATGCACAATCATTTCAAAAGGTAGCATATGATCAAAAGCCAATGATATTGAAGTAAGAAGTCTGAGGTACATTGAAGGCATTGGCAAAGAACAAGTCTCTGGGAATTCATGGAATACAAATCTTTCAACAAACTGATGAGGCACTGGCAGCACATATTTATGCCTATTCCAAAGAGAGATGACCCATTAAACACTGAAATCATCTAACAATATCATTAATCTTGCATACAAGTAAAATTTTGCTAAAGAAAATTTAAAAACGGCTGCAATAGTATATTGACAGAGAACTAACTGCCAGTGGTTCAATCTGGATTCAGTTGAGGATGTGGAAGGAGGGATATCATTATTGACGTCAGCTCAAGGTTGGCTGAAAACAGAATACCAGAAAGATGTCTACCTGTGCTTTACTGACTATGCAAAGGGTTTTTAATTTAATTTTTTTTATTTAAGGAACTCTGGTAGCGTAGTGGTTACGAATCGGGCTGCGAACTGCAAGGTCAGCAGTTCGAAACTACCAGCTGTTCCAGGGAGAAAGAGAAGGCTTTCTGCTCCCGTAAAGATTTACAGCCTCAGAAACCCTGTACAGGGTCGCTATGAGTCGGAATCGACTCCACAACACGTAACAACAACAACAACAACAAGTTAAGGGTTTTATTGTGGATTGAGTAAAAGTTTACAGGGCAGATCATCAGTTTTATATTCAACAAATCATATACCTTGTTTCATTACAATGATTATAATCCCCTCTTGTACCATCATTTAACGGTGTTTCTCTCTATTCACTTTAGCTCTTTTTTTAAACACTCAGGCATATATAATAATTTATACCACCAAAGGGCACATTCTGCAAGTTTGCCTCCTGGCGGACAGCTCTTAGGCCCTCTCTTTCCATGAATCTAGAGTCCTCAGCTGCTCCCTCTTTCCATGTCCCCATCTCTGCCACCATCTTTGGTGTTGCTGCTTCTCTGGATAAGGTCTTACATTCCTCTTGTGCTTTTCTCCCTTGATGGTCTGAGGGTCCTTTGTTTCTGGACTGTAAGATTAAACACTCTCCTGTTTTTGTTACAAAACTTCTACCTTTAAAATTGTGACAGTTGCAATTAGTCATAATAACAGTTACTCACAATTGAATCATAAGAATCTTATCCCCATTTCTTTTCACCGGACCTAGACAAGTTGAAAACTATTCAGCAGAGACTCTCTTTACCCACACACTATTAAACTAAGCTCCCCATGAAACCTTGTAAGCCAGTCACTGCGCGCCTTTATCACTCCCTTATTTTAGGTAGCCAATATCTAAATTGCCTGTCCCTATCTATTCTGTGTACAGAGGGGACAGCATTGATACTTGATGTGAAGACTCCTTCCTTCTCTGTTGGTATTTGCATATGCATGCAAAAGCTGGACAGTGAATAAGGAAGACTGTAGAAGAATTGATGCTTTTGAGTTGTGGTCTTGGAGGAGAATATTGAAAGTGCCATGGGCTGCCAAAAGAATCAGTAGATCTGTTTTGGAAGAAGTGCAGCCAGGGTGCTCCTTGGAGGCAAGGATGGCCAAACTTCGTCTCTCATACTTCGGACATATTGTTAGGAGGGACCAGTCGCTGGAGAAGGACATCATGTTTGGTAAGGTGGAGGGTCAGCGAAAAAGAGGAAGACCCCCAACAAGATGGATTGGCCAAGTGGCAGCATCAATGGACTCAAGCGTGGCAACAGGAGTGAGGTTGGCCTAGGATTGGGCAGTGTTTCGTTCCGCTGTGCATAGGATTGCTATGAGCTGGTACTGACTGGATGGCACCTAACAACAACAACAACAACAACCTTCATGAATATAGGTCAGGTTCATCAAACTGTAGCAATTTACCCTTGTTTCCTTTATAATATATATATATATATATTTGTCTTCTTCTAGTCGAGTTCTGATTATTAAACCATCAAGGACAAATGGGTACTGACTGCAAGTTTTGGCTGTTCTTGTGCATCTCCCCTCACTTTATATCAGCTGGATGCTTCAGTCTCAGCTCTAGCCCTCTGTTGCTACGTCCTTGTACGTGGGTCCACACTTTGGACCAACCAGCCCTTCCTCTTCTCTCTCTCATCTCCAGGTTGATGGGAGTCTATGGACCATGGTTGAACTCAGCCCATTTCTTTATTGCTGCCTTTCCTCCTCTTCCACTCACCAGTAGACCAATGTGGTCGCCAGCAAACTTACATGTATGCTCATGTGTTCCCTTTGGGTTCATTCTTAGAAAGGGGTTTGTCCTGAAGGAACTTGATTGCTTGCCTTGATGGCTTCCCAGTGAACAGCTTGCTTATTCTTGTAGTAGCCAGTCATACTGACATCTTAGATTTGGATTTTTCCTGATTATCTTTCTTTGAAGATGTATCTTCTGTCCCTCTAGATGTTCCAGGCTGGTCTGCTTGTCCTTTCTAGTGGGAATGTCCCACCTCAGAAGGTTATGGATGGGGCTCAAGATTCCACCTAAGGTCCTACTGCAAAGGCTCCGCTATTTCACTGGGCAAGTTGTAGAACTCCTTTTAGGTATTCCAATCAGTTATAATCATGCTTCCCGAAATTCTTTTCTATCTCACTCAAGTGTTTATTTTACAATAGTAGGCAAGGAAACCAATATCCATAAGACAGTCAATCATCTTAGTATTATTTCCCCTCTTCAGCGTATGCCTCGATCCCTGTATCACAGAGCCCTGTTGTTCCAAGGTTGAGCATACATCACCATTTACCTCTGTCCCACTTAGCCCATGCAAATCTGTTTCAGTGTTCCCCTATCTACCCTGTTCTTTCACCTCCTCCCCTTTCTTGGATCGCCCTCCCCAACACTCGAACTATGGTATGTCTGCCCTTATCCTGTGCTCTACCGTTGCCTCCCTCCACCTCCACCTAAACCTCCACCCCAATCCCACTGTTGTGGTTACCTTATATTCCATTAACTTTTCCCTCCATTTAAGACACTCTATTTTATCCTGTAATCTACCTGACCTTCTCACCACCTGCATCTCTGTTCCTACAAGTTTACCTTCTTTCACGTTGTAATTGTTTTGATCATAGACTGACCTCCCAGATCTTCTGGATTTGTTCTTACAGTTTTATTCTGTTCTCAACTCTTCCATTTGTCGATTGAGTTCAGGGTGATGCTGCCACATATGTCAATCTCTGGTTGTTTTCTGTTCTTGTTGGTTCTCAGTCCACAGAACGCCCTTTAGGATGTTTTTCATAACAGGGTTGGATTTGGCAAAATCCCTTAGCTTCTGTTTATCCTGCAATGTTCTGATTACACCATTGTATTTGGTTGACAGCTTTGCTGGGTAGAGGATTCTTGGTTGGAAGTTTTTTTCTTTCAGGGTTTTATATATGTCTCCCAATAACCTTCTTTTTTTTTTTTTTTTAACCTGGTTTCTTTCTTTGAAGTTAAGTTTATTTAGTCCTACATCTGTTATAACAAAGCAAAAATAGAAACAGATTCTTTGTGCAAATAAGTCAATTACAGTTAATAACTATTGTTATTGTTGTTGTTAGGTGCCATTGAGTCAATACTGACTCATAGCAACCTTACACACAACAGAGCAAAATTCTGCCTGGTCCTCCACCCACATGACAATCGTTGCTACCCTTGAGCCCAATGCTGCTGCCACTGTACCAATCCATTTTGTTGGGGGGTCTTCCTCTTTTTCTCTAAATTTCCACTTTACCAAGCATGATGTTCTTCTCCAGGGACTGATCCCTCCTGATAATATGTCTGAAATATGAGAGACAAAGTCTGTCCATCCTGGCTTCCAAGGATTGTTTGGTGTGTTTTGGGGCAGTCCATGTTCTTTTATTATTCTCCTCCATAACCATAACTCAAATGAATACATTCTTCTAGGTTGTTAAAAATACCATGACTTGGGTCAAATGCACCTTAGTCCTCAAACTGACATCTTTGCACTTAAACACTTCATAGAGGTCTTGTGCAGTAGATTTGTCTAATGCTGCTTTCATGAGTGTTGATGGTTGACCTGAGCAAAATGAAATCTTTCACAACTTCAATATTTTCTCCATTTGTATGGATGTTGTTTATTGGTCCAGTGGTGAGGATTTCTGTTTTCTTTACATTGAGATACAACACATACTGGAGGCTGTTTTCTTTGATTTTTATCAGTATTTTAATCCCCATTACCTCCTTGCCTGCATGGTTTTGGTTGAGA
>NW_006408579.1:12868851-12870270 GCF_000296735.1 Chrysochloris asiatica
ATGCTAAAGCAAATAGAAGAAATACAAAAGTAAAAGAGCTGAACAGAAAATTTCAAAGTGTAGCTCAAGAAGACAAAGTCAAGTATCATAAAGAAATGTGCAAAGACCTCGAGTTAGAAATCCCAAAGGGAAAAGTACACTCAGCATTTCTCACTTTGTTGAGGGAACCAAAGAAGAAATTCAAGCCTCAACTTGCAATATCGAAGGAGTCTATGGGCAAAATATTGAATAATGCAGAAAGCATCAAAAGAAGATGGAAGGAGCCTGCTGAGGACCAATTCCACCACTATGCCAGCCAGTGACCATGGAGCAGCTGATCACTGCCAACAACAACCTCTCTCTGGACCTGTTCTGAGAACTGAGCAAGAAAAATGCTGTGAAAAGTATCTTTTTCTCTCTTTCCTTCAGCATTGCCTCAGCCATGGCCATGATCCTTCATGGGGCCCGGGGTGATACCGCAGCACAGTTGCACAAGATGCTTCATTTTGATATGGTTGAGGACGTCCATTTGAGATTTCAGAGTCTGAATGCTGATATCAACAAATGTGGTGCCTCCAACATCCTGAAGCTTGATAACAGGTTATATGGAGAGAAAACCTACAACTTCCTGCCTGAGTTCTTGTTGTCAACTCTTAAAATGTACGGGGCTGAATTGGCCAGTGTGGATTTCCAGCATACGTCTGAGGAGGCCAGGGTGGAGATAAGCCAGTGGGTCAAAGGCCAGACAGAAGGGAAAATTCCAGAACTGTTGGCGTCAGGGGTGGTTGGCAGCATGACCAAGCTCATGCTGGTGAATGCCATCTATTTCAAAGGGAACTGGAAGGAGAAATTCATGAAAGAAGCCACAACCGATGCCACATTCAGACTAAATAAGAAAGACACAAAGAGAGTGAAAATGATGTATCAGAAGAAGAAACATCCCTATGGGTATATGCAGGAGCTGAAGTGCTGTGTGTTAGACCTGCCCTATGAAGACCAGGACCTCAGCATGGTCATCCTACTGCCAGATGACACTGACGATGAGTCCACAGGTCTGAGGAAGATCGAGGAACAGCTGACTTTGGAAAAGCTGAGTGAGTGGACCAAGCGTGAGAATCTGGATCTCATTGAAGTCAACGTCAGCTTGTCCAGATTCAAGCTGGAAGAGAGCTACAACCTCAACTCCCACCTCACCAGCCTGGGTGTACAGGAACTCTTCACTAGTAAGTAGCAAGGCTGACCTGTCTGGCATGTCAGGAGCCAGAGATCTTTTCATATAAAAAATTGTTCATATGTCCTTTGTGGAAGGGAATGAGGAGGGCACCAAGGCAGCGGCCACCACAGCAGGCATTGTCAATTTTTGCATGTTGATGCCAGAGGAAACGTTCAAAGCTGACCATCCATTCCTTTTCTTTATCCGGCACAATCCCTCAAAGAGCA
>NW_006408579.1:12870370-12877672 GCF_000296735.1 Chrysochloris asiatica
AGATAATTTGCCTCAGTTACTTTATCTCGTTTCTGGACATGTGCTATTATGGTTATTTGTTTCTGTTCTTGGGTCATATTCAGCAGCTAGCTGTGGCCTTAATACTTAGATGGGTGTGTGTTTTGGTATTTTTTATGCTTTCTGATTGCCTCCAGGTAGATGTGATCAGGAGATTGGCTTCCCTTTCTCTCTTCTTCCTGAGAAATTTCAAGATGCCACTGTTGGTCATTATGACGTAACTCAGGATTTAATTTTCGGCCTGTTTCCTTTTTAGTCTGCCTGTCCCACTCCACAACCCCTGTTCAGGCCTTTTTCCTAGTGATATTTGTATTTCTTCACCATATTTATTCAATCTGTATGCTGAGCAAATAATCAGAGAGGGTGGATTATAAGAAGAACAAATTTCCATCATAATTGGAGGAAGACTCATTAACAGCCTGTGAAATGCAGATGATACAAGCTTGCTGCTGAAAGGGAAGGGGACTTAACATACTTAGTGATGAAGATCAAAGGACACAGCCTTCAGTATGGTTTGTACTCACTTCCAGACCAATAAATAATATCAAGATAAATGAAGAAAAGATTAAAGCTGTTGAAGACTTCATTTTGCTCCTATTAACCATCAATACTCATGGAAGCAGAAGTCAAGAAATCGAATGATATATTGCATTAGGCAAATCTGCTGCACAAGACCTTCTTAAACTGTTGAAGAGCAAAGATGTCAGTTTGAGGACTAAGGTGCGCCTGACCTAGGTCATGGCATTTTCAATATACTCATATGCATGTGAAACCTGGACAATGAATAAAGAAGAGCATTGAAGAATTGATGCATTTGAGTTATGGTGTTGGAGGAGAATATTAACAGTACCATGGAGTGCCAAAAGAACAAACAAATCTGTAAAGTATAGTCAGAATGCTCCTTGGAAATCAGGATGACCAGACTTTGTCTCCCATAATTTGGACATATTATCAGAGGGCACCAAAAAAGGACATTATGTTTGGCCAAGTGGAGGGTCATTGAAAAATAATAAGACACCCAGTGATATGGACTCAAGAGTAGCAATGTATGGACCCAATGGTAGCAGCATGGACTCAAGAGTAGCAACAACTGTGAGGTTGGCACAGAGCAGGCAGAATTTTGTTCTGTTATGAAGAGGGTTGCTATGAATGGGTATCAATTCAATGGCACTTAACAACAACAACAACAAAATGTGTAAACATCATCACTTTCTATTTTAAAAAAATTTGTCATCACTCCAAACAGAAAATTTGTACCTCTTAAGTTATAACTCTTCAATCCCTCCTCTGCCCAGCTTCTGGTATCCTCTAATCGAATGTCAGAGTACTGTGTAGTGCTTCACGTTAATACACTGGACTGCAAGGTTGGTTTGAACCACAAGGTCAGTGGCTCAAGCTCATAACTGCTCTTCAGAAACCCTGTATAGGGTCACTATGAGTCAGAGTTGACTCAACAGCACTTAAAAGAACAATCTACTGTCAGTCTTTCAGAATTTGCCTATTCTAAGTATTTGTCCTTTTATGATAATCTCTTTTGTCTGTTTCTCAACTCATCCCTTAAATGAGATTGTCACCCACAGTTCTGGTCTTGGTCTTCTCATTTTCCTTAGTTACATATATTCTCATACAAAGAGAATTTTTGTTTACTACAAAGCCCACAAAAATGTCAGCAAATCTCAAGTCTCCAAGTCCAGTCCAGAGCTGTCTCCTGAGAGTCTCTCATAGCATAGTGATGGCCTACTGGGCTTCTATCCTTGACTAGTCTCAAGTATCTCAAACTCCAAATGATCAAAATGTGAAACACCTAACAAAATAGATGGAACTATAGGACATTACGCTGTATGAAATAATCAACCACAAAAGAGCAAATATTGTATGGGACCACTATTATAAAAAGTCAAGAAAAGGTTTCCACATAAACAGAAACATTCTTTGATGGTTACTAGTGGTTGGGGGAGAAGGAAGGTTAAGTCACTAAGTAGAGGGTAGACACTTTTTAACCTGAATGGAGGGGAAGCAGAACACAACAGTAACAACAGCAAAAACTGCATTCATAAAACAAAACCAAAATGGAATGTACAATCACTTCCTGGACTCTAATGGAGGTCTCTTTGCCAGTAAAACCTCACCAGGTTTCTGGTATCATTGTACTGGTTATCTTCAATTCTTTTCTTTCTATTACTTTCCACATTTCTTTGATTACCAAGTTCTGCTGATTTTTCTCATGTAAAAGTTACCTGGATGCAGTTGGGCCTATTTGCCTCCATCTTTTTTTTTTTTTTTTTTTTAACACTTTTGCACAATATAATATTAAGCAACAACAAGAAAAAAAGAGAAGTAATGGAAATCTTTACCATAGTCTTTCCCAAAAATACCAAAGGGCAATTATGTAGTACAACACATATCAAAATGATCTAAAAGTCCCTTCATTTACCCATTTCCTTAAAAAATCTCCTATTTTCACAGCATGGGATCTGAGTTCTCACTCACCAACTCTCTCTCCTTCCCCAAACCCCATCTGTGGTGTATGCTGGCTCTATTTTCTTACCATCTATCCTGTCGTCTTTAGAATTTGTTCTTTTCACCCACTCTCTGACTTTTATAATCATTCTTGTTTATATACTTAACTAATTTCCACCTCCACCCACTATCTTTATGCAACAAAGACTCAAAATCCTAACTTTGAAGGTTAGTTAGATCAGGGATGAAGCCTGTGAAAGCTCACATAGGATTATATTCTTGATTCCGTCACACACATTTATTAAATGTGTGAATTATCTGTTGTATATTGCTTGACTCTTTTTCTTACAACAGCTTTGCTGTCATAATATGTTCCAGTTCTAATCAATTTCTATTCTCTATTCATATAACTTTTCATTGGACTCCTTGCTTGCTGTCTCTTCTCCTCTAGTGGCTCTCAACCTTGAAGATGAAGCCTAAGCACTCTGGCCTAGCTGAGTATAGTAATCTTTTGCACTAGCCAAGGACTCCATGAAATACCTAGAGTAGGCAAATCTATAGTGAAAGAATAGATTAGAGGTTGGCAGAAACCGTGGAGAACATGGAACAGAGCGTTATTGCACAAGATCTCAAGGAATGGGTACTGCCTGCATCACCAGTAATCTCAAGGCACTTCCCTTAGGCACTGTACGGACCAGCCTTCCTGAGGTGCTTCTAGTTCACTCCATCATGTGTAATTAGGAACTCCCTCTTGAGCATCCTACACTTCACATTCAACATGTTCAGAAGTGAAGTTACCATCTCTTCCTTTCATCCTTAAAATTCTCATTTTTTTCTTAGTGGAACCATCATCTAACATGTCATTCAAGCTAGATTGGTTTCCTTGACTCTCTTAGTTCCCTCATATGCAATCAACAAGTTTTGTCTGTTTTACTCCTGTAATCTTCTGTTCATCTCATTATTTGTTATCTTAATTTCTCTGCATCTAGTATTATCTCATTTAAATTCATTCTCCATACAGTTATTATAATTTAGACAATTGCCTCAATTCCTTAATATCCTTTAGAAGCCCCTCCTACCCTGCAATCAGATGTCAGCCTGCACCTGCATACTCTAGCAACACTGGGCCATCAGAGATCAGAGTTTGAGGAAATAGATGGGGGAGAGCTGTGAGTATGTGGATGTAGAAGGGAGGTGAGAGATAAAGAGACAGCAGGAATTAATGCTTTAAGGTTTTTGGTTTGTTTTTAAGCTGAGTTTAAGTCAACACATTCTTCATGGACTTGAGAAACATATGTAGGTGAAAATAGTGTGTTGAATAGTGTCTCCCCAAATTCATGTCCACCAGAAACCTCAAAATATAACCTTATTTGGAGGTAGGGTCTTGGCAGCTATTAAGATAAGGATAGAGACGAGATCCTACCAGAAACACAGAGAAGGCAGTGTGAAGATGGAAGCAGAAGTTGAAGTAATGCATCTAGAAGCCACAGTATCACAAGGATTGTGGGTATGATACTCATGACTAATTTGGAGTCTTCAGAAGAAACCAAGCCTGACAACACCTTAATTTTAAACTTCTGATCTCCCAAGCATTTCTATTGTTTTAAGCCACCCGGTTTAAGGTAGTTGTTATAATATCTCTAGGAAACTGCTAACCACAAGGTTGGTGGTTCAAACATACCAGTCCCTCCTTGGAAACCATATTCAGGGTTGCTACGAGTTGGAACCAACTTGACAGCACTTAACAACAGGAAACTTAATAAACTAAACATAAAATTTGGGAGAACAGTTTTAAATAAAAAGTAGAAATAACATCTGTTTTTTATTTTCCCCTTTCCTAGCTGTATGAAATTGGACTGGTCACTTAACTTCTCTGGATGTTAGTTTGCTCATCTGTAAAAAACAGAGTGGTGAACTAGATCCCTAAAGTTCATTCCATTTTTAAAATGATGATTCTAAAAGAAAAAAATTCAAGAACTTTTTCAAATATTGAAGTCTGTCACTCAAAAACATACAACAGAAATGGGAATGTTGGAAATTTTGAGTTAATTTTTCAGCATTTCTATAATACCTGGAGCCGAGATCTTATCCTAATCTCTTGTCCATTGCCATCCTCCTCTGGATTTCTGGGCCACCAGCAATGCTGGTTTGGAATAACATGGAGCAAGAACTTGCCAGTGAGGAAAAGAATCATATCTCAGTTACCACCTCTTCTCAGGCTTATCTTATTTTCATAAAAGTCCTAGTCATACTTCCAGGACTAGATGACAGAGTAGGCAGATGTACTCAGCAGACTCTCTGCAGTAAGGATTAGGGAGTGAAACAGACAGGGATGCTGATTCTAGAACCCTGAGCTTCAGAGGAAAAGACAGGGAGGTAAATTGAATGCCGATGGAGAGAGGAAACTGAGTAGGAGTAGTGAGAGAGAAGACGCAGGTGGGCTGTCTGCTAGTCTGATGCAGCATGGCCATCCTGAGCTTTGGCAGGCCACTGGCAATCAACACAGTTGCTTGGAGGCACAGGCTGTTCGCTGGAGGTTGGCAGCAAGGGAGATATGGTTCCCCCTTGCTCCTGCTTCCTCCTGGTGGCTGGGGGCATGGCCAGTCCTCATCATTGCCTGCCCAGTGACCACCCCTCCTGCACAGTCTCTGCTCTACCTGGAGTCTGGCACTGAGTATACCACCCCTGTGTCTGTAGGAATGTGAATTTTGCCTCATTATATCTTTTACTACTATTGTCTGTTTTTGGGAGACAACAGTTGTGGTCACATGGCCCAGCCACATCTGTGCCTCCTATAGTTCCAACCTACTGGGCAAGAGCCACTATGCATTCCTGAAACTTGATCAATGATAACTAGCAGCAAACATTAGATAAACCTGCCCTGAACTACATTACACAGTGTACAGAGAACTGAACAGAGACTGTGTATACATGTTTAGTCTTTATCACACCCACTGGGAGATAGGTGGTAAGAGTCTAAGAACACACCAACATACAATCAAAAATATAAATACAATACTACAATGTCTCAGAGACAACAGACAATTTCAGCTTACATGGCTAAAAACAAGAGTGGCTCAAATGAGTAACCAAAATACAGAGTCAGAAACTATAATAAATGATTTCAGAACTACCTGATAAAGAATCTGAAAGAATGATATTTAGATATCTTCAACAAACTGAGAGAAAGCTGTAAATGAATGCAGAGAGGATACAGAAAAAAATGTAGAAGAATTCAGAACATTGCAAAAACAAACTAACAAAATAAATGAAAACTTAGAAACCAGACAAAAGCAGCAAACAGAAATCCAAATTAATACTAAGATTTCAGAAATAGAGCAGAGAACTAGAATTTAATCAATGGAAGGCCAAATTGGTGAGCTTGAAGACAAATCTCTCAATATTCATTTGCTACAGGAACAATGAGAAAAAAGAACAAAAAAAATCCAAAGAAAGACTAAAAATTACATGGGACACCATTAAGAGGAATAATGTATATATGATTGGGATTTGAGAACAGGAAGATACACACATACACAAAAAAAAAAACCCCACAGAGAAAATTGTCAAATAATTGTTGGAGGAAAACTTCCCTAACATCATGAACGTTAAGATATGCATTCAAGAAGCTGAGTGAACTCCAAACAGGATAGAGCCCAAAGGAAAATAATCACAGTCAAACTCACAAGACATAGCATACTCAAACTCTTCAAAGCCAGAGACAGGGAAAGATTTCTGAGAGCAGCTCAGGGAAAATGAAAAGTTACCTACAAAGGAGAACTAATAAGACTAAGCTCTGATTTCTGAGCAGAAACCATGCAGGCAAGAAGACAATGGGATAACATATACAAAACTATAAGAAAAAAATTGCTAACCAAGAATCATATATTCAGCAAAATGGTCCTTCAAATATGATGATGAAGTTACGGACACTTCTGGGTAAACAGAAATTAAAAGAATGTGCAAAAACCAGGCCAATCTTACAAAACATACTAAAGGGAGAATGAACCAACAACAACAGACAATAACCTGAGATTAACATACATGATTATCACCCATAAATCAACCCAGATATAGAAATATCCTAAGTAAAACAAATCTACTGAAAACAAGGAACCAGAATTATCAATTTGCAACAACAACACAAAAGCAAAAAAGAGGGAATAGTATAATTACAGAATTTCCAAATGAAGACAAAAGCAAGTAGATTTTTAAAAGAGGAAGAAAAATCAATAACCCTACTCCTAACTCTAACAGTACACGAAATCCAAGACCTAACCATAGTCCGAACTCTAACCCTAACTCCTTACTTACCTCCTGGCAAAAAAAAAAAAGTCTTAGTAACTGTGTGTGCCTTTTGATATGCTCTAAATGTCTGGTTGCTAATGCCAAGTCACAATGTAAGAGGTGAAAACCGAAAATAGTTAAGTGGGAATAGATTTACAGTTTCAGCCTGTATGCAGAGCATGCATTAGCACTTGTACAGAGTGTGAGCTTAAGATTTCAGTTTCACAGAGTTCAGTTCTCCAAAAGTCTAATGAAAACTTGCAGAAAATTTGTATTGGCCCTACAGTTTAAATACACTTTAATCAGGTGACAGCAATAGGTCAAGGCCACACAGAAACTGCAATGTTGTTATTGTTGTTGTTAAGTGTCATTGTTGTTGTTAAGTGCCATCGAGTCGATTCTGACCCATAGCGATATCCTACATAGGGTTTCCAAGGAGCAGCTGGTGAGCTTGAACCACCAACCTTGCAGTTCAAACGGCTTTTCAGTCTGATGCATTTGCAGTCTGACACAGCCCACAGCGCCACACCAGGACTT
>NW_006408579.1:12882127-12893866 GCF_000296735.1 Chrysochloris asiatica
AGGCATTGTCAATTTTTGCATGTTGATGCCAGAGGAAACGTTCAAAGCTGACCATCCATTCCTTTTCTTTATCCGGCACAATCCCTCAAAGAGCAACCTGTTTTATGGCCGATTTTCATCCCCTTAGAGTCTGTGGAAATATAGGATCAGGCCTGCATCTTCAGTACTGGGGTTTTTAATGGTAATCATTTTCATTTATTTTCATCAACTGAAGTTCTCTCCAGAAGCAAGTCTTTAATTTTCTTTGTAAATTCATCCCTTTTGACTGAACATTTGTTATCTGTTTTTTTTGTTGTTGTTGTTTATGTGGGGAAATGCCAGTGATTGATGTTTACGTTAGAAACACTGAGTAAAAAAATAAACAAATAAAAATGAAAAAAAAAAAAGAAGATGGAAGGAATACACAAAGTCACTGTACCAAAATGGTTGACGTCCAACCATTTCAAGAGTTAACATATAATCAAGAGCTTCAAAGCTGAAGGAAAAAGTCCAAGATGCACTGAAGGCATCGGCAAAGAACAAGGCTCTGGGAATTGATGGATAGACATTGAAATCTTTCATCAAACTGATACAGCACTGGAGGCACTCATTCATCTATGCCTAGACATTTGGAAGATAGCTACCTGACAAACTAATTTGAAGAGATCAATATTGGTGCCTATTTGGAAGGATGATAATCTATAGCATGCAAAAATCATTGGAAAATATCAATATCACATACAAGTAAAATTTTGCTAAAGAAAATTTAAAAATGATTGCAACAGTACATTGAAAGGGAACTGCCTGAGGTTCAAGCTGGATTCAGATGAAAACATGGAATGAGGGATATAACTGATGTCAGCTGGATCTTGGCTGAAAGCAAAGAATATCAGAAAGATGCTTACCTGTACTTTATTGACTATACAAAGGCTCTGGATTGTGTAGATCACATCAAGCTATGGAGAACTTTGCAAAGTATATATATTCCAGAATACTTCATTGTGCTTATTAGGAACCTGTACATAGACCAAGAGGCAGTCATTGGAACAGAACAAGGGGGCACTGAATGGTTTAAACCAGGAAAGGTGTGCATCAGGGTTGTATTCTTTCACCATACTTATTCAATCTGTATGCTGAGCAAATAATCAGAGAAGCTGAATTACAGGAAGAAGAACGTGGCATCAAGATTGGAGGAAAACTGATTAACAACCGTGATATACAGATGATACAACCTTACTTGCTGAAACAAAGGGGACCTAAAATACTTACTGATGAAGATCAAAGACGAGAGTCTTCAGTATGGGCTACATCTCAATATAAAGAGAGCAGAAGTCCTCATCACTGAACCAATAAGTAGCATTATGATAGATGAAGAAAATATTGATGTTGTCAAAGACTTCATTTTGCTTGGATCAACCATCAACACTCAAGCAGTAACCAAGAACTCAAATGACATATTACATTAGGCACATCTGCTGAACAAGACCTCTCTATAGGGTTTCTGAGAAGCACTTGGTAGGTCTGAATTACAACCTTGTTGTTCGTAGTCTAGCATGCATCCTACATCGCCACACTAGGACTCCTTTATTAAGTCTTAACTAGGACAAAGACAAGACAAATCATCGGATGAGGGAGAACATTAACATGAAGCCATAATGGTGCCCAAAGGATTCATGGCCATGTTGCTTATTCTAGAACATAGAAAACAAAAGAAATTGGTCACAAAATCATGATCGGTGGCTGGCCAATTGGTCACTGTCACAGGCAAGACTATGGAATGGAAAAGGCAGCCAAGATTGGCTATATACAGTATTGCAGTTTAGAAAAGTTTACAGGATTAGTTCAGGCCCCACCCTCTATCTCTGCCCCATGATTGGGGTATGACTTAGAACCATATAGTCCTGATACCCCAATTTCTATTAAGGGCATTCCCAGGCAGGTTCCTGAGGACAAGACTGCCCCTCCCTAGACTGGCTAGGAGAGTCCTAGTAATCCATTTTCAAACACACTACTTGAGGACAAACCTTTTTATCCTGCTGGTTAATAGAAAAAATTCAATGGAGGTTGAATTTATGTCAAGACTGAAAATAGAGTGGGCTCCTACTGTAAAACAAAATCTCTAGAAAACCAAGTGCTTAGAATTTAAACTTCAATATATCCCCTCTTCTGATCACGGATTGTATTAAAATCTTTGATCACTCTTAGGTTGGTGTGCTTTATTCTGCACAGACTACTTGTTGGCCCCTTTAGATGGCCGCTTGTTCTTTTATTTAAGGTTGAACTTTCATAAACTCGCATATTTAGTTTCTTTTTTTCCTAAATCCCATCTGACATTTCTAGTCTTTAACTCTGGATATCTGGGTCCACATATAATATAATTAGTTGTGAAGTATAGGTTAAGTAATGAAACATGTATATATAAAATCTGACTATTATTTCTTAATCTAAAAAAATTATTTCAGCTCCTGAAAAAATGTTATTCCATTGTCTTTTGTTTTTTATTTAAAAGTTGCCTGCACATTTTAGTTGTTCCATTGAATGTAAGAAATCCTGGTGTGGCGCTGTAGGAGAAGCACTCGACCAAAAGGTTGGCAGTTCAAACCCACCAGCTGCCCCTTGGAAATGCTATACATGGTTGCTATTGGTCGAAGGCACTTAACAGCAACAACAATAGTTGAATGTAATGTGTCATTCTTCTCTAGCAGATTTTTAAAACAGTTTCTGTATCTCTGATTTCATACAGTTCTATGGTTTCCTTAGTATTTGGCCTTGAGGCTTATAGTGTTTCCAGAAAGGATAGCTTGATGTTCTTTGGCCAGTCTGGGGAAATTTCTTAGCTGCTATCTCTTCATATATTGTTTTTGCTCTGTTCTCTTTTCTTCTTTTCCTAGGATAGGTTTTTTATTTCCCCGTCTGCTTGTGGAAAAATGTACTGAAGTGTTCACTGTGAAACTAACACAATCCCATCCAAATTAGATGTGTGTGCATGTTTTATTGGGTGAATCTAAACATTGATTTCCCTTCTGAGACTCTTCTGCTTCTGGCCCCAAGTTCTAGTGAGAGGTCCAGGTCACACTGGGATCCTAAATATAGTTACTGTTCCTGAAGTCTCATTTTTGCCTCAGAAAATTAATATGTTTCAGTGAAGCTGAGTCCGTTCCTGTGAGCCATCTCCCACCCTGAGCAATTCTTGTGTTCCTAAGCTTCAGGATTTTCACTGACAGGAGGTCAGAGCCACAGAAGGGTGGGCAGCAGGCAGGAACTTTCTGTCTTTTTTTCACTGATTTGTAGGAGTGCTTTATATGTTTTATATATATATACACACACATATATATAGGAGTCATGGTGTGGTGCTTTAGGATAAAGCACTGGATCACAAGGTCAGCTTGAACTGCAAGGTCTGTGGTTCAAAGCCACTAGCCGCTCCTTGGAAACCCCATACAGGGTTGCTATGAGTCAGAACCAACTCAGCAGGACTTGACAACAATGTACATACATATATATAATATACACTATATATGTGTGTGTAATTATTGTTACGTACCATCAAGTTAATTCCATGTATAATGTACACATATATAATATACATTATTACATAATGTATATGTTTTATATATATATGTGTATGTACATTGTTGTTAAGTGCCATTGAATTGGTCTGACTCATAGCAAACTTGTATAGGGTTCCAAGGAACAGCTGGTGGGTTTGAACTGCCAGCCTTGTGATTAGCAGTCCATTGCTTATCCTATAGTACCACAGTGGATAATTTCCATTTAGAGTGCTAATCTGTAAGGATGGAAGCTGGATTGAACACAGGAAGAGCAGACAGGTAAAGAGACAAAGGCCACCCTGAACCCTGCTTACCGGAGCTGAAAGTGCTTGATCTTGGTGACCAGCAGTTTGTACTGGGCACCAAGTGGTGCCATGGATGCTACATCTACAAATATCAGTTGCTCCAAAGGTCCTGTTTCATTGGTTACTTCCAAGGGACATAAAGTGCGGCTTACTTCCTGATAGTTGTAGCTCGTCTGATATCTGTAGCAGCCATTGGCAGGGGAAAAAAAATCAAGAGCAAGAAAGAGACACAATGAACAAGTAGACAGAGGAGCCGATCTCATTTCACTTCTCCCCAAATTTGTTTCTAAGACCTATGTTTTTCATTTCAGACTGGCCATGTAGACAGCAATTTTAGAATTTGTGGTATCAGAGCAGGGCTGTGTGTCATAATAGCAGGGACATGAGGATTGTGCCGTGCTGACCAATTCCCTTAAGCAGTGTCTACATTACACTAAAACATCCTGAAAACTCAATGAGAAACAATATCAAAATTTGAGAGCAAAATTGCATTGATTAAATAGTCAGTTGACTGTGTTTTTCTACTATTCAAATTTTGCTAAAATGGGGTATAAAGAAAATGTCACAATCCAAGTGAAGGCTATTGAAGTTGCACTTCAATCTTCAAATTCTTCAACCTTTAGAAATCAGTTCACATCATACTATGTGCCCATGTCTGTATATCCTCTGGGCCTTTTCTTATTAGTGCAATAGAGCCTGTACTGTCTTCCCTCATGAAAAGATCAACTCCAGAAGGCAGTGACTTTGTACTTTTTCCCTACAGCTGGGTCCTCACCACACCTACCACTTCCTGGTGTTCAGTGAATGTTATTGAATGAAGAATGCATGCATTCTGTAAGTCCTCGGTAGATGGATCATTATCTCACCAGAGATACAGAACATTCTGGAGAGAAATGAATAGGGGAAAAGTTCTTCTAGGTATTACAAATCTATGCAGAGAGCTTATCTGAAATTGAAAGAAGATGGAAACTGAACAGAGCTAAAAACATTGGAGCAGGCACCATAAAACATAGCTTGCACTAACCAACAACAACAAAACCTAGATCCCATAGTCTTGATTCTGACCTATGGAAACCCCATGTACGTTAGAGCAGAACTCTTCTCTATAGGGGTTTCTATAGCTGATTTTTCAGAAGTAGATCGACAGACCCTTCTTCAGGATTAGAACCTTAACTTTCTGGTTAACAGCCAGAAATTAATCATTTGCACTATCCTGGGATGTTTGTTTACACTTAGTATGTGTAAAGTATCAACAGTTCACATGTCTGATCTCTCCTTTCACCAGGGAAAAGACCCTTAAGTTCTAGGATATTGAAGGAAATTAAATGTTGTGACATTGTGATCTGGGGAAAGACCTACTTACAGTCCTTGGAAGAGCAGAGGAACCTGCCAGGACAGCACCCCTTTCTGCTGGCGAACCACAACAAGGACTGGGAAATCGAGGTTCTCAGAGGAGCTGTTCACATACACCCGCACTGCATTCACCTGTAAGGCAGGACAAAGACAGAGGCAATGAAAACACACACTCAAACCACAAAATAGCTGCCATCTAAGACTCAGAAGGAGTCCTGGTGTAGTGCTGTGGGTTAATGTACCAGACTGCAAAGCTATTTGAACTGCAAGGTTGGCTGTTCAAGCTTGCCAGCTGCTCCTTAGAAACCCTATACAGGGTCACTATGGGTCGGAACTGACTTGACAGCACTATAACAACAACAGCAAGGGTCAGAAAAGAGCCTTAATTTTTTACTCTTCTTCTCACAATACATAAATGCCCCAGCTTTCTTTCCTTATTCATTTAGTAACCTGAGTGAGTCTCAACTTTGATTGTGTACTGAAATCAACATGGAGATTAAAAAAACAGTGATGTGTGAATCCAGTTCTCAAGAAACTTTGATTTAATTGGTCTTGAGTGAAGTCGAATTATGGCTACAAATGTCAGGCTGAGGATTTTAACTGGGCAGTCAGCATAAAATCTGAAAAATGTGTCCAGAACAGAAAAAGGAGGAAATGGATGTGCTTTTTTTCTCCTTTGAATAGAATGCTAAAAATACAAATGTTTAAAAAAGCAAGAAAGACTTATATGAACCTTGGTTGTTGTTGTTGTTAAGTGCCATTGAGTTGGTTATAACTTATAGTGATCCTGTATGGGGTTTCTGAGGAAACCCTTAATAGATGACAGAAAAGTTTTGATTTGGGTTTGGCAAATGATTCCGTACTTCAAACCAAAATGATATTGCAACATCTAATTAAAGACTAACAGATGGCTTGATGCCTCCACCACCACCAACCCATGAGCCCCCGTAGCGACAGATACTACAAATGTTGACTATTTTCCTCTTTGTCCTGCTCCAAGGTATAAATTAATTCCTGACACAAGATGTTTTTTCAATATCAGCAGCTCCATCAACTCTACCACATATTAAAAATGCAAACAGATGAAACAGAGCAGCATGAACATCATATATTACCATTTGGCACTTTTATATCATTCTCCTTGATCAAACTACTGCTTTGCTTTTCCACTGTTAAAACAGTCCAAGAGTAATTTATTAATTTGAGACAAAGTGCATGCTCATTAAGGGAAGGGTTACTTTGTGCCTGTACGCTGAATGTTTCTACGGGAATTATTTTACAACTAACAATTGTCTAAATCTCTAGTGCAGGCCTCTTTCCTAAACTCTGGATGTTCCAAAGTCCCCTCAAACGCAATGTCTGAAATTGAATACATCAACCCTTTGTTCCTAACTTTAGCTTCTTCTGAATTCTCTTGCTTGGTGGATGGTGCCACCATGCAACCATCCATCCAAGTCTAACACCTAAAATTGTCCTTTATTGCTACTTATTTAGGTCTCTTAATAGGTCAAGTTCTAGTGCTTCTATCTCTTTAGTTCAGTCCACATCCAAGCCTCCACTCCACCTCTATGAACAATTCCATAGTTCAATCAAAAGGTCATCACTGTGACCTTTCTTGGCAGTCCCTATTTAATCTTCTTCCTACCTCTAGGCCGCCTAAAATACCAATTTCATCTTAAAAGGTCTTGAGTGGCTCTAGGAACATCCAGATTTACCCCCAAAGTTAAGATAATACTTAACCCTCATGCATTTATCATCCACATT
Organism: Chrysochloris asiatica; assembly: GCF_000296735.1. Taxonomy (NCBI): domain Eukaryota; kingdom Metazoa; phylum Chordata; class Mammalia; order Afrosoricida; family Chrysochloridae; genus Chrysochloris; species Chrysochloris asiatica. The sequence goes on from NW_006408579.1 coordinate 12,889,080, forward strand.
TAATAATTAGTAACAAATGTGTGGTTTTATTTTATTTATGTTCCTATTTCCCACTCTTCCTCACTACTGCTGTTTTTAGGTAGGTCATTTAAAGTGTCCTAGAGAACACATTAGTCTCGCTCAAACCCACTATAGTCAGAACAGATAAGACCTAAAAAAAACTGTGAAATGGACACGGTTCATCTTGTGCTTGCCTGGTTCCCTTTCATTATCTAGGATGCAAACTCTTACACCCTTCTTAGATTATTGGTGTCAGAGGGGATTTCACTAAATTGTTTTGTACTTTGCTCTAAGGCAGTGATTCTTAGATATTAGTGTGCTTTTTTTAAAAATTAAATAATTTTATTAAATAATTTAATTTGTATTTTATTAAATAATTCAAACCCCTCATGCACACCCCCAGAATTTCTGATAAATCAGACCAGGAACGGGGCTTAGGAATACAAGTTTTTAACAAGCACTCTGGTACTTATGATTTACGCAAGGCTTGGGGCCACCAAGTGAATTTCTCCATTGTTGTTAAGTGCCCTCAAGTTGGTGCTGACTCATAGTGACCCTGTTTAGGGTTTCCAAGGAGGGGTTGGTGAGTTTGAACCACCGACCTGTGGCTCAAACCGACCTTGAAGTCTTGTGCATTATCCTACAGCGCCATGTCACCAATTTATTAACTGCCCAGTATTATGAAATGTACAACTATGGAATCACTGATAGTGTTAGCACATCTGGAAGCTGGAGTTTGGTAAGGGTGAAACTGGGTAGGCAGAGATGCAGTCTGCTAGGGAGGATTAGGGCAGAGGACTGACATGTTTATCTCCATACCCTAGTCCATTCCTGGTCTGACTCTTGCAATCTGCTTACTTTTTTTACTTTAGTGATCTTTCTAACTACAATAAAAACAAATTCAGAGATATCAGCATTATAAGTTGCAAAAAAATCAGTGTTACCAAAGTGTATAGAAGACAGTAGGCAGTTTTTCTAGATGAACAGATAATGGATTATCCCCAGGATAGGAAAGAGCCCTGTTCAAAATTAGATTTGCCTTTCCAGAGGCTAATGTGCAGCAGAGATAATAGGGTTACTTTTGTGCAGTTAAGACAGCTGTGTAAAGGCAAAATGAAATGAAGAACATAGTACTGACCAGGCATAATGACACTGACATCTTGTAACAGACCATTGTTAATAGCCAGGATGTTCCATCTTGTTATTTCTTTCTATTGTTATGACAACAAATCTATATAATTTTATTTTATAGATTTTTTTTCTTGCTATGTTTAATACACAAGCGAATTACATTACAGCTAAGAGAGAATTATTTAAGTACTTCCACCTGATATTAGATAGATCACTATCTAATTATAAAAGGTCTTAAAGCTCAGACAGAAACTCCCTTTTAAATTTTTTAGAATGTGCCAGTTGGGAATCGTTCAAAATATATCTCTGTTATATAAAAAGGATGAAAATGAATTGAATTCAAGTCTACAATCATGAGACTGTAGACTCTATTCGTTACAACACCAGATTAAGAATCAGAGATTATTGGTTTCTATTATTACGTGCACTATTGTTTTCCTGTGTGATCTTGACAAACCGACACCTCTTTAAAATCAGCTAATAGTTATTTTTCCTAATGTGCAACTGTTCACTATATATGCAGGTATGTAGATCTTTCCCTCATTTCTTCCTATACTCTCCCTCCCTCCATCAAACATTCACTGAGGGTCTACCCTGAGTACAGATTTACGGTAGGTGGTGGAGAAAGACTGAAGGAAACCCTGTCCTTACGGAGCGAGTCAGAGGAACACACAGAAAACCCACCTGTAAGAGTATAATATGATGAGCGTCGTGATAGCAATGCAAATAAATGCTGTGGGCACACAGAAGAGACAGTGGCTCCATATGTGGGGGAGCCAACGGAAGCAACACAGAGGCTGGGCAGTCATCTCCTAAATTATAGTAAAATTGAGCTCTCCCACATAGGTCTTGCCATATTCTGCTCAGTGTACCAGATCTTGACTTACAGTATTAATGAAACATACATCTTCTCAGAGAGATCATTAAGTACAACTTTCTAATTTACAGATGAGGAACGTGAGACACAAAGATGTGTGACTCTCTGAAGAATATTTAGCTATAGAAAAATCATGAGTTGAACCCAAGTTTCCTGCATCCAGAGCCCCACACAACACTTGGTCAGAACATGCCTGTATCACTGTGTTGAATCACTGGCTTCAATGAACACAACTATGACATAGGGCTCTCCTCTTATTTCAGCACAAGAAGTTATATAATAAATCAAAGGAAACTATAAGCTACAGATTAAGAGATAATATTTGTACATATACAACCAAAAATATTGTTAGTGCTGTAGAAATGGTTTCATCTCATAGTGACTCTCTATAGGGTTTCTGAGGACCTGTTTATGGGTTTGAACCACCAACCTTTGGTTTAGCAGCCCAGTACTTATCTATCATAGAGCATCATATCAGGACTCTGAAAAACTAAAGACAATTCAACTGAACAAATGGACAAAGGAAGTAAGGGAGTAAGAATGGCAAAGCACATGTGAAAAGATGTTCAGCACTTTCTATCTGTTCGAAAAATGAAGCCTCAAAAGTATGACAATATCTGAACGGATTCGATGGCACTTAACACTTAACAACAATAGCAAAGAATGTACAGAAATAAGAATCCTAATATATTACTTTGGTATCACCACTTTGAAGAGGAATTTGGCAATATTGGCACTGCAGGATAATGCACTGGACTGCAGAGTCAGTTTGAACCACAAGGTCTGTGGTTCAAATTCACCAGTTGTTCTTTGGAAACCCTAGACAAAGTTGCCATGAGTTGTAATCAACTCAGTGGAACTGTGGAATCAACTCAATGGCACTGTGGGATACGCACTGGACCTCAAGGCCTGTTTGAACTGCAAGGTTGGAAGTTCAAACTCACCAGTCACTCCTTGGAAACCCTATACAGGGCTGCTATGAGTTGGAACTGACTCAGTGGCACTTAACAACAATAACAATCTAAGGGTCACAGTCTCAGGGGTTCCACCAGTCTCTAGCAGACCAGCAAGTCTGGTCTTTATGGTGATTTTGAATTTTGTTCTACATTTTTCTCCCACTCTATCTGGGACCTTCAGAGGGGTCAGCAGTGGTAGCTGGACACAGAGTCTCAGGGTAATGGAGGTTGTAGTTTATGTGGTTCATTAGTCCTTTGGGATAATTGTTTCCTTGAGTCTTCAATTTTCTTTTATCTTCTTTCCTCCAAATGGGGAGTGAACAATAGTTGTATCTTAGATGGCTGCTTGCTGCCTTTTCACTACCCACCACAGTAGAGTGTAGAACATTGTCTTTGTAACTCTATTATGTCAATTGACTTAGGTATCTCCTAAAACTATGGTCCTAAGCCTCCAAGTCCTGTGACTTCATTTCATGTTGTGTGTCTATGGCTAAGAAGTTTTCATAACTTTGCCTTCTGTTTGCTCTACTATATAAATGGATATATGTATAGCACATCTAAACATGTACGTAGAAATACCCTCTGCCAAAAGTATAGCGATGAGTATAGTCCTGTTCACCTACCTATACTTGTTCAGCTTGCATGTCTGCCTATGTATTCACTCGTAGTGACCCTATGCACAATAGAAAGAAATACTGCCCAGTCGTGAGCCAATCTTACAACAGGCTTGTGATCATTGCTGCTGCCGCCATTGTACTACTATATCGTGTTGGATATGGTAGTATCGTCTTCTTTTTCCCTGACCCGCCACTTTACCTAGCATGATGTCCTTTTCCAGGGACTTGTCCCTTCTGATAACATGTCTGAAGAACGAGAAATGACATCTTGCCATCCTCTCTTCTAAGGAGAATTCTGGAGGTGGATCAAACCCAGCAGCCACTCCTAGGGACAAAGGTGAGGCTGTCTGCTCCCATAAAAATGTACAGTTTCAGAATGGACTCAATGGCAGTGGGTTTGGTTTTTGGATTTTCCTGTGCAAGTCATTGTTCTGGATGCATGGGAGACACTAGAAAGCAGTGTAGACATGACCACTACCTGCAGTAAGATCACAGGTTTCCACATGGGATGCCAATTAAATGAACAATTACATGAATAAACGTTCAAGTTCCAGTGGGAGGACATGGCCCATGGTTTTTTTGTGGGGGAAATATTTCCCTAAAAGATGAGTAGGAATTTAACAGAAAATGTGGAGGTGGGGTAAGGGAAATGTTCACATTAAAGGAATATATAACTCAACCAATAGGAGATCGAAATCTTGATATATGTTACAATATGGACAGAGGCTGAAGACATTATGTTGATTGAAATAAGTCAATCACAAAAGGGCAAATATTGCCTGACATTGTATTAAAAAAAAAAAAAGGACAAGAGGTGTGGCTTGATGGCAGCTAGGGTGGAGGTGCAGTGAAGTTCACCAGGGCAGAGCTCCAAAACTCAGAACCACAGAGATAGGAATATTTAAAAGGTTCGAAGGCTTATAGCTAGGGGAACTTGTAGCAAAATCAAGAAATCATGTAACTTTCGAATCTGCCTACCCGAACCGACAACTTGGGTGAGACCAAACAGCAAGATCAAGCGGGGGAGTAGACACACCACAGAAAAACACTGCAGGGACCTCAGAGCAAAGGTGGACAATATGCTTTGTCGGTTTTGCTTTGTTCTGATTTTTTTTTTGTATCTGTTCATTGGCACACCCGCCCCACTGTTTGCGTACCTCCATTCTGATGACTACAGGGTGTGCCTGAGCAAGTAGGCACCCACCA
>NW_006408579.1:12895691-12897033 GCF_000296735.1 Chrysochloris asiatica
TGACAGACCATTGGCAAACCTAACAAAAAAATGAGGGAGAAGACACAAATAACACACATTAGAAACCACATGGGTGATGTCACAATGGAACCAAAGGAAATCAAAAGGATAATAAGAGAATACTATGAAGAGTTGTACTCCAACAAATTTGAAAACTTAGAAGAGATGGATACATTTTTAGATAAACATTACCTACTTAAACTTACACAGAGTGAAGTAGAAAACCTGAACAGACCTATAACAAAAGAAGAAATTGATCAGGTCATCAAAAAACCCAACCAAAAAATGTCCAGGCCCAGATGGCTTCACTGGTGAGTTCTACCAAAATTCAGGGAAGAGCTGTCACCAATTCTACTCAAATTATTCCAGAAGATCGATGAGGATGGAAAACTGACCAATACATTTTATGAAGCAAGCATAATCCTCATACCAAAACCAGGGAAGGATGTCACTAAGACAGAAAATTATAGACCAATATCCCTTATATACATAGATGCAAAAATTCTCAACAAAATCCTAGCCAACAGAATCCAGCAACACATCAAAAAGATAATATCAGGGATTCATATCAGGGATGCAAGGATGATTCAACATTAGAAAATCTATCAATGTTACCCACCAATCCTGATACCACATTTTTCTTCATATAACCCAGCTTCTCAGATTATTTGCTTACCATACAGGTTGAAAAGGTATGTGAAAGAATACAACCCTGTTGCACACCTTTCTTAATTTTAAACCATTCAGTGTTCCCATGCTCTGTTCGAATAACTGCCTCTTGGTCCAGGTAGATTCCTCATGAACATAATTAAGTGTTCTGGAATACCATACTTTGCAATGTTGTCCACAGCTTCTCATGATTCACACAATCGAAAGCCTTTGCATAGTCAATAAATCACAGGTAAACATCTTTCTGGTATTGTCTGCTTTCAGCCAACATCCATTGGACATCAACAATGATATCCCTTGTTCCACGGCCTCTTATGAATCCAGCTTTGAATCTCTGGAAGTTCTCTGTCAATGTATGCTTGCAGCCATTTCTGTATTACCATTAATAAAACTTTACTCACATGGAATATCAAAGATAATGTGCGATGATGTCTGCATTCTGTTGGGTCACCTCTCTTTGGAATGGGCGCAAATGCGGATCTCTTCCAATTACTTGGCCAGATAGTTGTCTTCCAAATTTCTTGATATAGATGAGTGAGTGCCTCCAGTGCTGCCTCACTTTCTTTTTTTTTTTTTTTTCTAGAGATTCTTATTCTCAAGAATCTCAGGATTTTGAGGAAGGGAAATGTAGAGACAAAATGATGATAAAATGGAGTAAGTCTGAAAGATATAT
>NW_006408579.1:12898823-12908026 GCF_000296735.1 Chrysochloris asiatica
GCATAGCTTCCAGCATCACAGCAACTCAGAAGCCACCACAGTATGACAAACTGACAGATGAGTGGTAAAACTATCAGTTTATGGTGATGAAAAAATCCCATTGCTTAGAGGTAGGTTTGTACAACATATTATTGTAAGTGCTGCCAATAATTTGTACACCTGTAAAAAATAGAATTGGCACAAATTATGTGAAAGACATATTTATAACATCAACAAAAGAATACTTTCTGATGCTGCTTATGTACAACCAAACACCCTATGGAATTTGGTTTTTTGGTTTGAAGGTTTAGGGTCATGGTTTCATGGGTCATCCCAGTTGATTAACCTAATAACATGTTTAGTGTTTCTGTTCTACCTTCTAATAAGTTGCATAGTGCCTGAGGTCTTAAAAATTTGCAAGCAGCCATCCAAGCCATAGCAACTGGTCACTATTCTTCTGGAGCAATAGAGGAAGGAGAGCCAGGAGTAGGAAGAAGAAATGTGGGGTTAATTAACAACTGTCACCTTTGCCATAAGACCTGAAGAACTGGATGGTGCCTGGCTACTATTACTGAACATTTTAATCAGACCTTATGGAAGAATTCTGATCACAAGTGGTAAAATGTGGAACAGAATTTCCAATTTTCATGAAATCCAGATGCTCTATATAGTCATGGAGGCTGAATGAAACCCTAAAACTATTGCCTTAAACCAAAAATATATCCTGATTAGGGGGAAACTGCTTAGACACACCAAGCACCTTGAAGGAATGAGTTGCTGGGCCGTAGTGTTCAGGACCAGAGTCTCTGGGGACATCATGGTCAACTGGCATAACAAAGTCTACAAAGACAATTGTGGTGCTGTGGGCTAATGCACTGAACTGCAATGTTGGTTTGAACTGCAAGGTCGGTGGTTCAAACTCACCAGCTGCTCCTTGAAAACTCTATACAAGGTTGCTATGGGGTCAGAACCAATCAAGGGCACTTAACAACAGCAGCAACAACTTTGGTGAATAGTAACTGGGATCTTAAAAGCTCATGAGTAACCATCTAAAGTGCAACTATTGTTGTCTCCCTGTGCAGAGGAAAGAAAAGTGATGAAAATCGAAGACACATGGAAACAATTAGTCCAATGGACTAATGGGCCATATGAACATCAGTCTCCATGACTCTGAGACCAGAAGAACTAGATAATGCCTGGATACCACTACAATTGGAGTCCTTGTGTGGTGCTGTGGTTTAATGCGCTGGACTGTAAAGTAGGTTTGAACTGCAAGTTCGGCAGTTCAAGCTTACCAGCTACTCCTTGGAAGCCCTACACAGGGTCACTATGGGTTGGAACCGACTAGGCGGCACTAACAACAACTATCACAAGTGCTCTCAAAGGGATCACAGATGGTCCTGAACAGAGTAGGAGAAACTGTGGAACAAAACTCAAAATCATTAAAAAAAAAAAAAAAAGACCAGACATACTGGTTAGTTAAAGACAGTGGAACCCCAAGACTATGAACTTTGGTCATAGTTCAGGCCTGGAATTTTGAGTCAAGAAATAGGTACATAGGGAGACAACAACACTAGTAAGGTATATACACCACAGATGGGTCAACCATCCAAGGGAAGTTCCAACAAGATGGCAATGAAGCAGACACACTACATGGACTTTCTACAACAAAGACACGAGAAAGACCAAATGAAACAGACACAGATGCAAATGTTGGAACCCTGAACTTCAGAGGAAAGGTAGGAGAAGTAGACCCAGTGCTTCCTGGGAGGACAAGCTGAGCAGGGACGACAAGAGAGGGAGATTGACTGGTGAGTGACTGGCCAGATGCAGTGTGACCATCTTGAACTTTTGTGAGCAATTTGACAACAGAAGGAGGCCTAGCATAGCAGATTCACATGGCAACAGGAAAGGTGTGATTCTTTCCTTTTCCCCACACTCCCCTGGCAATCAGAGGTGTAATAAGCTCCCACCTTCATTCACTCACAGTGCAGACCCTGCTATCCAGAAATTCTGAGCTGTTTCATTGTGAGCCACACCAGTGTAAGTCAGGGACCAGCTACCTGTGTTACTATGGTGGCTGGAGCCACGAAGGCTCAGCTCCAGACTTACAGAACTTGCAGAGTCACCAGATCACCATTAGTCTAGCAGAAACCCTCATAATTAGCCACCCTGCCCCCAGGTGCCCTGTGGTTCTATCAAACACTGAAAGCAGTTCCATCAATCACCTCCACAAACTACTTCCTGATTGAGTGCCCTGGACATAGATAACACCTAGGCCTATAGGAACTTGATCTAGGACCAGAAACTTCAGTATCACATCCCTCCCACATCCACCTCCCGAGCTCCTTGGCAGGCAGGAGCTCTCCGGAGTGTTCTCTTCTCCAAGTCCAACAGCTAGCTGCACTGTGTTTTTTGGTTTTGGCTTTTCTCTTTTATTGTTTCATTGTTTTTGTTTGTTCTTTATTCTCCTTCTTCTCTTTCCATTTCATTGAATTTTATCCTTTCTATCTTCACTTTTGCTTTCTCTTCTTTTCTTCTGTTTCTCATTCCCTTTCTTTTCCCCCTTTTCATCTTTCTTTACTACTCTCTACTTGCTTTCTCTTTTCATCTTCCCTCTTCCTGGTTTATCTAAGTGTTTATTTTTTTATTTCTTCCTTTTATTTTTTCGCTCATGCTTCTCTTTCATAGCTCCATTTGCCCGTTCTGTGATCAGAACTCCAGAACAGGAAGAGACAATAAAATGCACAAAGAAAATAGTTGGATATCAACATCAGACAGCAGCTGACACCAGAAAACTTCATTAACATCATGAAAAATGAAAAGGTACAAGAAGCTGAATGAACTTCAAGCAGCATAGATTCCAAAAGAATACCAAGACCCCAAAATCAAACTTTCCTGAGAGCATGTCAGGAAGAATGAAAAATTACTTACAAAGGAGAACCAATAAGAAACCGTGTGGGCGGCACAGAGGACTAGAGTGGAGAGTGAAGCGTCCAGCTGATAAGAAGAGAGAGCATATGCATAAGAACACCCACACTTGCAGATAATATCTACTTATCCTGGCTTCAGTGACTGGATGATCAGAGCTCAACCAGAAGTAAAAAGAAGAGGAAAAAAAAAAGGTATTCTCATATAATTTGATGAACTTGACCTACACCTATGGAAGCAGTAGCTCAAAAGAGGGAACAAGTCCTTACAGCAAGAATCATTCCCACCCCCTCCACACACAGAGTAGACAGGAATGGGCAACTTGGACATTGGCTACCCAAAATGGGGGGGTGGGGAACTACAAAGGCAAGAAGTGACTGGCTTACAAGCTTTCAAGAGGGAACCTAGATCCAGAGGGCCTGGAGGAAGGTAGACTCTCCAATGAGTAGTATTCAATCTGACTAGGCGGGACTGATACAATGAAATGTAGGTGGGTCTCTTGTAATACAATAGTGAATAATTGTTATCAGGACTGATTGTGAGGGTCGGAAATGTAAAGGTAGATGTTTTATAGCAAGGAGGGGAGTGATTAACTTTCAGTCTAGGAGCGGAGGTCCCTAGGACCATCAAGGGAGAAGAGCAGAGAGCAGGACCCTACCCAGAGAAGCAGTGATGCCTGAAATGGAGCCAGAGATGATGACGTGGAGCGATGGAGCAGCTGGAGACTTTAGATCCAGAGAGGGAGAGCGACTGTGTGCTAAAGACCTGGGGGGTAAAGGGGAAGGATTGCATGGAGGGGATTGTAACCATGGTAATGAGATGATATACGATAGAATGAATGTAAAACTAATGTGTTCTTCCATGTAAACTATCACACAATTCACAATAAAACATTTAAGAAAAAGAAAAGAAACCGTGTGGACGAGAAAACAATAGAAAGGTGCAAAACACTGAAAAAAAAATTGCCAAGTGAGAATCAGATGCCCAGCAAAATTGTCCCTCAAAGACAACAGAAATTAAAAGAATTTGTAATAACCAGACAAACTTTACAACAAATACTAAAGGGTGTTCACTGGACTAAGAACAAACAATAGCAGACAACCTGAGATTACCTTACAAGACAAACTCACCCAAGACTCATTTCAGATATAGAAGTATTTAAAGTGAAATAAACCCACAAGACTAAACATAGGGAACCAGAGATATCAATTTATAATGAAGTCAACTACAAAGAAAGAGGAGAGAATAGTGTAGATGTGGAACTTCTAAATGGCAAGTAATTCAGGTAGATTTCAAGATAAAACAGACTGTTTGAAATGGGAACAAATTTAATTAAATACAGGGTAACCTCAAAGAAACTTAATACATCTTCACGTCAAAATAAAAAAGACGAAAATCAGAAAGATTTACTAGACATTAACACAAAAGAATTAAAATTTAAAGAAAACTCACAAAATAAACTCAGTGCAGAAAATTATGTGGAATGAAGAATCAGCAGTAGCATAAAAAATACAGCAAAATGACAGCAATCAGTTCATTGTTGGTGTGTTGTTGTTAGGTGTTGTCAAGTCAGCTTCAACTCATAGTGATCCTATATACAACAGAACAAAACACTGGGTGCTCCTGCACCATCCTCGAAATTGTTAAGCTTCACCCCATTGCTGCTGCCACTGAGCAATCCATCTCATTGTGGATCTTCAAATCTATCCATGATGACACTGAATGTAAATGGATTATATGCAGCAGTCAAGAGACAGAAAGTAGGAGAATGGATAAGAAAACAGGATCCTTCAACATGCTATCTACAAGAGACATATAAAAAAGATGGAGATAGCCTAAATGCCTATCTACAAAAGAATTGTTAAACTTTGGTACATATACACAATGAAATACTAAGCAACTTTGAAGAATAAGGATAAATTTGCAAAATACCTCTTAACATGAATGAACCTGGAGGACATTATGCTGAGTGAAACTAGTCAATCACAAAAGGAAAAATACTGTATAAGATCACTGTAAAATCTATAATGGTTACTTAGATGGTTACATGGGGGGTGGAGTGCGTGGAGATGGAAAATTATTCATGGGCTAAAGCGTAGACACATGTTAACATGGGTGATGGGGCAGGCAAGATACAACAAGAAGGAAGTTAGCAGAGGAAAGATGAAGGTAGTGGGAGACACAAGGAGGAATGCAACAGTTAAAGTGAATAGAGGTAGATATTGTTAATTGTTGGTACATGGAGGGGATTGCAATAATTGTAATGAAGCAAAATATATGATGTGTTGAATGGAAAACTGATGATCTGCTCTGTAAACCTCCACTCAATTCACAATAAAAGTTAAAAAAAAAAGAATGGTCAGCTTTTTGAGATCAAAAGGGCAAAAATTTCGAAGGGTGTGAAAAGAAGGATGAATGGAATTATTTCAACATCCCAGTCTCAAATCTATAACGCTGTGTAGGTTAATGTGCTAGACTTCAAAGTCGTTTTGAACTGCTTGGTTGTTGGTTCAAATTCACCAGCTGCTCCTTGGAAACCCTATGCATGATCACTATAAGTTAGAACCAACTGGATGGCACTTAACAACAACTTTATTATTATTATTATTATTTTACCTTTTTAGTGTGTATTCAGTGAAGGTTTACAGGACAAATTAATTTTCCATTCAACAATTCGTAACATTTTGTTTCATATCATTGATTGCCATTACTTATCTAAACAATTTCCTCCCTGTGTTTCCTGCTTTCATTCTTCCTTCTTTCCTAACCCTGCTAAACTTTTCCTTAGGTAAATGCTGCCCTTTTGATTGAACAGTCTAAGGCCTGCATACTTTCCTAGTATCATTGTTTTGCTTATAGAACTGTGTATTGTTTAGCTGGAAACTGAGCCATGGGAGTGACTTCATTACAAGGGTGCCTAAGAACCACAGTCTCAGGATTTTCTTTTATTTTTAACACCCACTTCTCTTCCCTCTTTATAGCCACACTGGAAAAGATTTTGTCAGTTTCATGCTAAGTAAAATATACACATACCATACAACTCAGCAATTCCACTCCAGTATTTATCCTAGTACAATGGTTCTCAATGATTTTGTCCTCCCACCAACACCCCTGCCAAACCACCCCCAAGGAACAATTGGTTGTACTACCTAGGGGACAGGTAATTGCTACTGGTATCTAGTGATTAAGAGCCAGAGATGCTCCTGGTGGTGGTCATGGTGGGTATGTGCTGTGGAGTCAATTTCGACTCATAGGGACCCTGTACAGGGTTTCTGAGGCTGTAAATCTTTACGGGAGCAGAAAGCATCATCTTTCTCCTGAGAAACGTCCAGTAGTTTCGTTCGAACTGCTGACCTTGAGGTTAGCAGCCCGACCTGTAACCACTACACAACCAGAGCTAAACATCCTATAATGCACAATCCTACAACGCCCACATCCTACAACATCCTCACATCATTAAAGAAAAACATCAATAGCAGTGACATTGAAAAACCTAGCTCATTGAGAAACCGAGTACCAAAGCCTGTTCACATAGAAGCTGTATATACACATTTATAATAGCTTTGTTCATAACTGCCAAAAGCTGGGAAGAAAATAAATGTCCTTAAACAGGTGAAAGCTCCACAGAATGTTACTGGGCAATAAAAGGAATGAACTATTGGTATGGGTAGTCATTGCAGATGACATTAATCATGCTGAGTGAAAGAAGCCAGTCTCAAAAGTTACATGTTCTTTATATCCATTTATATGACATGTTGGAAAAGGAAAAATTCCAGTGATTGCTAAGGAGTTAGCAGTGAGGTCTTTATGTAACAATGTTATTTTTGAAATCTGAAGTTTCTACTTAGATCATTTTTATAACTGCTTGCTTTTGCTTCATTTTGTTAAACTCACTGGCATATTATCACAAAAATGTAAATGAAAGTGTACTCCTGCTTTAGACTTCAATCATGTCTCTAAGCAGTCCTTGTGTGGCACAAACTGTTAAATGCTTGACTGTTGTTGTTTTGTGCCATCGAGTTGGTTCCAACCCATAGCAACCCTGTACAGGGTTTCCGAGGCTGTAAATCTTTATGGGAACAGAAAGCCTCCTCTTTCTCCCGCGGAGCGGCTGGTAGTTTGGAACTGCTGACCTTAAGGATCGCAGCCCAATTCATAACCACTACGCTACCAGAGCTCTTGATTACTAACCAAAATTTAGTAGTTCAAACCCACCTAGAGAAGCCTTAAAGAAAGGCCTGGTGGTTTACTTCTGAAAATTTACCGCACTGAAAACCCACCAGAAGGTAGTTCTACTCTGCACCCATAGGGTAGCCATATGTCGGAATCAACTTGATGGCAATGAATTTCTTTTTTTCTACCCATAGTTCTTCAATGGTATTTACATTGCTTACTTTAAAGTGTTACTTATTCTGTTTATTAACTTTGCCAAATTTGGTAAAGGTGTTCAGTTTGTTGTCTCATATAATGTTCTTTCACAGACGTGTCTTGTTTTTTCCTGTAAACCCTAATTCCCTGAGTTATCAGCCACCTGAGGGGCAAGGTTAAAAGAGAGGAGAGTACAGAAAGCGTGGAAAGAGGTATGGGAGGGGAACCTCTGGAGTGGAGAGCTTCTCAACTGACCACAATCCCCTTGTCACACCCCCTCAGCAGTCCAGTCTGCCCCGCAGGGGCCTACCTATACTTCTTCCCTGGCACTGTTCTTGTCTTGGTTGTGAGCCTCAGAGATCAGTAGTTCTGGTTGGCCTTCCCACTCTAGTGGGGCTCCACAACCATTATCCCATTGAGTACTGGGATGCTGCTACTGGTCTTCTCCCTTATGATGGTTAAGGAAAAATGTTTTTAATTTTTGTGAAATCCAGGTTTCTGTGAGCTCTAATCACCTGGGATATCAGCCACCTGAGTCCAGATTTCTGGATTCCATGGAGGTTGAGATGACCCACCCAAGCAATCACCCTAAGATGATATTTGAATCTTGAGAATACTGGTTTTTCAGAAACCACCATTAGGTCAAACAATGTTGATACTGTTGTTTGTTGTTAAGTGCCATGGAGTCACTTCTGACTAAGAGTGACCCTGCATAGGGTTTTCCGAGGAGTAGCTGGTAGGTTTGAGCCACTGATCTTGTGGTTAGCAGTCTAGTGCTTATCCTACAATGGTACCCCAGGACAAACAATAGTCTAGATTAATTTGTAAATAAATTTTCCTTGAAGGCACCTAGCAACAACAATGATGATTTGCCTTAGGCATTGTGCTCTTTTAAAGAACCATCTAGGTGCAGTTTCTACAACAGAAACTCCAAAGTGCAAACTGTGCTGTGCTGCATGCCTTCCTGTCTGTTCCCACTTATGTTGTTGTTATGTGCCGTGGAGTCGATTCTGACTCATAACGAATCTGTATAGGTTTTCAGAAGAGCCGCTGGTGAGTTTGAACTTCCGACCTTGCGGTACAGTGCTTTATCCTATAGTGCCACACCAGGACTCCTCATTGTTGTTGTTAAGTGCTATTGAGTCAGTTTCAACCCATAGAAACTCTGTATAGGGTTTCCAAGGAGCGTCTGGTGAGCTTGACCTGCTGATCTTGTGGATCAAACTGATGTTGCAGTCCAGCACATTAATCCACAGTGCCACATCAGGACTCCTCATAGCGAACCTGTTATAGGATTTCCAAGGTTGTAAATCTTTACAGAAGTAGAACGTATCATCTTTTGCCAGAGAGCAACTGGTGGATTCAATCTGCTGACCTTGCAGTTAGCAGCCCAATGTGTAACCCCTATGCTACCAGAGAAAGTTCAGACTAGAGCTATGTTTTAGGGTAAGTCAAAATTAGTTTTAATTTTTTTCAATACAATGCTGGAGTTAATCACACATTGTTTTATCTGTTCTATCCTGTCCCTTTTTGGCAATGTCAATAAGATGTAGTTTAAGAATCATTGGAGGGCCTCATAGATTGGGAGATAAAAACTGAACAGAACTCATATTCTTAAAAAGTCCAAAGTTACTGGGACTAGTTAAGACTGATACTGAAGGAGGAAGTCCAAGGTGCATTGAAGGAATTAGCAAAGAACAAAGCACCAGGAATTGATGGAATACAAATTGAATTCTTTCAAGAAAGTGAGGCGGCACAGGAGGCACTCAGTCATCTCTGCCAAGAATTTTGGAAGACAACTATCTGGCTGACTGATTGGAAGAGATCCATATTTGTGCCCAGTCCAAAGAGAAGTGAGCCAATGGAATGCGGAAATCATCGGACAATCTCTATGATATCCCATGCGAGTAAAGTTTTGCTAAAGG
>NW_006408579.1:12909151-12910351 GCF_000296735.1 Chrysochloris asiatica
GGGCAGTGTTTCGTTCTGCTGTGCATACGGTTATTGTGGGTCAGTACCAACTCAATGGCACCTAACAACAACAACAGGCTAAGACTAGGGGACTCCCTGAGACTATAACCCTGAGATACTTATTATAATTTGAAACAAAACTAGCCCCTGAGGTCATCACATTTCAGCTAAGTAACAGATGGCACACAAAATAAAGGATTTTACTGGTGAGGGCAGGTCCATGGCCCTGGAGGCCTAAAACGGAGTGTGAAGCATCCAGCTGATATGAAGTGAGGGAGATGCACAGGAACACTTACATTTGTAGATAGTACCCATTTGACCTGGCATCAATGGCTGGATGATCAGAACATGACTAGAGGAAGAAAGAAGAGGGGAAAAAAAGAGTAACCCCACTGCAAGTGGATGAACTTGACCTATGCTTGTGGATGCAGTATGGCAAAGGAGTGGACAAATCTCTACAGTGGGGATCATTACCACCCCCTTGGTACACAAGGTCGACAGGGAGGGGGAGCTTAGACATTGTCTACCCAGAATGGGGGGACAACAAAGGCAAGAAGTGACTGGCTTACAAGCTTTCAATAGGGAACCTAGCTCCAGAGGATACAGGGAAAGGTAGAACCTCCACTGAATTGATTCCAACCTGTCTGGATGGGGTTGATAAAAGGTGAGGGGGGAAAGGACTTCTGTGGTTCACAAGGGAATGATTGCATCAGTTCTGACAATGAGTGTTGGAAAGGTAAATGTAAATGTTTTGTAACAAAAAGAGGGGAGTGGCTGATTTTGCAGTCCAGGAGCAGAGATCCCAGGAACCATCAAGGAAGAAAAGCGAAGTGGAGACCCTGTTCAGGGAGGCAGTGACACTAGGGATGGAGGTAGAGACGATGACGATGACGTAGAGAGAAGGAGCGGCTGGGGACACTGGACTCAGGGAGGGAGAGGAGCTGTGTGCTGGTGGCCTCGGGGCAGGCATGTGGGGTATACCCTTTGGTTGTCTGATGAAGCATGCAGGGGACTGTGATCATTGCAATGAAACAAAATACGATAGGATGAATGTAAAGATAATGTTCACCCATGTAAACTAACACATAATTCACAATAAAAACTTAAAACAAAAACAAAAACAAAAAACTATCTATATGAAATGAAAGGGTCAAAAAAATTACTCTAGGTCCAACCTCTCTGGAAAGCAATATGGTGCTT
>NW_006408579.1:12910802-12927096 GCF_000296735.1 Chrysochloris asiatica
CAGTGAAATTAGTCAGTCACAAAAGGAAAAATACTGCATAGGACCACTAAAGTAAAAGACTAAGAAAAAGAACCCATACTAATCTACTAAAGTGGGTTCTTAGTGGGTTGCTAGGATGTAGGGGTAGGGATAGGGTTGGGAGGGGAAGGTGGAGCACAGGGCAGGGAATAGACACAAGATAATTTGGGTATTGGGTAGGGGGGCAATATACAAGTAGGGAGAGAGGAATCGAAGAACAAAGCAGATGGGAGAACAATTAGACAGGTATGAATAGGCTAAATGGGACAGAGGTAAAAAATGATGTAGGCACAGCTTTGGAACAACAGGGCTCTGGAATACAGAGATTGAGACATGGATGGAATGGGGAAAAGGGGGGAATAATGTTAAGATGCTTGGCTGTCTTTTGAAACATGGTTTTCCTTGCAATACATTATA
Source organism: Chrysochloris asiatica (assembly GCF_000296735.1). NCBI lineage: Eukaryota > Metazoa > Chordata > Mammalia > Afrosoricida > Chrysochloridae > Chrysochloris > Chrysochloris asiatica. The sequence goes on from NW_006408579.1 coordinate 12,911,238, forward strand.
AAACAGACACTGGAGGGGGTGAGAAATGAGTAACCAGAAATATCAACATGGAAAGCTTGTAAGCCCATCTTCTGCCTATAACTGATTGGAATACCTAAAATGGTGCTACAATGTGTCCAGTGAAGGAGATTTACTGAGGAGCCTCTGCATTACATGGGAGTATAGGTGGAAGCCCGAACCACATCCAGAACTTCAGAGACGGGAAATTTTCCACTTGAAAGGACAAGCAGACCAGGCGGGAGCAGCTAGAAAACCAGAAGATACCTCTTGAAAGAAGGACCTACAGGAAAAATACAAAACAATAAGGGCAGTCCGACTGTTACCACAAGAACATACAGGTGGCTTGCCCAGGAGACATCAAGGCAAGTGGTCGGATCCTCTCAGTGCAAATTCTCTTCCAAGACTAAGATGCAAGGGAAATGTATGCTTTGACTGACAACCACGCACGTCACCCAAAAGGGTAAGTGACCGAAGAACATCAATGAAGTGGCGAGCTAAGCCCTACATCTTTCAGCAAACTACTGAGAACCCGGGTGGAGACCTGGTCTGCCAGTAGCGAGGCAACATCTGGAGACTCATGGGCTCAGAGTCAATGACACAGCCACAGAGGTCTAGAGTGGAGAGCAGGGCAGCCAGCCGATAAAAAGAGGCCGGACAGACACAAGAACACCCAGACTTGCAGATGATACCCATTTGACCTGACTTCAATGGCTGGATAAACAGAGCTCAACCCGAAGAAACAAGACGAGGAAAAAAGCGTCATCTGATACAATTCAATAAACATGACCACACTTATGAATGCAGTAGCTCAAAAGAGGAAGCAAATCCCTGCTGCAAGAACTATACCCACCCCCTCCACACAAAGGGTAGACAGGGATGATGGGCAACTTGGACATTGGCTACCCAAAATGGGGGGGAGGGATACAAAGGTAAGAAGTGATTGGTTTACAAGCTTTCAAGAGGGAACCTAGATCCAAAGGGTGTGGAGGAAGGTAGAGTCTCCAGTGAATAGTGTCCAGCCTGTCCAGGAAGGGCTGATGAAACGAAATACAGATGGGTCTCTTGTGATGCAATGGTGAATAATTGTTATCAGAACTGATTGTGAAGGTTGGAAATCTAAAGGTGGACATTTTGTAGCAAGGAGGGGAGTGATTAACTTTTCAGTCTAGGAGTGGAGGACCCTGGGACCATCAATGGAGGAGAGCAGAGGGCGGTATCCTACCCAGAGAAGTGGTGAGGCCTGAGATGGAGGCAGAGATGACGACATCAAGAGATGGTGTGGCTGGGGACTCGGGATCAGGAGATGGAAAGGGGTTGAGGATGGTGGTGGTTGGGGGGCGGGGAGGGATGCAGGCTTATAGGGTACACCCTTTGGTTGGGTGAGGATGCATGGTAACTATGCCAATGAAATGACAGATGATGGAATTAATGTAAAGCTAATGTTCTCCCATGTAGACTATCACACAATTCACAATAAAACATTAAAAAAAAAAAAATTTATTCTAAAGCAAAGATGAGAAGATATAGGGGCCAGGAAAACTAGATCACTGGATAAAGAACCACGAAAACACAAAGAAAATGTTAACGCATTCTTAAAGATGCAAATTTGTCACTGAATGTTTTGTAGGTTGATGTTAAGTACCATGGAGTGGGTTCTAACTCATGGAGACCCTTATATGGCTTCTAAGGAATGGCTGACGAGTTTGAACTGCTCACCTTGTGGTTCAAACTGACCTAGTAGTCCAATGCTGATCCTACAGCTCCACATGGGAATCTAATTTGCTATATAAATTTTCACCAAAAACACAATAAAACTAGTGTTTTTAAAAAAGCAACTTGGGAAATGTTTTCTTCTTTAGAGTATTTCTGACTCTGGTATGGTGCTCTAGCCTCAGCACCGGTCTCCAACCCACAAGGTATGCAGCTCAAACCCACCAGCTGCTCCTTGGAAACCCTATACAGGTTCACTATGAGTCGGAACCAACTCGACGGCACTTAACAACAACAACATTGAAATGTTACCCTGATTTGCAGATTTTATATTAAATAAATTTAATTAATTTCTGTTATTGACTTAATATGATTTTTGTTTTAACATGGTGATAAAGAGCTCTGGTAGCGTAGTGGTTTACAAGTCGGGCTGCTAACCTGAAGGTCAGCAGTTCAAAACTACCAGTGGTTCTGTGGGAAAAAGATGAGGCTTTCTGCTCCTGTAAAGAATTACAGCCTCAGAAACCCTATGTAGGGTTGCTCTGAGTCGGAACCGACTACACAGCACATAACCACCAAGGCAGGGCAGGCAGCAGTCTATCCTGAAAAAAAGAGGAAGTCAAAAAAAGCAATGAAAACCTCTTCTCCAACTTACTCCTTTTCCATGACCTCTTAAGTGGTAGTGGTGGTGGTGTGCTGTGAGTTGGTTCCAACTCATATCGACCCTGTAAAGGGTTTCCAAGGCTGTAAATCTTTATGGGAGCAGAAAGCCTCATCTTTCTCCTGTGGAACTGCTGGTAGTTTTGAACTGCTGCTGACCATGAGATTAGCAGCCCGATTTATAACCCCTACAATACCAGCACTCCTTAAGTGGGATTTATCATTTGGGCTACCTTTTACCTCTCACTCCAACAGATGTCTAGCCTCTGTACCCCTGGATTTTTACATTAGTTTCTCAGTCCTCCTTCTGACTTTGTTTTTCTACAAAACCCAGTCCAAAACACTCACTGTCCACTAACCTCCCAAGAGCCTCTTTGTACATACCTATACTTCAACTGTTTTTCTCTGTGATCACCTCCTGCTTTACCTCCCTTTATGCAATCTAAACCCATTGCTGTTGAGTCTAGTACAACTCATAGTGACCCCATAGAACAGAGTAGAACCGCCCCATAATGTTTCCATGGCTATAAATCTTTACAACAGCAGACTGCCCCATTTTCCTCCTGCAGAGCTCTTGATGGGTTCAAACTGTTGACCTTTTCATTTGGCAGCTGAATTCTTTAACCAATGCATCACCAGGGATCCTTTTTTTTTTTTTTTTTTCACCCATATAAATATTGTCAGTCTCCCAGAAAGATATAATTACTCTTCTCTGGTGAAGGTGGTGTGGAAGATAGGAGAAAAACAGGATTCGTTTTAGCAGGTAAGGTACAGGGATAAAATAAAACTGTGAACATTCTCAGGTTAAGTTTTTGGCCCATATCATATGCTTCAGTTTGCTTAATTAAAATATTTGTGAGTCACTTTGTTCACAAAAAGACAGTTAAATCCAGATGACAGTAATGGCTTGTCAGTGCTATTTGTCATGGCTTATCTTTATGGCTTTTTGATGAGGATTCAGGAATACAAATTCTCAGGATTAATACTGTCCTCTAATGATAGACAAAGGAGCTCTGGTAGCACAGTGTCAGGCTGCTAACCTCAAACAGGTTGCTAACCGCAAGGTCAGCAGTTCAAAACTACCAGCTGGTCTGCAGGAGAAAGATGAGGCTTTCTGCTCCCATAAAGATTTACTGCGAACCTCAGGAAGAGCAGTTCGAAACTACCAGCTGTTCCTTAGGAGAAAGATGAGGCTTTCTGCTCCTGTAAAGATTTACAGCCTCGGAAACCCTGTACAGGGTCGCTGTGAGTCGGAACCGACTCCACGGCACATAACAACAACCAGTAACAGACAGGGTAGCTAGCTCATTGGTGGGAGTTTGATTAGGTCAAATCTACATGTGACCATTAATGTACTTAGCTTGGAACTTTGTCATTGTTGTTAAGTGCTGTCAAGTTCAAATCAACCTGTAGTCCAGTGCTTATCCTACAGTTCCACACCAGGACACCATATCTTGGAAATGTTGTTGTTGTTAAGTGCATCACGTTGGTTCCAACCCACAGAGACCCTGTATAGGGTTTCCAAGGAGCAGCTGGTGAGCTTGAACCACTGACCTTGTGGTTCAAATTGACTTTGTTGTCCTGTACAGTAAGCCACAGCAGCACTACCCAGAAAGCACCCCCATCCACACACCAAAATGATCTCTTTTATAATTATCAGAGCATCAATTCTGCAAACTTAAGGCTTGTGTCCTGGGCTGTAAGCCAAGGTGTCTTCAAGTTGCCCTGTGCCTAGCATAAAGAAGGAATCCAGCATTGATAAAAACAGAATACTACAGAAATGACAATTGGTCCTTGGAGGTCCACTGGGTATGAAAGTATGACTGTTGTTGGAAGGTGGCAGTTGTTCCTTGAAAAATAAAAGAAAATTTCCAGTCTCACAATGATATTTAGTGTCAACCCTGCTTGGCTGGCTGACACAGACAAATGGATGCTTCTCCAATGAAGGGGAACAACAATAGCAAAACGCTCAAATTTCCATTTTTAATAGTTATAAGAGAATCAGAGATGAGGTTCTTATATTTTCTGATCAATATTGCAAATCCTGACTGCAACCACCATATGACTCTAGTTCTTTTTATTGTTGATAAACATAGCAGATGTGATCTTATGGGAGGGAGGGAGAGTGTTTAGTAGACATATCCTGAGGAAAAACCTTTAGGAACCTAAGTTGTTTTCCTGACTGCTTCAAACTAGTTACATGATTTGCAGTAAATGATTTAGTTTGTTGGTTCTCAATTTTTTCTGTTATTAATTGAAAAAAGTTGGAGTAATATAAAAGATCCTTTTTGCTCTCAACTTTCATAATAAAATTACCCTTGTCTTACAATCCAAGGTATTTTTGTTGTTGTTGTGTACTGTGAAATCAGTTCTAATTCATAGCGACACCGTAAAGGGTTTTGGAGGTTCTAAGTCTCTATGAGAACTAAAGCCTTATCTTTCTTCCATGAAGTGACTGGAGGATTTGAACCACCGACCATGTGAGACCATGTGGGACCATGTGGTTAACAGGCCAATGTATAATCCACCAAGCAAGCCATCAGGGCTGTAAGAGATATTTATGTAAATTTATTTTAGTCATGAAAAAGAGAATTAAAAAAAAGTCTTAAGTGCATGGTCAATGGGTTTCTATAGCTAAGAAGACTGTCAAACAGAGGTAACGTTATTGACTTAAATAAAGGAAATGATGGCACATGGTTTCAACACAAGTCATGTATACAATGATTACTCCAATAATGTAGATTCTGTATCCTCCACCACTGGTATTATTAAAAATGTATACCAAGATCTTGATTATTGGGAAACCAGCTCTCAAGTATTTGAAATCATTCAGCATAGCTCTGAATCAGTAAGTGTGGAACACAATGTATCTATCTCCCAAATAAAGAGGAAACAATGCCATTTTTGTTAGCAAAGCCCCAACCAACTTTAGGAGATTAATTAAAGGAGAGGGAGAATGCTGATGTTTATAAAAGGTCTGAAAGACAAAAAGGGTGGGAGAAGCTGAGACAAAAGATACACTGAAAGGGGAGATGAGAATGGTACCGATAAGAGGTGGTGACCACAGAAGGAAAGGTTGGAAATAGTTACGATGAATAAGCTCCAGGTACTCTGATGGAAGTTCTTCAAATTCTTTGGTCCAAGGCATATGTCTTAGTTTTCTAAAGTTACTATAACAAAATATTATAACAGAAAGAAAACTACAGATGGCACCCTGAATTTGGACTTTTCGCGTCCTAAACTGGGAGAAAATAAATTTTTGTTTATTAAAGCTACCTATTTATGATATTTTTGATAAAGGTAACTAAGATACCTACGTTATCTAGTTCTTTTTCGGTTGGCTCTGGGAGAAGGTCCTTGTCTCTTTTGAGTTCTGCTCCTGGGTGGTCTTCATGTGACTCACTGGGTATCTCTCTTTCATGATCTCTGCTTTATTTGCTTGTATTAATAATATCTTTTAATCTCAAAAGAGATTAAATACAAAAGAGATTCAAAATACACCCTATATTAATCCTGATTTATTAACATAACCCTGTATAGGGTTTCCAAGAAGCAGCTGTTGTGTTTGAATCAACAACCTTGTGGTTCAAATTGACTTTATAGTTCAGTGCTTTATCCCACAGCACCACACCAGGACTCCATAGCATAGAGGTTAAGACTTGCAGAATACTTTGGAGGGATACAATTAAATTCTTAACAGTGGCTTTGTTGTTAAGTGCTACTGAGTTAGCTCAGACTCATAATGACCCTGTTTAGGGTTTCCGAGAAGTGATAGGTGGGTTTGAACTGCCAACCTCATGGTTAACCATCAAGTGCATATCCTACAGTGCTACACCAGGACTCGCAACAGTATCTTTAGAGAACAGATATTCATTGTCTCACAGTTCTGGAGATTTGAAGTCCAAATCAGTGTATCAGTTATATTGATTCCTTCTGAGAAAGAATCTGTTCAATGCCTCTTCCTGGATTCTTCTGGCGGCTCCCAGCAATTCCAGACATTTCTTAGCTTAAAGTTACAGGTGTCTTTGTTGTCACACAGCCCTCTTCCTCTGCCTAACCCTCTGTGTCTATTCTTTTACATAAGACAGCACTCAGATGGGATTGAATCCACCCTGTTTCCAAACAATACCACACTCACAGGTACCAGGAATTAGAACTTCAACACATCTATTTTGGGAACACAAATTCAGTCTGTAAACTGTTGTTATTAAGTGCCTTTGAGTCAATTCTGAACCATAATGACCTTGTATAGGGCTCTGATAGCGTAGTGGTTGTGAATTGGGCTGCTAATCTCAAGGTCAGCAGTTTGAAACTACCAGCTGTCCCACGGAAGAATGATGAGGCTTTCTGCTCCCGTAAAGATTTACGGCCTCGGAAACCCTGTACAGGGTCGCTATGAGTTGGAACAGACTCCACTGCATACTACCATCATCACCACTATAGGGTTTCCTAGGAGCAACTGGTAGGTTTGAACCTTGTGGATAACAGTTCAGTGCTTATCCTACAGCGCCACACCAGGACTCCAAATATATACACTCACACATAATAATAAGAAGAATATAGTGGAGCAGTGAATGAAGCTGAAAAACTTTTGCAGCCTGGGTTAGTCATAGGGAGGAGCATGCATTTTAACAATGCTGCTCAACCTGGGATCAACTTTAGACAGCTGGGTATAAATTTATGAGTTAAGAATTAGCTTCTAAAGTTTTTTTAAGTTGCCCAAATAAAAAAATTCTCTATTTCTTAGGAGCTGTGGTACAGAAGCAAATAAAAAAATTCTCTATTTCTTAGGAGCTGTGGTACAGAAGTAGATTACTCTAGATTATTATTTAAAAAAAAAAAAAGAAATTCAACTCTCCCTCTGAACACAATTTTCAATATAAAACTAAAACCCACTGCACTGCTGTCATGTCAATTCTAAATCTTACTGACCCTATGTAGAGCTTTCAAGGCTGTAAACATTTGTTGTTGTTGTTAGGTGTCATCGAGTCGGTACTGACTCATAGCGCCCTTATGCACAGCAGAACAAAACACTGCCCGATCCTGGGCCAACCTCACTATCATTGTCACGCTTGAGTTTATGGGAGTAGAAGACTCTTATCTTTCTCCTGTGGTGCAGCTAGTGGATTTGAACTGTTGACCTTCCAGTTAGTAGTCCCACACATACCCCAGTAGGTCAATATAAGACACCTTCAAACCAGATTCACTCTTCTAATTTAATACGTTGCAAAATCCCTATTCAATGTTATACAAAATCAACATCTACATCCTTTAACATTAAAATTCATCTCTTTGTCTTGATTATCACTTCAAATAAACTGAGGAAATGAAGAAAACAAAAATCTGAGATATTAACTATGTTAACAAGTTAATTTTAAGTAACTTTATTGCCAATGACATTTAATATACATATTAGATTTACTATGTAATATGCAACCTTATTTTTCCTCATCAGGACTGGAACATCATCTCTTAGCAAGTAAATGAACTGCTAACACCAGTAAAAACAGTTTTTACATACATTGTTGCTGTTAAGCGCCCTTGAGTCGGTTCTGAGTCATAATGACCCTGTATAGGGTTTCTGATGAGCAGCTGGTGAGTTTGAACCACTGACCTTGTGGTTAGCAGTCCTGTGCTTATCCTAAAATGTCACACCAAGACTCCATTACATACATTAAACAGCTACTAAATATGAAAACCAAATTATTTTCATGGGCTGAGGACTAAATAGAATATAATGTTATTGCTGACTTCAATTTTTTTGTTTGTTAGTTTGTTTTTTGCCTAGGATAGCCAACTAATGTACTAAAACACTCTCAATGTTTTCATGCTCCAAAATATATAAGAAAATAAAAATTAAATATTTATTTTTTAAAGTTTTTTTTTTCTTTTCTTTTTTTTAAAGCAAAATAGACCTATAGTATAGCTGATATTTTGTTTAACAAATAAACACAAAGGATAATAAGACCTTAATTCAAAGGACTCATTAGATGTGCCTTTAAATCATTAATGCACCAGCTTGGCATGTTGACATGGAATTTCTATTAGCTCCAGAGTAAAACAATGTAGCAAAACTTGGCTAACATACTCTGGGCGCTGCATGGCAACATGTAATAACATCAACATAATGTGGTTATTTCTCACTGAACAGAAGAAAGAAATGCTGTCTCTCTCGCAGCAAAGAGGTTTCAAGGTGTTGTAAGTATTTTGGAGTCCTTTGGATTTGAGATTCAAGTCTGCATCTCATTAGAAATGACATAAGTAGATACTTCAAAGTTGCAAATTGAAACCAAAATCTACATATTCTATCAGATGCCAAAACCCTGCATATTTTATCAGACACATAAAATATCCTTTCAGTAAGGATCACCACAGCAGTAAAAAGAAAACACCAGATGTTAACAGTGAAATAAACCTGTTAACACAGTAGTCAGCAAAACGCCAGCAAGAAGCAAAAAGGACTTGAAATACAAATTCAGCACATATCAAGGGTGGGGGGTCAAGAAAACAGGGCAAAGTAAAACAAAATAAAGCAAAAAATAAACAAACAAACAAACAATCAGCACTTCTAATGAGTGAGTAGAGTCCTGGTGTGACATTGTAGGATAAACATTGGATTACTAACTATAAGTACTGGACAACTGCAAGGTCAGTTGTTCAAACCTACCAGCCGCTCCTCAGAAACCCTACCTAAGGTCACTATGAGTTGAAATCTAGTCGACACTTAACAACAACAATAACAACTTGTTATTATTTGGCTGAACATTGAGTTATGGGGTGAGTTTATTTCCAAACCTGAAGGAAGACTAAGGGCCATATCCAGTAAACCCAGTCTTTTTTTATGATTTTGAGTTTTGTTCCTCAATCTTCCCTCACTCCATCAAGAATCTCATCTATAATTTTTAAAAACTTAGTATCTGACACATAGTGGATAAATACCAGAGCACTGAATCTTAGTGCTTGAATAAGGAATGCAATCCTTTCTTCTTATCCATGGAGAAAATTAGGGAGTCCTGGTGTGGCACTGTGGGTTAACGTGCTGGACCACAGGGTTGGCTTGAACAGCAGGGAACAGGAATTGTTAAAGGTCATAGGTAAAGCCATGAAAACATAGGTATCCTGGTGCCCTTTCCATTTCTCCTTCTCTATACTGCTCTGCCTCTGAGTTGTTTATTAGCCTTTCCTTGGATAAGAATAAAACATGTTCACTGTGAAATACTTAGAAAATACAGAAATGTACAGAGAAAAAAGAAGAAAATCCCTCATAATCTAACTACCCAAAGATATACAAAGTTTATCGTATTTCAGTAACCACTAATGAAAACCAACATTTAAAAGGTATTCTGGGAAAAGAAAAAAAGGTATTCTGAAAATTCCATAGCCCCAAACTTGATAAAACTATGGGCCAATGACCAGATAGTCAGGAATTCTAATTTCAGGCATGACTGTTTGAATTTGCTAAAACTTTCAATTTCTTAAGTAAAATAATAATAAGTAATTATATGATTATTCATTTAAATAAAAACTGAATATTAATCTACTTATTAAAGTCCTGTTGTGGTGCAGTAGGGTAACCACTGGACCATAAGGTTGGTCTGAACCAAAAGGTCGGCAGTTCAAACCCACCAACCGCTCCTCAGAAACCCTACACAGGGTCGTTATGAGTGGGAAGCAACTCAACAGCACTTAACAACAACAATCTATTTATTGGGAGTGGGGTTGCTCTGTAGCATAAGAGTGGACTGTGACCCACATGGTCAACAGTTAGAGCCCACCAGCTGCTTCATGGGAGAAAGATGAGGTTTTCTGCTCTTGCAAAGATTTACAACCTCAGAAGCTCTATATGGGGTCACTATGAGTGGGAACCCACTGGTTGGCACTTAACAACAACAACCTACTTATTAACCAGTCTAGAGGAAGCCTTGGATGGTAATATCATACCTTTCTTTATGATTCTTTAGAAGTTTTTGAAATATCACATTTTGCAGGTAATATGGAGGGGAAACTGTGAACTACAAAATCTGCAGTTCTAGACTGGCAGCCACTCTGTGGGAGACAGATGAGGCTTTCTGCTCCCATAAACATCACTAATGCCTCAGAAACCCTATACAGAGTTTGGAACCAACTTAACAGCACTTAACCAAACAACAACAGGGAGGGGAGAAAGAGCTCTGGTGGTGTTGTAGGATAAGCACTGGACTGCTAACCACAAGGTTGACAGTTCAAACCCACCAGTTATTCCACAAAATAAAGATGAAGCTTTCGGCTCCTGTAAAGATTTACAGCCTAGAAAACCCTATACAGCATCATTATAAATTGAAATCAACTCAATGGCAGTGTGTTAGTGGGAGGGAGGAGGGAGAAGAAACATACTTTCTAGATCAGGATAAGAGAGATATTCTTCATTTTCCACTACAGACATGGGGTAAGACTGATTTGATAGGAAAAACCCCATAATACTTGACATGACAGATTATTTATAACAATATTTTGATATAAATAAAAGCCATAGTTAATTGGATCAAGTAATAATTTATGAGTCCATACTGAAATAAATGAGAGAGGAAAAAAACTCTTACAGTGTAATGCCAACTAATAAATGTAGAAAAAATGCCAACTAATGAATATAGGAACTCACAAGTTGGTAGCTAACATAATAATATCTGCTTTATGGCGAGAATCACCAATGAAGGTGGAAGCAACTCAATGGTAAACAACAATAGCAGGAGTCCCCGGGTGGTTAACACCAACCTTTCAGTTAGCAACAACCATGTTAATCACTCAGGGACTCCTGCTATTGTTGTTAGGGATTTTCCAAAAAATCAGCTTTTGAAAATTCAATTTTACTTTGATACATATGGGAATACCAAGAATCTGATTCAATGGGAAGTGATTATTATTATTTTTAAAATATGAATGCTAAAACCTAGTATAGTGAACTCTGTGAGAGCCAGAATTCAATGGGATTGCCTTGTTTTTCTGGGTTTTGTCTGGAAAGTTTTCTACCTTTGATAGGGTGCATTCTTACTACTTTTTTATTGCTTACTTGCATTTTCCTTCTCTGACAGTCTTCTGCCTTACACAGTTTCTGACTTTCACAGGTTTTACTGCAATTGAAAATTGGATAAGGCAAAGAATATACATGGTCTCAAGGCACTGCTTTGCACCACTTGTCTATCAATTTGTCATACTGTGGTGGCTTTCATGTTGCTGTGATGCTGGAAACTATGCCACTGGTATTTAAAATACCAGCAGGGTCAGAAAGAAAGCAAAAAGTCATTAAGAAGACAAGAACAAAAGAAAAGACAAAGATGGATGTCAGAAGAGACTCTGAAACTTCCTCTGTAGCTTAGAGACGCTTACACAAATAGAAGAAATGAGGAGGTAAAAGAGCTGAACGCAAAATTTCAAAGGTCAAGTCTAGAAGGCAAAGTCAACTATTATAACGAAATGGGCAAAGACCTAGAGTTAGAAAAACAAAAGGGAAGAGCACACTCAGCATTTTTCAAGCTGAAGGCAATGAAGAAAAAATTCAAGCCCTGACTTGAGATATTGAAGGATTCTATGGAGCTCTGGTAGCGTAGTGGTTACGAATCGGGCTGCGAACCTTAAGGTCAGCAGTTTGAAACTACCAGCCGCTCCACGGGAGAAAGATGAGGCTTTCTACTCCCGTAAAGATTTACACCCTCGGAAACCCTGTACAGGGTCGCTATGGGTCGGAATCGACTCGACGGCACTTAACAACAACAACAATGGGCAAAATATTTAACGATGTAGAAAAAACATCAAAAGAAGATGGAAAGACTACACAGAGTCACTGTACCAAAAAGAAATGATCAGTGTTCAACCATTTCAAGAGGTAGCATATGATCAAGAGCCAATGGTACTAAGGAAGATGTCTAAGTACACTGAAGACATTGGCAAAGAACAAGGCTCTGAGAATTGATGGAATACAAATGTAAATCTTTTAACAAACTAATGTGGCACTGGAGGCACTCACTCATCTATGCCAAGAAATTTAGAAGACAACCTGGCCAACTGATTGGAAGAGATCCATATTTGTGCCCATTCCAAAGAAAGGTGGCCCAACAGAATACAGAAATCATCTAACAATATAATTAATACGACATGCAAATAAAATTTTGTTGAAGATAATTTTTAAATGGCTGCCACAGTACACTAACAGGGAACTGCTAGAATTTCAAGCCGGATTCAGACGAGGACCTGAAATCAAGGATCTATCATTACTGACATCAGATAAATCTTGGCTAAAAGTACAGAATATCAGAAAGATGTTTATCAGTGTTTTATTGACTATGCAAAGGCTGTCAACTGTGTGGATAATGACAAGCTATGGCTAACATGGCAAAGAATGAGTATTCCAGAACACTTAATTGTGTTCATGAGGAACCTGCACATATATCAAGAGACAGTCAACAAGGTGATACTGAATAGTTTAAAATCAGAAAAGGTGTGTGTCAGGGTTGTATTCTTTCAGCATACTTATTTAATCTGAATGATAAGCAAATAATATGAGAAACTGGATTATATTTAGAAGAACGTGGCATCAAGATTGGAGGACAAATCATCAACAGTCTGTAATATGCAGCTCTCACAACCTTGCTTGCTGAAAGAGCAGAAGACTTAAAATACTTACTAAAGAATGTCAAAGACCATAGCCTTCAGTATGGATTGCATCTCAATATAAAGAAAATAAAAATCCTCACCACTGGAGCAATAAATATAAATGGAGGAAAGATCGATGTTGTAAAAGACTTTATTTTGTTTGGATCCACCATCAACACTAATGGAAGCAGCAGTCAAGAAATCATATACATGTGAAAGTTGGACAGTTGACTAAAGCAGGCTGTGGAAGAATTGATGCATTCCAGTTATGGTGTTGGAGAAGAATATTAAAAGTACCACCCACTGCCTGATAAACCGATTTCACAGCACACACTCACCATCACTACCATGAACTGCTAGAAGAACAAACAAAGCTGTATAGGAAGAACTACAGCCAGAATGCTCCTTAGAAGTCAGGTTAGCCAGACTTTGCATCACACACTTTGTACTTATTATCAGGAGGAACCAGTCCTTGGAGAAGGACATCATGCTTGGTAAAGCGGAAGATTGGAGACAAAGAGGAAGGCCCCCAAGGAGATGAACTGACATAGTGACAGCAACAATGGCCTCAAGCCTAACAAATGTGAGGATGGCACCTGCACCATTGGGCAGTGTTTCATTCTGTTGTGCTTAATTTAATAAAGAGTCAGAAATGACAGCACCTAACAACAACAAGAACAACAAGGTATTCTTTTGCAAATTATTAATTGTATGGGAGAAATCTGAGCAAGACCATTTTGACCATGTAACTAAAGTTAACCACAACAATGAGGGAAAACACATTATGTGCCTCTGCCGTGACGCAGTAAGGACACATGTCATTCCTGTGTTATTCCTGCCAAAAATACATTCTCTGAATCTAATCATGAGGAAACATCAGACAAACTTAAATTGAGGATACTCTAGTTGATAACTGGTTACACTAACAAAAATTGAGGTCCTGAGAAACAGAGAGAAAGAATGAGGAACTGTTCTAGATTAGGGAGACTAAACAGTCATACATGTTTGTAGATTGGGTCCTGGATAAAAAGGAAAGAAAAATGTTTGTTTGTTTGTTTTCTCTGTAAAATAATATTTTTTAGAACTAAATAACAGTACTGTGTCAGTGTTAATTTTCTGATTTTGAAAATAGTTCTATGGCTACATAAGAAAAAATCCTTGTTCTTAAGAAATATCTTCTTATATATTAAGGGACAAAGAAGCATTATGCCAGTGACATTCAAGGAATGCTTCAGGAAAGAAACAATCTGCTTAGATAAAGAGAAAATGAAAACACAAATATAGCAAAGTGTTAACTATTGGGAAACCAAAGTGAAAGACATTTTGACACTCTGTGTTACTGTTCCAACTTCACTGTAGATTAAAATTATTTTAAATTAAGATGCAAGGAAAAAGCAGTAACTAGAACAGAGCAGCATAGATTTTTCATCTCTCTGAATACTCATGTGAAAATATAGTAACTAGGATATTGTTGTTGTTAAGTGCTGTGAAGTTGGTTACAACTCATAGCGACACTGTATAGGATTTCTGAGAGCAGCATCTGGGTTTGAACCGCTGGCTTTGTGGTTAACAGTCCAGTGCTTATCCTACAGTGCGACACTAGGACTCCAGCAGAAGTAAAATTGTATTATCAACACCTACAAAACAAAACAAGGTGGTAAGATATTCCCACAAATTCCAAAATATTTGTTGGGAACAAATAATACCAATGGGCTTCAAGAGCAGTGTGCTATTAACAATTGTTTTGCTGTAATCAATGAAAAGACTTGGGGCTCTGATGGCTTTGAGAACCAGTGAATCCAAAATTCCTCAAAAGATACTTACTGTACAGTCTAGAGCATCAACATGAGAACAGCAGATGAAAATGGGAAGAAAATTTGTAGGCTCCACTATGAGGGTGAGTGTAAGTATACTTTAGGAAGTCCAGAGAGTTCTGGAACAGTGAAGATCTTGCAAATTCTCAAAATTCCCTTCCTGTGCAAAACACTGCCTTAGGAGAAACTCTGAGAATAAAACCCAAGTTGAGCAGGATAGATTATAGGGGCAAAGAAAAAAGAAAATTCCCATGAAATGTATGAGGGGCACTGTGGAAGAAGATATCAGAAAGAAAGCTATGTTTTGATCACTTCACAAACAGAAGATAAGAGAAGTATTTGGACACATATTTCCCTTCTACCAGTAAGAAAACTTTATCTCATGTTAAAATGAGCAATAGACAAAGACTGCAGAATACTATACAAAGTCATTGTAAGAAAATGAGAAAAATAAGCACAATGACATCGTTCCAGTTAATGTATTCTAGAAAGACTAGGCTACAAAACGTGAAATCCATACCCTAATATACTTAAGTTAGCTAAAAAAATGATGAAAATGAAAAAATGCATGAAAGAATAGCATAAGTAAGAATTGGAACAATTCCGGAAAAAAAAAAAAGAGGACTCCAAAGTCAGGAAAAATTTAGAAATAAAAATAATTTCATAAATGAATATTAAACTTGAAGAAACACAAGCATTTAATGAACACCTAGATTATGTCTTAAGGAAGGTTGTTGTGAAATGCCGTCAAATCGGTTCTAACCCACAGCGACCCTATATAGGGCTTCCAAGGAGTGGCTGGTGAGCTTGAACCGCCAACCTTACAATTCAAATCGACTTTGCAGTCCGGTGCACTAACCAACAGCACCACTTAAGAAAGGTGTTGTTGTTAAGTGCTGTTGAGTCGGTTCCAACCCATAGCAACACTGTATTGGGTTTCTGAGGAGTGGCTGGTGAGCTTGAGGTGCAGACCTGGTGAGCTTGAAGTGCAGACCTGGTGAGCTTGAGGTGCAGACCTTGCAGTTCAAACAACTTCGCTATAAAGATTG
>NW_006408579.1:12933357-12939476 GCF_000296735.1 Chrysochloris asiatica
AGTTTCGAACTGCTGACCTTGCAGCTCGCAGCCCGATTTGTAACCACTACGCTACCAGAGCTCCTTTCCAACCTTTTAAGTATTCCTTTATATGTGGTTCAGAGTTCTGGGACCATCCCCTGAGCCTGCTTGGTTGGGTATTCTGTGTTGTTGTTGGCGGAGCTCTCTGCTACAAGTCCACTCGATCCGCCATCTTGTTTGTTCTCCCTTAAAATCATGTATTTTTTAATAGGAATTGGTAGTAGTAATATTAACATCTCTTTTATATGTCAAAAGAGGTTGCTTTAAAATACAATAGACACTAATCCTAGTTCATTAACCTAACAAAACTACCCATTCCCAAGTGGGATTATAACCAAATTGTTGTTGTTAAGTGCCATGGAGTCAGTTCCAACCCATAGCGACCCTGAACAGGGTTTCCATGGCTGCAAATCTTTATGGGAGCAGAAAGCCTCATCTTTCTCCCGCGGAGCAGCTCGTAGTTTCGCACTGTTGACCTTGCAGTTCGCAGCCCGATTCCCACTATGCTACCAGAGCTTAGGAAATGCAGTATATACTTTTGGGGGACACAATTCAATTAATAGCATTCCACTCTTTGACCGCCCAAATTCATGTCCTTGCCACATGCAAAACACTACATCATCCCCAGAGTTTTAAATCCTTTCCTTTCTGTTACTAAAGCCATTCATTTGTGACGTATCTGTTATAGCCTCACTAGACAACTAACATACCCAATATATCAAACGAGATGAAATCAACTGATAGCAGTAGAAAAGTCTTAGGAATCTGGTCTGTATTCTATTATTTACAACTTGTCTCTGGCCATTGTCCTTGTTGTTGTTAAGTGCTGTTGAGTTGATTTCGACCCATAGCGACCCTGTATAGGGTTTCCCAGGAGCAGCTGGTGAGCTTGAACCTCCAACCTTGCAGTTCAAATGGCTTTACAGTCTGGTGCATTAACCCACAGCACCACTCTAGGACTTGGCTCATTGCCCTTAGCTGACTTCATATATACAGATGCTCTGTTTCCTAAGCCACAAAGTAAAATGTGGGACATGACCAATCACCCAGGTAATGTGATAATGAGATGATTCTCTCCTCAAACAAACATGAGTCCAGTTTAATAACAGGATGTAGGAGGGCAGCAGAGAAGGCTCCTTGGTCTCAATACATAATAAGCAAGTATTTCTTATATGAGAAGTGGAGAACTGAGCCTGTCACATGAAAGCTTTGAATTCTTCAATATAACTAGTAATGTAGATCTCTAGAAGTTACCACTGGAGTGTCTGGATACATACTTCATTATGTATGAGAACTGGACAAGCTTTTAAAATCTGGATTCAAGAAGCCAGTATAACTGGTTCTAGATCCACAACTATAGGTCACACAAGCCAAAGATTGTTCCTTGTGCATTGAAAAGAATTATATAAGGCATTAAAATTTAATAAACAAATTAAAAGGGGTATTTCCAGGGAAATTTTTATTATTTAAAGAAATCTATGGCATGAGATAAATTTGGTTACTGAAAACTTGAAAGAAGGCACAGTGGTTACATTTTTATTCAAGGGCTTCTTATCACCATTTAGCTCAAATGTAAACATCTGATTGTTACCACTATCAGTGTCTACAAAGGCATTCTCATTTCCCAACAGGCCTGCTTTTACGCCCTCTGTCCCGATCAATTACTTCCTGGAGACCTTCCTAAGTAATGTCCTTCTAGTTTTGGTCCAGCCTTATGGTCCAGGGTTACAGAAAACCCCTGTTTGCCACAGGCTAACTACTCTCCTTAAATGTGTTCCCAGACACTTCTCAAGGGAATTTAACCATGACCTTGAATAACCTCCACCATTGATCATTTTTATTACTCTTCCTTAAACCTATCAACCCATTCTTTCAATGAAGAGTTCTTTTCTTTCATTCTCTCTTCCTCTCTCTTTTCTTCCTTTTTAAAATAGCAACTTCATATTTATACTAATCGAGGCCTGGAAGGCATATGAGACTTTTCCTGGTGTCGAATTCAAGAGCCTCACACATATTTGGCTAAATAGTTCTCTGTGGCAGCATTTAATATGGGAGGTACACAGGAAAGATTAAGAATAGATACTCCCACAATAGCTTCCTCCATTCACCAAGGCCTAAATTTAGAGTAGGTGAAAAAGGCTTTCTTCTTCAAGTCCCCTCAAAACAGAAAGAAAGAATGGCTGAAGGAAAAAGGTTCAGGTTTAAAAATTAGACCTTTTGGTGGTTGTTATTTTCTGAACTGAATTCTTTGTTGCACTGAAGAGGGGTGGGTGTCTGAGAAGCAGCCTCTGCAAGAGAAGCCCTGACCAGGACTTTGCTCAGTTTGGAAATGGCCAAGCCTGCTCTGGAGATCATAGAGTTGGAGAACAAATGACGCTTCATTGAGCAAAGTCCCTTAGCAAGTTTGCAGTTGGGAGTGGAGGCCTAAACATCTTGGCATGAGAATAACAAAAATTTAGAGAGTCAGAGGCCAATACTTGAGTGGGAGGATGGTCAAGAAGATGATGAAAAGTCAGGACCCTAAAGAAAGCAGAATTATGTATTTTGAAATTCCCCCGATGGAAGATAGCTGACAGATTGTTCGGATGATGTCTAAGTTGCTTTGTTGTTGTTGTTGTTAAATGCCGTCGAGTCGGTTCCAGACCATAGTGACCCTGAACAGGGTTTCCGAGGCTGTAAATCTTTATGGGAGCAGAAGAGATACCATAAGGCCGTGGTCTTATCAAACTAGTTTTCTCAGTTTTGTTTTTGTTGCTGTTGTATGAATCAAGTTGGTTCCAACTCATAGCAAATCCTGGAGACTTCTGAGAGCAGCTGATAGGTTTGAACTACTAACCTTGTGGTTAGAAGCCCAGTGTTTATCCTACAGTGCCACACCAGGACTCCTCACAGTTTAGGAGATTAGAAATCCGAATTCAGGGCATCAGCTTTTAGGAGATTGGTGGTGGTGGTGGTGGTTATGTGCTGAGGAGTAGGTTCCAATTCATAGTGATCCTGTACAGGGTTTCTGAGGCTGGAAATCTTTATGGGAGCAGAAAGCCTCATCTTTCTTCCACAGAACAGCTGGTAGTTTTGCACTGCTGACCTTGAGGTTTGCAGCTCAATTCTTAACCATTACTAAATCTGAATTCTAGGAAGGAGAAGGCTCTCTTTGTTGACTCTGAGAAAAATCTCAGCTTCTCTAGTCAGGCGTTCTTGGAGTTCCTAAATTTGTAGACTGCTCTGCCTTTGATGTCTTTAGAAAGTGTAGTCTCACCTCTGTGTCTGCTTTTCTCAGTGCTTAATCTGCTCTTTTAGATCTCAAAAGTAACTGGTATAAAACACATCTGCCACTGATATGACCTCATTAACATGACAAAGAAAATTCATTTCCACAGAGGAGTTGGGTGGAAAGCTTACAGAGCAGATGAGTTTTCCATTCAGCAATTCATACACATTTTGTTACATATCATTGATTGCAATCTCCTCAATCTAACATGGATCCTGGTTTGGTGCTGTAGGATAAGCACTGAACTGCTAACCACAAGATCTATGGTCCAAACCTACCAGCTACTACTTAGAAATACCATACAGTGTCCAATCTGAAGCATCTTGAGGGCAATTAACAACAGCAGTTATGGAACATCACTTATCTGCTTTCTGCCTTTGTTACTTGTTTCCATTCCTCCTTCTTTTCCAACTTCTGAACTTGGTCCTTCTGTAAATGCTGCCCTTTTTATTTCAAATGGTTGATTCTTCTAAAATATGGGTTACTGTTTCTCTTTTAGACATTTCTATTGTTTAATCATGGAGAGTGAGTTCATTTGCACATATGAAGGATGAGTATCTGACAAATATGCCTGGTCATCATCTTCTTTTTTTCTTTTTTTTAATGATTTTGAATGTTGTTCCACATATTTCTTCCATTTGATCCAGGACCTTCTAATGTAATCCCTTTCAGAACAGTACAACAATATTTTGGTGTGGTCTAAATTTCTGACTCAACCTCTCATCAACCCTGTGCTGTGCTAAAATTCCCTTACATTATTTCAAACCTTCAGTAAAATTCTGCTAGATCCATCAGCCTTGTGGTCAAGATAAGTATGGTAGGGGACAGAATTGTGGGGCAAACAAGACCAACAAGAAAGGAGGGCATTGATAGAATTTGCAAATAATGGTTTAGACAAATAGATTAGGAAAATGCAAACCCCAGAGAAATAAACAAGGTGGGGGGCAAGACTAGTAAATTACTATAATAAGTGGATTGAAGGCTATATTATTGTCTCATTTGCATATTAAAGAGGGGTCCCAGAAAACTGGAAAACTTGAGGACATCTGGTTTACATTAATACATACTGACATTAAAATAATAAAAATACTGGAGTCAGCAGCTGGTCCATGGCACTCAATTTTCTCAGATTAGCTAAATTTTAATAAAAATTCTAGGAGAGGGGTACTCCTTGTGGTTGTTAATCTTTTATTGTATGATGTAAGAATATTTTAAAAGTAAGAATGCTTTACATAAGAAGGGGTATTTATGGTGTTGTGGGTTAATGCACTGGACTGCAAAGTTGGTTTGAACTGCAAGGTCAGCGGTTCAAGCTCACAAGCCGCTCCTTGGAAACCCTATACTTATACGGTCACTATGAGTTGGAACTGACTTGATGGCTCTTAACAACAGCAACACAGGCAAAATAAGAAAGGCAGACTCTCAGAATATTTAAAAATATATATCGGTTTTTTTATGAAACCAATCTCACATTCTTTCAACATATTAAATTGAAAATGGTTTATACTTTATTTTATTTAGCTTCAGTTTAAAGATTCTTTAACCATTTCTTCACTTACTGATTCATTAAAATTTTTATAAATCTCTTAGGTCCCAAACATTGTGTTAGGTACTGGGGTACAGAGATTAACTGATGTACTATGACCCTGCCCTCAATATCTTGTAAATTTATGAGGAAAGTCAAACAGGTGACCCCAACTCAAACACTGCAATCTGTGCTGAGTAGAGAAAATTACTGAATATGAAGGAGAAAAGGTCAAAGCAATATTTAAAAAGTAGTCAGTCTATCTATTATTTATTTAGTAGTACTAACACCTGATGTCAGTACTCATCTTGCATACATAATTTGTGTTTCCTTACATGTGATTAAAGGGAATTGACAGTACACCCTAGGCATCATGGGGACTTTCAGACACTAATCTGTTATAAACCAACCATAGTGCCAGGAACACAGTTTATGTGTAATGTGAACTGGGAGTAGCCATCTGGTCAATACCCAACAAAGGACAGGGAGAAGTCAGTGACATAGGGCTTGGGAAGTAAGACTTGCCCCTTTTCCACTTGTCCAGGGTGAAAATGGCTCCACACATAGTGGCTCTGCTCACTTAAGAACACACACCAGAAGATTAGCAGAGGAAAGGACAAGGTAAGGGCTGTGCAGACAAGCAGGCAGCTCTTTAGGAATTGGTACCAGACTGGAGACAGGCAAATACTCAGGACACTTCTTCAGAACCACACAGCTAGGAGATGCCTGGGAGTAGTAATGGCACATTGGTCTCTTTGGCTCAATACAAGCCTCCCTCACTACTAGAAGCTATGAAGTTTCTGTTAAGTGCCATTCAGTCCATTCCTACTCATAGGGTTTCCAAGGCTATAAATCTTTATGAGAGCAGAGAGCCTCATTGTTCTCCCATGGAGTGGTTGGTAAACTCGAACCAGAGACCTTGTGATTAGCATTCCAGTGATTATCCTACAGAGCCACTGCACTCCTGAGGGAGGTGTATGTTTTTCTTCTTATGTGTCTTCGAATCGTTTCTGACACATAGAGAACCTGTATAGGGTTTCCAAGGAGCAGCTGGTGAGTTTGAACCACTGACCTTGCGGTCCAGTGCTTTTTCCTACAGTATGCACCAGGACTCCTAGGAGGGAGATATATGTTGTTGTTAGGTGCCATCGAGTAGGTGCCAACTCATACCGACCTTATGCACAGCAGAACAAAACACTGCCCGATCCTGGGTCAACCTCACTACTATTGCCACGCTTGAGTCCATCAATGCTGCCACTTGGCCAATCCATCTCATTGGGGGTCTTCCTCTTTTTCTTTCACCCT
>NW_006408579.1:12939576-12941303 GCF_000296735.1 Chrysochloris asiatica
ATTCCTTTCCTCCTCAAGTGTCAGACTGACATCATTATTCTTCAACACTTCAAAGAAGTTTTGTTTATCAGATGTGCCTAATGCAATACACCATTTTATTTCTTGACTATTGCTTCCATGAGTGTTTCCTATGGTGGATCCAAGCAAAATGAAGTCTTGGACAATTTCAGTCTTTTCTCCATTTATCAGGCTGCTATTTATTGCTCCAGTGGTGAGGATTTGAGGTACAACCCAAACCAAAGGCTATGATTTCTGATCTTCATCAGTATTTTAAGTCCTCTTGACTTTCAGCAAGTAAAAGTTGTACTATCTGAAAATTGCAGGTTGTTAATGAGTCTTTCTCCAATCTTGATTCCAGTTATTCTTTCTATAGTCCAACTTCATGGATTATTTGCTCAGCATATAGATGGACTATGTGTAGTGAAAGAATACAACCCTGGCACACATCTTTCCTGATTTTAAACCATTCAGTGTCCCCTTGTTCTGTTCTAATGACTGCCTCTTGGTTTTATAGTTGTTAAGTAGATGTTTAGATTTGGGGATTGAAGAAAGGGGAGGAGAAGAAGAGGATATCCAGGTATTTTGATATTGTTCATCATGTTGTTGCTGCTGTTAAGTGCTATTGAATCAGTTATGCACAACTGAACAAAACACTACCCAGCCCTGTGCCATCCTCACAATTGTTGCTACCTTTGAGTCATCACTGTTGTTGTTTTCAAGTGCCATTGAGTCAATTCTGACTCATAGCGACCCTGTACAGGGTCTCTAAAGATTAGCTGATGGGTTTGAACTGCAGACCTGTGGTTTGCAGTCCAGTATAGCATAGTGGTTATGAATCAGGCTGCTAACCTCAAGGTTGGAAGTTCGAAACTACCAGCCATTCCTTGGGAGAAAGATGATGTTTTCTGAGCCTCAGAAACCCTGTGCAGGGTCACTATGAGTTGGAACCACTTCACAATACTTAACAACAACAACACTTATCCTATAGCTCCACAACAGGAGTCTGAGCCATCAAAGGGATCTAATAAATTATTGACTAAAAAGAGGGGACTAAATGTAATACAAGTGTGTTAGAAAAAAGAAAGTCATTGAAACAAAAATCTATACTTAAAAAATTATTTTATATACCATACAATTAAAAGAATGTATTGATTATCTATATTAAAAGAGAGGGGATGAGAAACAAGGAATACGGGTAGAAGTTAGACTTCTTTTAATATACTATATTTTGCAGGGTTTTTCTTTGTTTTTATTTAAAATGAAATTAAAAATAACAAAACTCTAAAATTTAAAAGTAAAGTGAAGCAAATTAATCCAACAAGCTGATGCCATCCCCTGACTGACAGTAGCCATGCTAACTAACTGTAAAACATACTCATTTGATTCAACATCCTTAATGGGATATATAGTAAAGTTTAAAGGTACTGCAAAATTCTTCAACTACTTCCAATTATCTTTGTTATTACTGTTATCAAAGACTAGTGTGTGTAGGAGTATATTATGGGATAGAGTAAATGAGCACCTAAATTGATGTAGTTGAGAACTAGGATTTTTGGCATGAAAAAAAAGGAGATATACATGTAAAATTAATGATGTTAAGTAAAATCATGTTTTTTGTTTTTTTTTTAAAGGTTTTTATTGTGGATTGAGTGAAAGTTTACAGGGCACATCATCAGTTTCACATTCAACAATTCATATAACTTGTTTCATTACATTGATTATAATCC
>NW_006408579.1:12950763-12958133 GCF_000296735.1 Chrysochloris asiatica
TTGGGGGTCTTCCTCTTTTTCTTTCACCCTCCACCTTACCAAACATGATATCCTTCTCTAGCGACTGGTCCTTCCTGACAATATGTCCAAAGTATGAGAGACAAAGTTTGGCCATCCTGGCCTCTAAGGAGCACTCTGACTGCACTTCTTCCAAAAGGGATCTATCTATTGGTTCTTTTGGCAGCCCCTGGCACTTTCAATATTCTCCTCTAACACCATAACTCAAAAGCATCAATTCTTGTACAGTCTTCCTTATTCACTGTCTAGCGTTCGCATGCATATGAAGTTATTGAAAATACCATGACTTGGGTCAGGTGCACCTTAGTCCTCAGGCTGACATCTTTGCTCTTCAGCACTTTAACAAGGTCTTGTGCAGCAGATTTGCCTAATGCAATATGTCGTTTCTTGACTGTTGCTTCCATGAATGTTGAGGGAGGTATATAGTAGTATCAAAATAATCTGATCTGGAATTTCTCCAGAGAGTATGGACCATTGGCATGTTATTGTTGTTAAGTGCTGTGGAGTCAATTCCAACTCATAGTGACCCCGTATAGGGTTCCTGAGGAGCGTGGGATAATATGCACACCCATTGAAGATGAAGGGAGTCCTGGAGTGGTGCTCTAGGAAAAGCACTGGACCGCTAACCTCAAGGTCAGTGGTTCAAACCCACTGGAAACGCTCTGCAGGGTCACTTGATGGCATTTAAAACAACAATAACAATTGGCAGAAGATTCAGAGACAAGCACACTAGAGGGTTTTCTTTTCTTTTTCTTTCTGTGCTCCAGAAAGACATAGTTATATTATTTTCTTGCATTACATAAGCATTATAGAATATATTCATATTAATATATCTATATATCAATAAATGAATATACCAAATCACATTTTCTCCCCTCTTCTCACCTCAAATTTGTCAGAAATAGATCTAGAACTTTGACACAATTTATCCACCTTCATTTAAAATTGAAGACTTAATAGATCAGCTGATGGTTGCAGTTCCAATGTCTTTGGCCATGTCTTCTGGCTCCTTTAAAGCATATACGTGTGACAGTGATACAGGAAGTGACTATTGAATACACTGAGGTTCTGTAGTCTGTGTCCTTTCTAACCCACTAGTCATTTTAGATTTTTAGCTCTCTAATCACATGAGATAAGGTCAATCCAAATGAAATGAGGTTCGGTCTCCGCAAGGGATTAGGAACAGAGATGTGGTCCTACCTCCCCACCTCCACCTCACACACACCCCTACCCCCTACTCTAGCCCCAGAATTCGTGACTTTCCTAGAAGAAGGCCCACCAGTGAGGTAGGACTCACATACATAAGCAGCGCTTCTGCAAAGCCCAGAAATGCCAGGAAGCAGGCCCCGGTAGGCGCGAAGTGAAGCGGGGGTGTCCCCGAGGCCGATTGCAAAGGGTTGGGCAGCTCGGACAGGACAGTGATTGCTTTCCAGAATAAAGGATCTGTGGTCCCCAAGGTCGCCCGAGGCCGAGTCCCAGAGAGACTCCAAGACAGCGACGGGCTCTGAGATCTAGCAAGTTGCTGGGAGGGAAGCGAGTGGCTTACCTGGCCAGGCTGGCTGGTGTAGTTGAAGGAGTAGATGTTCTCCGTGCTGAGGTTCACCACCCCGCTGTAGACGCGGTCGAAATCCGCCCCCCGGGCTGGGTAGCGGGAAGCTAGACGCGGCGCTGCAGTCTGCGCTGCGGGTTGCACTGGGCGCTCGGGCGCCGCCGGCCGCAGGAGCCAGGGCAGCGAGCACAGCAGCGCTAGCAGCGGGAAGCAGGGCATGGTGGGCGCCACGCCCGGCCTCGGAGCCTTGCCGCCCGGAGAAAGCGGGAGGGCAGAGCTGCTCTTTCCAAAGCTCCCTGCGGGCGCGAGCGCCGGCTACAGCGCCGCGCTAGCGATGCCTGGCTGGCCCCGCCGGGAGGTGCTGGCAAAGCTCTGGCTACAAATGTTGATGCTGCCGCCGGGGGTCTCCAAGGGAGGTCACGGACAGGGGACTAAGGGGGTGTGGGATGCGGGGGCGGAGGGCTGCTGCTTCCCGTTCTGGCTTTGAAGTCCACTTGCTTCTCTCTTTCTCATCGCTGAGAACTCCCACTTACCCCGCCAGAATTGCAACCGAACATCAAGGGAAAAACAAATACACACACACACACAAAACCCACTGTGAATATTTAAAGGAAATATCCACGAGTCTCCAAGAGTCTTTCTGACCAGATATCGAGCAAGAAATTCAGCCTCTTTCAACGAACGTGCACCCTTGTGCAGGAGGAGAAATTGAAAGCAACAGAACTTGTCCCCAAAAAGGTTGCATGAGTCCCTGTCCAGTATGATGGTTGTTCTCAGTTCATGCTCTGAAAGATCCTCTTCCTACACACCTGTTTTATTTCCTTATCACCTCCTATTCTCTAGGGACAGACTCACATCATTGCTTACTCTCGCCCTCCCCATATGTCTACGTATGTAAATATGTACAGTCATAAAATATATATATACATGTGGCAAAGAATAAAATTTCGAACACCGCCTCGTCTGGTCCCGGAAATTGTCAAAAACCATTGAGAGAAACTAAATATATGCAGAGGGCATTTTTCTCTGCAGCATCCTCTTGCCTAGTTTACCTCTGCAGTGACTTTTTCCTGGATTTTGGAAGAATCTTCAGGATTCTGTTTTAAGACAGAAAACATAGTCCATTAAAACACAAATAAGCAAACGAAAACATGTGAAAGCAAAGTTTGTTGCTGTTGTTAAGAGCCGTTGAATCAGTTCCTTCTCATAGCGATCCTATACAGAGTTTCCTAGGAGTGGCTTACCTTGCAGATGAAGTAGATCTTGTGGTCCAGTGTGTTCTCCTGTAGCAATACACAGGCAAAGTTAGGGGGTTAGGATTAAATGCTTAAGAGGAAGATGAGGCATGATGTGGAAAGAGAATCCATCCAATCTTTGGAGACTATCAAACAATTATAATTTAGTTGTGGAAGAGAACTGACTCACTACTTTACTTCAGCATCAAGTTATTCATAAACCAGAAAAGAATATAATTGCATTCAGCATGAACACTACAAATGAAGTCACAGAAAAAGAAGTCCTAGTATAAGTATAAAATCCTAGTATAATTACTACTTATAAGGAGATTTTTTTTACCCCATTAAATTTCCACAATTCATTAAAGCATCAAAAATAAGTGCAATACATCCAGCTGACAGTTTTGTAACTATGCCATCAGAAAACAATGCTGATAGAAGAGTGGGTTAGACAACTCATTAGAACAGCTTTCCATTTAAAACAAAATGTTTTTGAAATGCATGGGCATAAAGGTACAAAATTCCAAGAATATTAATTCAAAGAAGGGTCTTGGAATAAAGTTTAACATAGAGCTCACTTTTTTGTGTGTGTTTAGAAATAATGTCATTTCCATACCAAATTTGAATGATTTTAAACTGTTATATTGAAAAATATGTGCTTTTCTTTTAAATTTAACAAATTTTTATAAACTTGGCAATTATGAAGCCGTTCAAGGTTAGCTGGCTTGGCTAGTTTAAGAAGTCTTTAGACGTATAGGATCATGGGGTCCTTTTTAAACACTAGAAGAGATGAGGAACCAACTCTTTTACATGACAGTCCAAACTTTTGAAGACAAACACTCCACATTCACTAGCATTATTAGAAAACAATTTCACATTCCAAGTTGAAATTGACCTCTCTTCACTCACTGGTGTGAGTTCTGCCTTCCAGAGCTGTAGGAATAGCTCTAATCCTTCCACATGACAGCCTGGTAGGTATTTGAAGGGAACTATAATCCTTCCTTCATACCTTTATCCTAACTTTAAGCAATGATATTAAAAGCAAGGAATATAGTGTGGAGCCAAAAATATTTATTGTAAAGGCAGTATAGTTGGTGTCTTCCAAGCTGCATTGAAGGCACTGCCAAAAAACAAGGCTCCAAGAATTGACAGAATATCTACAAATTGAAAATTTTCAAGAAACTGATGCAGCACTGGAGGCACTCACTAGTCTATGCCAAGAAATGTGGAAGACAGCTACCTAGCCAATTAATTTTTGTGCCCATTCCAAAGAAAGGTGACCCAACAGAATGGGAAAATTATCGAATAATATTGATATGTTGTTGTTGTTAAGTGCCATCGAGTCGGTTCCAACCCATAGCGACCCTGAACAGGGTTTCCGAGACTATAAATCTTTACGGGAGCAGAAAGCCTCATCTTTTTCCTGTGGAGCAGCTGGCAGTTTCTAACTGCTGGCCTTACGGTTCACAGCCTGATTCGTAACCACTACGCTACCAGAGCTCCTTAATATGGATATAGTGGGAGCGAAATTTTACTGAAAGTAATTAAGAAGCAGTTGCAGCAGTACATTGACAGGGTTGTGTTGTTGTTAAGTGCCGCAGATTTGGTTCTAACTCACAGCAACTTTGTATAGGGTTTCTGAGAAGCAGCTGGTAGGTTTGAACTGCTAATCTTGCGATTCAAGCTCACCTTATAGTTCAGTGCATTATCCTGCAGTGCCACATCAGGGCTCCACATTGACAGTGAGCTGTCAGAAATACAAGCCAGATTCAGAAGAGGATGTGGAATAAGGGAGATTCTTGTTGATGACAGATGGATCTTGGCTGAAATCAGATCATACCAGAAAGATGTTTACATGTGCTTCATTAACTATGCAAAAGTATTTGACCGTGTGTATCATAACACACTATGGATACCATTGCAAATTCCAGAGCAAGTGCTCATGAGGAAACTGTACATAGATCAAGAAGTTGTCATTCAAACAAAACAAGAGGATAGTGTGTAGTTAAAACCTGGAAAGGGTGTGGCAGGGTTGTATTCTTTCACCATACTAATTCATTCTGTATGCTGAGCAAATAATAAAAAAAAACTGGATTATAAGAGAAAGCATGTGGCATCAGGATTAGAGGAAGGCTCTTAAACAACCTGGAATATGCAGATGACAAAATCTTGCTTGCTGAAAGCAAAGAGGATTTGAAGCACTTACTGATAAAGGTCAAAGATTACAGCCTTCAGTATGTGTTGCACTTCACTGTAAAGAAAACAGAAATCCTCACAACTAGATCAATAAATAGCAGCTTGATAAATGGAGAAAACGTTGAAGTTGTCAAAGATTTCCTCTTACTTACAATCAACACATGGAAGCAACAATAAGGAAATCAAAAGACTTATTGCATTGGGCAAATCTGCTGCCTAAGACCACTTGAGAGTGTAAAAGAGCAAAGATGTCACTTTAAGGACTAAGATGTGCATGCCAGATACAAGCCATGGTATTTTCAATCACTTGATATGCATGTGAAACCTGGACAATGCATAAGGAAGACCAGAGAATAATCAATTAATGCATTTGAATTATGGTGTTGGTGAAAAATATTGTAAGTATCCATGGACTGCTGGAAGAACAAACAAATCTGTCTTGGAAAAAGTACAGCCAGAATATCCTTAGAAGCATGGATGAACAGACTTTACCTCTCAGACTTCAGACATGTTGCCAAAAGGGACCAATTTTCTGCAAAAGGACATCATGCTTGGTAAAGTGGAGGGTTAGCAGCAAAGAGGAATACCCATAATGAGATGGATTAACACAGTGGCAATAACAATGGGCTCACATATGAGAACTATTGTGAGGATGCTTCAGGATTGGGCAGTGCTTTATTCTGTTGTACATGGGTTGGAGTTGAAGCCAACTTGTTGGCACTTAACATCAATAAATCATGTCTATACCAGACAATTTAAGTGATAAATTATAAATAACCGTATACTGTGATCTAATCTTAGTTCTAGTCTAATCAACTGTGTGTTTTTAGGCAATTAACCCCTCAGAATCACAAGGTTGTCATAAGGCTAAAAGTAGAATGCACTAAAAGTATATTAGAGAGATTAAAGGGTTGTGCAAATATGGTTATTATATGAATTGTAGCTTCAGCAACTAAAAAATTAATTATAGAATCCATCAGCCAGGGTGTTTTTTTAATATCTACAATGCCAGGCTTCCATTGAGAAAGACTGAATATACAAATGGACAATGAATGGTCAGATCATATAGGACATATGACTCACAGCTTCTGAAGTAACCAGCCCAGGAAGCCAAGCTACAACCATGGAGGCCAGCAGCCCATAACCTTCAGGACTTTGTCACTGTTAGCTTTTCTATTTTCCTCTATCTCCCATGATTCTAGTTCAGGATCAATCAGAGGAAGCCAAATATGTTCCCAAAATTATAAAACACTCTGCTTCTAAATAGTCTGCCTCCAGCTTCCCCATGGCAACAATGTCCAATCAGAGCATACCTGACACCTGCCTTCTTTCACTATAAAGCTTTTCCACTCTCCTGATTGCCTTTGAGTCTCTAACAAACACAAGTGATGGTGTATGTGTGTGTGTGTGTATGTATCTCAACATACATATAAAATAGGTTTATTATGTGTGTGTGGTAATTTTCATATGGAATCCTAGGTGGCTAGCAAGCTTGCTTGTGTACTCAAAAGTTGGAAGTTTGAATCCACCCAGTGTTACCTCAGAAGAAAGGCCTGGGCAATCTACTAAAAAAATCAGCTACTGAAAACCCTATGGTGAACAGTTCAACTCAGACACACACGGAATTGCCATGAGTTAGAATGTATTTTGTGGTTCCAAAGTATTTCACGGTGGTTGATTTTTCATACTGGAAGGACTCATTTTGAATACTATTATGGGAAGAACAAGAACTCTTAGGTAGTACAGATGGTTACATGTTCAACTACTAACCAAAATGTGGGGGGTTCAAGCGTACCCAGAGGCACCTCAGAAAACAAAGCCTGACAATGCGCTTTTGAAAGGTCACAGCTTTGCAGACCATATGGAGTTCTACTCTGCATACATGGGGTGAATCCACTTGATGGCATCTAGAAAATAAATGAGAAGAAGTGGGATATCAGTCATATGGATCATATCATTATAGAAGAGCGATTATGAACAGGATAAGCAACCTGAACTGGATAAGGCTGTGACAATCATATGCTGAAGACTTAGCATCTCTTTCAACTTTAAGTCCTTCTCTTGATTGTTACTTGAGAACTTTACGTCATATTAAATGTGAGTGGCGTAAGCTATTATGGTTGGCAGTTAAATCTACTCAAAGGCACCTCAGATGTTTGGCCTGGCAATTTGCTCCCAAAATGTCACAATCTTTCTCTGGACATGTGAAGTTATCCTGAGTTAGAAGCAAGTCCACGGCAATTAACAACAGTTCTGTGCTACTCATAGAGTTAATGTGTACACAGCATTGCTTATATACTGAGCCCTATTCTAAGCAGCTCTGGTAGCGTAGTGGTTACAAATCGGGCGGCGAGCCGCAAGGTCAGCAGTTC
>NW_006408579.1:12962372-12965013 GCF_000296735.1 Chrysochloris asiatica
GGTTGCTATGAGTCGGTACTGACTTGATGGCACCTAACAACAACAACATTCTAAGCAAATGTACTTGTGGCTTTAATCCTCTCAACAGTCCTAGTTCTATGAAGTAGCCCCATTGAATGGATGAAGAAATGAGGCACAATGGAATTAAACAATGTGCTTAAGGAAACGGGAGTGTCTCACTTCAATGTACATATTTTAATCACTATGCTATACTGTGGCTCTGTAGGATAAGCACTGGACTGCTCACCACAAGGTCACCAGCTCAAACCCACGGTCCAGCTGTTCCACGGGAGAAAGATGAGGCGTTCTGCTCCCATAATGATGTACAGCCTCAGAAACCCTGTGCAGGGTCATTTTGAGTCAGACCCAACTCCATGGTACTTAAGTAACAAGGTTGAAGTGGTTGAACTTGGATATGAACTTAGGCCTGCCTACTGCTTACTCTCTTATATTTTTTCAAATATAAGCAAATATAAAAGCAAACTTTTTCTGTTTCTATACAGTTTTTCTGTTTCTATACAGAGTCTCTATGATTCAGAACTGACTTAATGGCAAAAAAAACAACAACATAGCATTTCCTTTCTTTTAATCTTCAAAACAATCCTAAAAAGTAAACATTCTTATATTTATCTGACAAAACATCTGAGGTGAAGAGAATAAAGTGACTTCTGGTTACAAATCGGGCTGCAAACCACAGGGTCAGCATTTTGAAATTACCAGTTGTTCTGTGGGAGAAAGATGAGGGTTTTTGTTCCCATAAAGATTTACAGCCTTGGAAACGCTCTACAGGGTCGCTATGAGTCGGAACTGACTCCACAGCACATAACCTCCACTACCTCCCTAAGGTTGAAGGAGCTCTGGTAGCATAGGGATTATGAGTCTGGCTGCCAACCTCAAGGTCAGCAGTTCGAAACTACCAGCTGTTCCACGGGAGAAAGATGAGGCATTCTGCTCCCATAATGATGTACAGTCTCAGAAACCCTGTGCAGGGTCATTTTGAGTCAGACCCAACTCCACGGTACTTAACAACAAGGTTGAAGTGGTTGAACTTGGATATGAACTTAGGCCTGCCTAGTGCTTACTCTCTTATATTTTTTCAAATATAAGCAAATATAAAAGCAAACTTTTTCTGTTAAGGTAGAGATCATAAATATTTTAGGCTTTTTTGTGCATCATAAGGTGTGTGTTGTAGTTATTCAGCTCTGCAATTGTAGCATGAAAGCAGTCATGTATGAGTGAATGTGGCTGTGTTTCTATAAAACTATTTATAGGCACTGAAATTTGAATTTTATATAATATTCATGTATCATGTAAGAGTAGTCTTCTTCTGATCTTTTCAACCTTTAAGAATTTTTAAAAGTTATTCTGTGGCTGTATAAAATTAGACAACCAGTCCAAAATGGTTCATGGGCCACGGGTTGCCAACCCCTGAGTTCTCTTTCTACTAGTTGGCTATGAAGGTGAAGGGACAGAGAAATGTTGATTTTTGGGAAAAGGAATGTGGAACTACATGCTGTTGTTGTTATCAGGTGCCATTCCGTCAGTGCTGACTTCTGGTGTCGCACTGCTGGTTATTGCCGTAAACTGCAACGTCGGTTTGGGCTGTTAAGGCCGGCAGTTCCAACTCACCAGCTGCTCCTTGGAAACCCTGTACAGTGTCGCTAGGAGCTGGATCCTGACTGGATGGCACTTAGCAACAACAAACAACATACACAACAGAACAAAACCCTGTTGGGTCCTGCACCAACCTTATAGTTATTGCTACAGATGAGCCCAGTGTTGCTGCCACTGTGCCAATCCATCTTGCTGGGGAACTTCCCAACATGCTAGCTACGAAAATATGTAAATGCTTTTCTGGGATTGGGGAACAATACCTTTAAAATGCCAGAACAATGTATTGTTTCTATTGTATGTATTCTTTTTCACTTACAGTGTATTGATCTCTATATGCCCCCTTTGTTTCTGTTATTTCATCTCTACCTTTATCCTCCTCAGTCACTTTGTTCCAGCCATACAAGCCTATCTGAGTTCTTCTCAATACCCCAGGTGAGTGCCTACCCAGGACTTTGGTAGGCTCTTCTTTCTGTCTGAATAATTATAAGGCTTATTACCTCCTTCGAGTCTTTGTTCAAATATCAACTTATTCAAGAGACTTACTTGATAAATCTATTTTAAACTACAGCCTCATACTCTTGATTCCCTGCCCCTTCCTCTCCTGCCACCCTGAATTATATATAAAGTAAATACTTGGAGTCCTGGTGTGGCACTGTGGGATAAAGCACAGGACCACTGCAAGGTCGGTTTGAACCACAGGGTTGGTGGTTGAATGTCAATATTTACTTTATAATTTGAAGAAAACAAAACAAAAACACTGTTGTGGTTGCTTATGGTGATCCCATGTGTTGCAGAGTAGAGCTGCTCCATAGGGTTTTCTTGGCTGTAAGATAAGCACTGGACTGCTAGCCTCAAGATCAGCAGTTCAAACCCACCAGCTGCTCCTTGGAAATCCTATACAGGGGTCGTTATGAGTAGGGACCAAATCAACGGTACATATATCTAGTTGTGTCAGATCTCATTTCTTAAGATAGATACCAAGTAGAGGGGTTGCTGGGTCATACAGTATTCCTATTTATAACTTTTT
>NW_006408579.1:12965503-12966130 GCF_000296735.1 Chrysochloris asiatica
GGCTTTGCATTCTGATGCATTAACCCACAGCGCTATACCAGGACTCAAATAGTAAACACTCAATAATATTTATTTTCTGAATAAATTAATTTTTTCTTTCACTTTGTATTGTGAAATTTTACAGAATAGATGGTCAGTTCTACATTCAACAAATTATAGAATTCATGTCATTACAATGATTGCAATCCACTCCAAGTACCATCAGTTAATAGTATTTACCTCTATTCACTTTATTATTTTCCCTACCTGCCCCCACTTCATAACCATCATAGAATGTTTCATTTAGCAAGAAAATCTTTTCTTAACTTTTTACAACAGTGGTCTCATGCAATATTTACCCTTTTGTGATTGACTTATTTCACTCAGGATAATGTCCTACCGGTTCATCCATGTTATGAGGTGTTGTGCAGATTCTTCAACTTTGTGTAATATTCCTGTGTGTGCGTGTGTATGTGTGTGTGCATGTACCTAAGTTAACCATTCTTCTGTTGATGAGCATTTAGGCTGCCTCCATCTTTTTGCTATTGTGAAATAGTGCTGAAATGAGCATGAGTGTACATATATCTAGTTGTGTCAGATCTCATTTCTTAAGATAGATACCAAGTAGAGGGGTTGCTGGGTCATACA
>NW_006408579.1:12966230-13000106 GCF_000296735.1 Chrysochloris asiatica
TTTTCTACAGTGTTCGAGTCATTTTACAGTTTCACCAGTAATGTAGAAGGGTCCCAGTCTCTCCACACACTTGCCAGCATTTGTTATTTCTGGTTTTTGGAGCTTTGCTCTTAATGCTGGAATAAGATGATGCTCCATCATTCATTTGTCAGTTTGCCGTACTGTGGTCGCTTGGGTGTTGCTGTGATTCTGGAAGCTATGCCACAGGTATTTTAAATACGAGCAGGGTCACCCATGGTGGACAGGTTTCAGATGAGCTTCCAGATGAAGACAGACTAGAAACAAGGCAAGACGGACTACTTCTGAATATTTAGTCACTGAAAACCTTATGAATATTAATAGAACACTGTAAGCACCAAATTATTGAACATTGAAACATGTAGGAGAGCACAAGAATGTTGTTAGTAAATAGTGCCAGAAGATGAGCCCCTCAGGTTGGAAGGCACTCAAAATATGACTGGAGAAGAGCTGCCTCCTCAATGTAGAGCTGACCTTGATGATGAAAATGCAGTAAAGCCTTCGGGACCTTCATTTGCTGATTGTGCACTACTCAGAATGAACAGAAGCAGCTATAAACATCCATTAATGATTGAAACATGGACTGTATAAAGTATGAATCTAGAAAAATTGGAAATGTCAAAAATGAAATGGAACACATAAACTTTGATATCCTAAGCATTAGTGAGCTCAAAGGAACTGGTATTGGCCATTTTGAATCTGATAATCACATGCTTTGCTAGGCCAGGAATGATAAATTGAGAAGGAATGGCATCACATTCATCATCAAAAAGAACATATGAAGATCAGTCATGAAGTACAAAGCTGTCTGTGATAGGATAATATCCATAAGCTTATGAGGAAGATCAGTTGATACCACTACTATTAAAATTTACACACCAACCACTAATATCAGTGATGAAATTGAGAAATTCTACCAATTTCGTCAGTTTGAAATTGATCAAACGTGCAATCAAGATGTGTTGATAACTATGGCAACTGGAATGCAAAGGTTGGAAACAAAGAGGAAGGATCAAGAGTTGGAAAGTATGTCCTTGGTGATAGAAATGATACTGGAGATCGCATGATAGAATTTTGTAAGTCTAATGATTTGTTCATTGCAAATACCTTTTTTCAAACAACATACACCTATATCTCACCAGATGGAATACACAGAAATCAAGCTGACTATA
The DNA here is from genome assembly GCF_000296735.1 of Chrysochloris asiatica. Classification (NCBI taxonomy): domain Eukaryota; kingdom Metazoa; phylum Chordata; class Mammalia; order Afrosoricida; family Chrysochloridae; genus Chrysochloris; species Chrysochloris asiatica. The sequence continues at coordinate 12,967,421 of NW_006408579.1, forward strand.
TCCGTGGGAAGATAGTGGGAAAAGCTCCATATCACCAGCCAAAACAAGACCAGGGGCAGACTGTAGAATAGACCATTAGTTGTTCCTATACAAGTTCAGGCTGAAGCTGAAGAAAATTAAAACAAGTCCACAAGAGCCAAAATATGACTTTGAACATGTCCCACCTGGAGCCCTGGTGTGGCGCTGTGGGCTAACGCATCAGACTGCAAAGTCATTTAAACTGCAAGGTCAGTAGTTCAAGCTCACCAGTTGCTCCTTGTAAATCCTATACAGGGTCACTATGGGTCTGAATCAACTCGATGGCACTTAACAACAACAACACCTGAATTTAGAGATCATCTGAAGAACAGATTTGATGCATTAGACACTAAAAACGGAAGACCAGAAGAGTTGTGGGATGGCATCAAGAATATCACACAGAAAGAAGACAAGAAAGAAGGCAAAGACCAAAATGGATGCCAGAAGAGATTCTGAAACTTGCTCTCCAGAGTAGAGATGCTAAAGCAAATGGAAGAAATGAGGAGGTAAAAGAGCTGAACAGGAAATTCAAAGGGTAGCTCAAGAAGACAACATCAAACACTATTACAAATTTGCAAAGACCTGGATTTAGAAAACCAAAAGGGAGGAACACACTCAGCATTTCTCAAGCAGAAGGGAACTGAAGAAAAAGAATTCAAGCCTCTACATGCAATATTAAGGAGCTCTGGTAGTGCAGTGGTGGTTATGAATCGGGTTGTGAGCTGCAAGGTCAGGAGTTAGAAACTACCAGCTGTTCTGCTGGAGAAAGATGAGGCTTTCTGCTCCCGTAAAGATTTACAGCCTCAGAAACCCTGTACAGGGTCGCTATGACTCCACAGCACATAACAACAACGACATGCAGTATTGAAGGATTCTCTGAATTCAATAAGGCAAATTATTGAATGATGCAGAAAACATCAAAAAGAAGATGGAAGGAATACACAGAATCAAAATACCAAAAAGAAATAGTTGATGTTCAACTATTTCAAGATGTAACATTATCAAGAGCTAATGATACTGAAGGAAGTTCAAGGTGCATTGAAGGAATTGACAAAAAACCAAGGTATTGGGAATTGATGGAATACAAATAGAAAGATTTCAACAAACTAATGCAGCACTAGAGGTACTCACTCATCTATGCCAAGAAATTTAGAAGACAACTGACTGAAAGAGATCCATATTTGTGCCTATCCCAAAGGGAGGCGAATCAATGGAATGCGGAGATCACCATACAATATCATTAATATCACATGCAAATAAAATTTTGCTAAACAACTCCCACAAAAATGGCTGCAAATGTGAATTGCCAGAGAACTTCCAGAAGTTCAAGCTGGATTCAGAAGAGGATGTGGAATGAGAATATCATTGCTGATGTCAGATGGTTCTTGGCTGAAAGCAGAGAATACCAAAAGACGTTTACCTATGCTTTTTTACTACTCAAAGATGTTTGATTGTGTGGATCATGGCAACCTATGGACACCATTACAGAGAATAAGTATTCTGTAACACTTAACTGTGCTCATGAGGAACCTGTACATAGACCAAGAGGCAGTTGTTTGAACAGAGCAAAGGAACACTGAATGGTTTAAAATTAGAAAAGGTGTGCACCAGGATTGTATTATTTCATTATGTTTATTCAGTCTGTACGTTGCGCAAGTAATCTGAGAAGCTGGATTATAGGAAGAAAAATGTAGCATCAGGTTTGAAGGAAGACTCATTAACAACCTTCAATATGCAAATGATACATCCTTGGTTACTGAGAGCAAAGAGGACTTAAAATACTTATTGATGAAGATCAAAGACTACAGCCTTTGGTACAGGTTGCTCCTCAGTGTAAAGAAAGCAAAAATTCTCAACACTGGAACAGTAAATAACATCACTATAAGTGGAGAAAAGACTGAAGTTGTCAAAGACTTCCTTTTGCTCAGATCCGCCATCAACACGCATGGAAGCAGCAGTCAAGAAGTCAAAGGACGTATTGAGTTAGGCAAATCTGCTGCAGGAGACCTCTTTAAAGTGCTGACGAGCAAAGATGTAGTTTGTAGACTAACGGTGCGCCTGATGCAAGTCATGGTATTTTTAATAACTTCATTTGTATGTGAAAGTTGGATAGTGACTAAGGAAAACTGTAGAAAAGTTAATGCATTTGAGTTATGGTGTTGGAGGAAAATATTAAAAGTATCCTAGACTGCCAAAAGAACAAACAGATTTGTGTTGGAAGCACAGTCAGAATGCTCCTTGGAATCCAGGATGGCCAGACTTTATCTCTCATGCTTTAGACATTATCAGGAGGGACCAGTGCCTGTAGATGGCTATCATGTGTGGTAAAGGGGAGAGTCAGAGAAAAAGAGGAAGACTCCCAATGAGATGGATTAGCACATTGGCAGCAGTAATGGGCTCAGGTATGGCAGTGACTGTGAGATTGACTCACCCCAGGCAGTGTTTCATTATGTTGCGCATATTCAATGGCACCTAACAACAACAAGGTGATATCTCATTGTTGTTTAGATTTACATGTGGTAGCATGTTGTTGTTGTTGTTATTAAGTGCCATTGATTCAGTACCAACTCATAGTGACCTTATGCACAGCAGAACGAAACACTTCCTGATCCTGGGTCAACCTCATTACTGTTGCCACTCTTGAGCCCATAAATGCTGCCACTTGGCCAATCCATCTTGTTGGGGGTCTTCCTCTTTTTCTCTGACCCTCCACCTTACCAATCATGATATCCTTCTCATGGTGGTTATGAATTGGGCTGCTAACCTCAAAAGTCAGCAGTTTGAAACTACCAGCAGTTCCGTGGGAGAAAGATGAGGCTTTCTGCTCCCGTAAAGATTTATAGCATGGGAAACCCTGTATAGGGTCACTGTGAGTCAGAACAGACTCCACAGTACATAACCACTACCACCACCAACAATAATGGCTAATGATCATGAGGATTTCTTCATATGTTTGTTGGCTGCTTGAATGTTTCCTTTGGTGAAGTATTTGTTCATGTCCTCTGCCCATTTTTAAATAGAATTATTTGTCTTCTTATTGAGGTGTTGAAGTGTTTTATAAATTTTGGAGAATAATGCTTGGTCTATTTAAAATTATGTTGTTGCCAAACATCTTTTTCCCAGTCTGTGGGTTCTCTTTTAAGTCTTTTGGTGAAATCCTTTGATGCACATAAGTGTCTAAATTTTAGGATGTCCCAGTTCTCTATTTCGTCTTTTGTGTTTTCAGTTATGTTTGAGAGTGTATTTATACCAGAGCTCTTAAGTTTGTCCCTATTTTTTCATTGATGATCTGTATAGTTCTAGGTTTCACATTTTGGGCTTTAATCTATGTTGAGCTGATTTTTGTATATGGTGTGAAATATGGGTCTTGTTTTATTTTTTTGCATATGTATTTCTAATTTTACCAGAACCATTTGTTGAAGAGACTATCTTTTCCCCATTGATTGCATTTGACCCTATGTTGAAGATCATTTACTATTTTGTTGTTGTTGTAAAATGTCATCAAACAGATTCCGACTCATAGCGACCCTGTTTAGGGTTTCCAAGGAGTGTCTGGTGAGTTTTAACTGCCAACTTTGCGGTTCAAATCAATTTTGTAGTCCAGCGTCTTAACTCACAGCACCATACCAGCTCTCCATCAACTAGGTGGATGGATTTATTTCTGAGTTCTCAATTCTGTTCCATTGATTTATATGTCTTTCATTGTACCAGTACCAGCTGTTTGGGCCACTGTGAGACTTTTTGTAAATTTTGAGATTGGGAAGTGAGAAGCCTCCAACTTTGTTCATCTTCTTAAGCAGTGTTTTTCTTATCTGAGGTCTCTTTCATTTCCCTATAAGGTTTGTGATCATTTTTTCCATATATTTGAAGAATGATGTTGGAATCTGGATTGGGATAGCATTATATTTACAGACTGTTTTGGATAGTGCTAACATGTTCACAATTTAAGTCTTTCTATCCATAAGCAGAATATATTCTCCATTTCTGCAAGTCTTTTTTTTTTTTACACTTTTTAATATGAATTGAGTGAAGTTTTACAGAGCAGATCATCAGTTTTACATTCAACAAATCATACACTTTGCTTCATTACATAATAGCAATCCCCTCCACATACCAACAGTTTGCAATATTAACCTCTATTCATTTTAACTATTGCTTTCTTCCCTGTGTCTCTGTTACCTTCATCTTCTTCTTTCCTCCTTTTTGTTGTATATTGCTTGCTCTGTCACTCATGTGTCTACCCTCTAACCCATCAATAATTTCCGTCCCTTCACCCACTAACCATTATAGATTGTTTCTTTTATGAAGAAAACCTTCTTTGCAAACTTTAAACAACATTGGTCTCATACAATGCTTGTCCTTTTATAATTGACTAATTTAACTCAGCATAATGTTCTTCAAAGGAGCTCTGTTAGTGTAGTGGTTATGAATCGGGCTGTGAACCTCAAGGTCAGCAGTTCAAAACTACCAGCTGTCCCATGGGAGAAAGATGAGGCTTTCTGCTCCTGTAAAGATTTACAGCCTTGGAAACCCTATACAGGGTCACGATGGGTCGGAATCGACTCGATGGCATTTAACAACAAATGTCCTCCAGGAGTCCTGGTGTGGTGCAGTGGGTTAATGCTCTGAACTGTAAGCTTGGTTTGAACAGCAAGGTTGGCAGTTCAAGCTCACCAGCCACTCCTCAGAAATCCTATACAGGGTCACTATGAGTTGGAACCAGCTTGACGGCACACACCAAGTGTCTTCTAGGTTCAACCATATTGTCAGGTGTTTCACAGATCCAGCATTATTCTTCAGCATTTTGTAGTGTTCATTATGTGTATATTCCATAATTTGTTTAACCATTTTTCTGTTGATGGGCACTTAGACTGTCTCCATCTTTTTCATATGTCTCTTGTAGCCAGCATATTGAAGGATTTTGTTTTCTTATCCATTCTGCTCTTTATGTCTCTTGACTGATACATTTTGGTTTCTAGTAGTTCTTTGTAATTTTGTTTCTTTGGTTAGATTTAATTTCAAGTATTTCCTCTTTTGGGTGTCTATTGTAAATCGGATTTTTTTCCTAATTTCCTTTTCAGTACTCTCTTAATAAGTGTAAAGGAATCTAACTGATTTTGTAGGTTGATCTTGTATCCTGCCACTTTGCCAAAACTATCAATGAATTTGAATAAGTTTGTTGTGGAATCTTTGGCATTTTCTAAGTATAGAATCATATCATCGGCAAGTAGAGTTTTACTTTTTTTGCCAATTTGGATGCCTCTAACTTCCTTTTCTTGCCTTATAGCTCTGGCTAAGATTTCCAGCACAATATTGAATAGGAGTGATGATAAAGAACATCCTGTTGTCAGTTTCTCATCTGTGCCAGTGATGTTTGCTGTTGGTTTTGTATATATAATCTTAATTATATTAAGGAATTTCCCTCCTATTCTTATTTTGTTGAGTGTTTTTTATTACAAATGAATGTTGAATTTTGTCAAATGACTTTTCTGCATCAATTGATATGATCGTGTGATTTTTTTATTTATGTTTTTGATTACATTGATTGTTTTTCTAACATTGAGCCATTCATGCATACCTAGTATGGATCCCACTTGGACATGATTTATTCATTTTTTAATATATTGTTGAATTTTATTTGCTAGGATTTTGTTGAAAATTTTTACATCTGTGTTCATAAGGGATATTGGTCTATCATTTTCTTTTTTAGTGATATATCTGCCTGGTTTTGATATCAGTGTTATGCTTGCTTCATAAAATGAATTTGTGAGTTTTCCATCCTTTTCTATATTATGGAATAGTTTGAGTAGAGTTGGTGTTAGCTCTTCTCTGAAAGTTTTGTAGAGTTCACTAACCACTAAAACCATCTTGGCCTGGAAGGTTTTTAGTTGGGAGGTTTTAATGACTTGATCAATTCTTCTATTGTTATAGGTCTGTTCCAGTTTTTTATTTCAGCCTATGTTAGTTTATGTAGGTTGTGTGTTTCTAGAAATTGTCCATTACTACTAGGTTTTGAAATTTGTTGGAGTACAATTCTTCAGAGCAATCTGTTATTATTCTTTTTATTTCCATTGGTTCTATTCCAAAGTCACCCATGTCATTTCTTATTCATGTTATTTGTATCTTCTTCTTCTCTTTGTTAGATTTGCCAGTGGTTTCTTGATTTTATTAATCCTTTCAAAGAACCAACTTCTTGTTTTATTGATTCTTTCTATTGTTTTTCTATTTTCTATTTCTGCTTTAATATATAAATTTTTTTCTTCTGGTGGCAGGATGCTTACTTTGCTGCTCTTTTTCTAACAGAGATGTTGGGCTAACATGTAATTTTTGGTTCTTTCTTCTTTTTGAATGTGTACATTTATTACTATAAATTGCCCTCTGAACACTGCTTTTGCTGTGTCCCAAAGGTTTTGGTATATTATGTTTTTCATTCTTGCTTGACTCAAGGAATTTTTAATTTTAATTTTTTTAATTTTACCTATTGTAGCATAAGGAGCTCTGGTAGCATAGTGGTAACTAATCGGGCTGTGAACCGCAAGGTCAGCAGCTTGAAACTACCAGCTGCTCTGCGGGAGAAAGAGGAGGCGTTCTGTTCCCGTAAAGATTAACAGCCTCGGAAACCCTGTGCAGGGTCGCTGTGAATCAGAACCGACTCCACGGCACACAACAACAACAACATTGTAGCATAGTGGTTACGAATCGGGCTGTGAACCGCAAGGTCAGCAGTTCGAAACTACCAGCTGTTCCGCAGGAGAAAGATGAGGCTTTCTGCTCCTGTAAAGATTTACAGCCTTGTAAACCCTGTACAGGGTCGTTATGAGTTGGAACTGACTCCACGGCACATAACAACAACAATTTTGATTAAATCAATTTTCTTACTGATGAAGCTCAAAGAGTACTGTCTATTGTAAAAAACACAGTCTGTAAGATTGTGCTTTTGTTGTCATATCTAAGAAAGCTGTGCCTAACCCCCAAATCCATGCGTTATTATAGCATTTTATGATTTATATTTTGGTCTCCAATCTATTTTTAATTAGTTTTATGTATGATGTGAGGTATAGAGTCAAATTTATAATTTTGTATATGGCTATCCAAATATTCCAGCACCAATTATTATTTTATAAGTTTTTATTGTGAATTATGTGGGTTTACATGGGAGAGCATCAGCTTCACATTCATCCTATCTTATTTCGTTTCATTGCAATGATTACAATCCCTTCCATGCATCATCAAACAACCAAAGAGTACACCCCACAGGCCTGCCCCCCTGGCTGTCAGCACACAGCCCCTCTCTCTCCCTGAGTCCCGTGTCCCCAGCCATTCCATCCAGCACCAATTATTGAAATGGCTATCCTTTCTCCACTACACTGCATTTGTATCTATGTCAAAAATTAGGTGTCCATTTATGTGTGGTTATATTTCTGTGTTCTATGTCATAGATCTAGTTATCTATTGTTACACCAACATCACACTACTTTTATTATAGCTTTATAATAAACCATGTAGTTTTTGTAATCTGACTGTGTTCTTGTTTTTCCATATGAATTTCAGAATCAGCTTGTCAGTATATATATTTTTAAAGTCTGTTAGAATTTCAATATAGATTGTTGTTGTTAAGTGCTGTTGAGCTGGGTTCCGACCCATAGCGACCCTTTATAGGGTTTCCAAGGAGCAGCTGGTGAACTTGAACTGCAGATCTCCTGGTCACATTAACCAATAGTGCTACACTAGGACTCCTGATAAAGATTACTGTACCTGAAGTTTTTATTAAGAGATTGGGAGAATCGACATCTTAACAATATTGAGTTATGAAGAAATTATATTTATTTATTTATTTATTTATTTATGTCTTCTTGGATTTCACTCAGTAATATTTTATAATTTTTAGTGTACATGTCTTTGAGATTAATTCCTAAGTATTTCATATTTTTGATACTATTACAAATGGTGTTAAATTTTCCCTTTCTAGTAGGTCATCGCTAATATGTAGAAAGAGAATTAATTTTTTGTGTTGATATTGTATCCTGCAACTTTGCTAGTGATTGATTATTTATATTAGGTTTTTGTTGTTGTAGTCATGTAGTCTTTGAGGCAAGATAATTTTATTTTTATATGATGTAATTTGAATGTCTTCTTTTTCTTGAGGAAGGACACTGGCTAGAACCTTCAAACTATGTTGAAGAATGGTAAGAATAGACATTTTTGTCATTTCAGAATCCTAAGAGAAACGTATCGAGTCTTACCATTAAGCATGATAGTAGATGTAGGTCGTTTTTGGAGACATATTTTATCAGACTGAAAAAGTTCCCTTTAGTTTTCTAGTTTTTTACTAGTTAGTTGAGAGCTTTCATGAATGGATGCTGTATTTTCTCAAATGCTTTTACTTCATCTATTGATACAATTTTTTTTTTCAGTTTTTAAATTGGTGAACTGAGTTGACTGATTTTCAAAATAAGTCCCATTTTAATGTATTAGGAGCCTTGGTGGCACTATGGTTAAAAAATTAAAATACAAATGAAAGAGCTGATTCGAACCAACTGCCCTAAGGGTGAAAAGATGTGAATGTTGCCTCCCGGAAACTATGGGGTAGTTCATATTTGAAGGTTATTGGTTTGGTGTTGGTTTGTGGTGCTACAACTTTGTTCTTCAATATCATGCTGATTAATTTGAGTCTTTTGCCTTTCCATATAAACTTTGAAATCAGTTTGTCAATATTCACAAAATAACTTACTGGGGTTTTGTTTGAGTTTGCATCAAATCCATCCATCAAGTTGGGAAGAACTGACACCTTAACACTATCGACACTTTCTAGAGTCCCTAACAAGGCCCACCCAGCAATGTCTGTCCTGGCTGCGGTCTCAATGGAGACACCTAGCTCCTCTTGCACTCTGAACTTTAGGCACACATGTGGTTCCTTTGGCAGGAATGCTCTACCTTTCCCTGAATAGAGCTTGCATGTCCGTGCTTCTCAGCTTCCCTGAGTATGCAAATATTCCCACACTGGTGTTGCTATGGTGTGGCACTGTAGGATAAGGACTGGACTGCTAACCAAAAGATTGGTGCTTCAAATCCACCAACCGTTCCTCTGTAACCCTGTATACGAGTCGCAACCGAATAGACGACACTTACCAACATAGTTGCAATGGACTGGAGCGCAACTAGTTATTGTACTTTCTTCTCAGCTTTCATCACAATTTTGACCTTTGTATCATTAATAACTAACTGTCTGATATTACGCTGTACGTCTCATGAGCGCAGGGAACTGACTGCGTTTAGTCCTGGTTGAACCTAACATAATCTTTGGCACATCAATAGGTGTTAATAAACATTTTTTGAAGAAATGGATAGAGGTGAAGGCAGTTAAGTGTGGTATGTGAAGCCTCGTGTGCAGAGCAACATCTGTCAGCAAATTTTCCACAACGCTTTCTAATGCTACAGGCTTGTTCTTCAAAGCTTTGTCACGAAAGCTCCAGAAGGGGAAACTGTGAGAAGAAAGAAAGAAGCCACTAATCCCTTCAAATTCTCAGGACAAGCTTTCAAAGCGCCTGCGTACTGGGCTGTCCGGATATACGCAAGGAGTGGGGCGTGGCCCCGGTGACCTAGGCAACATCCCGGAAACTGCGGGCTGCTTTAGTTTGTGGCGGGCCAGCGGTTTTGGATCCGGAAGTTTTAGTGACTGTGGAGGCAGCAGCTGGTAAACGGCAAGGCAGGTTGCGATGACATGGTGGAGGCCTTTAGCCCGCAGACCCATCGATCCTTAGGGTCCGGGGATGGGGGTGGGGAGTACGGTGGTGGCGTCTCCCATTGTGTTCCCAACTGTTTCAGTCGCCCGCTGTAGGGAATCTGTCCTACGGAAAGAGCGACTCCGTGTGTTTTGCGACTGTGTGTGCGTTTCAGGATACGCGTCTCCGGGAGTGTGTGCCTAGCGCGCTCACTCGAGGAGCGCCTTAGTGTCCTCGTGAGCACTGCCTGCGGGCACTTTCGTACTGACCTAGAAATTGGGAGTAAACAGATGAACAAAATACGACTCTACTCAAACGGAACTTCTCCAATCCTTTGTAATCGCCTTTTCTTGCCTGGAACATCATTTGGGGGTAGGATTGGGTCAAGAGTGAGATGAACATACTCTTAGTGCCCTGAGTAGGCATTTCCAAGGTGAACAGAATGCACTTTTCACTTTTAACATTTTAAATGTAACAACTGTACTGAGTTCTAATTTCTTGCTGTGTGCAATGCATAGCTCTTAGCATGTGCTTCTAAAATAACTGTTGAATCAATAGATGGATGATGGAGTAAGAGAATGAGTGAAAAGGAGAAATAATGAGAGGTTGGACAAAAATATTCTTAGTAGAGTTGGAGGAAGTGGAAACACAGGAGAGAGGTATTTTAGGGAAGGCATGAGTAGATTTTAAGGAACTCTGGTAGCGTAGTGGTTACGAATCGTGCTGCTAACTACAGAGTCAGCAGTTCGAAACTACCAGCTATTCCGCTGGAGAAAGATGAAGCTTTCTGCTCTCGTAAGGATTTACAGCTTCAGAAATCCTATGCAGGGTCGTTATGAGTTGGAACCGACTCCATGGCACACCGTCACTGAGTAGATTTTGGCTAAGAGACAAGAAGGAACAGAAATTGATGCTAAGGCTTAAACCAGAGCAAGGGAGCAATGGTCACTTGTCAGTCCTGTTTAATTCAGCAGACATTTGCTGAGCTAACCAATTATGTATCTAGAACTAGGGAATGGGCATGGGAGTGGATGATGGAAGTTAAGTTATTGCACTGTAGATGGTTAGAAATGGGTATTTGGTACTTTGAAGAAAGGTGTGTATATGGAATTGGGACTAATTTTCACAGTGTTTTTAATGCCAAATTCTTTCAGAGTTTGGCACTCAGGTCATTGAGAGACAATATGAACCCCTCTTTGGTGATCTAGAAAGTGAACTCCAGGAGAGCTGGCACTGCATTAGATTTGTTTACTGTTGTGTTCCTGGGAGAAAGAGGAAGCTTTCTGCTCCTGCCAAGACTTACAGCCTCAGAAACCCTCTATAAGGTCGCTATGAGTCAGAACTGACTCCATGGCACTTAACAACAACTGTTGTATGCCAGTGCCCAGCTAGTGTCTGGCATGTGGTATGCTCTTAAAAACAATTGTTGGATGAGGGGAGAGGGTGCCCAATAGAAAGACAAAAAGGCTGGGGATAGGACTGGGTGAAGATCCTTGATTAATAAGTGAGGAGGGCTCTGCGGGCACCTGAGAAAAAAAGGAGAAAAGAATAGCAACAAGGAAGTATCTTATGTTTTCTTTAAATAAGTCTGGATTTTCTGGGTTGTGCTGATTTGATTATTGTGATTACATAGCACTAGAAACTGTCAGAATGTCACTACAAGCTCACATTTCAACCTGTAAACTATAGCTCTCTAGCCTCAACAGTGACACAGCATTTCTTCATTAGACCATAAATTCTGGTTTTTAGTTAAGAAAAATAAGTCTCCATTATTGGTAATGTCTGTATTAATTTTAATGCACTGGACTGTTAGGTTGGTTTGCACTGCAAAGTCAGTGGTTCAAACCCAAAAGCTGCTCCTCGGAAACCTTATACAGGGTTGCTGTGAGTTGGAAATGACTTGACGGTACCTAGCAACAATAATATTAGTTTTGGGAGCACCGTGGCTCCACACAATAAGCACAGGACTGCAAACCATAGATTGGTGGTTCGAGCGCACCAGCTGCTCTGCAGGAGAAAGATGAGCTTTCTGCTCCCACAAAGATCTAAAAAGTCTGAGAAACCCTCTGCAGGGTCACTATGAGTCAAAACCAACTTAACGGCACTGAACAACAATGACAATTTTTATATCACTTTGATTAAACTAGAAAAAGAAAGACTTCTGTTTAGCTACATACATTATATTAACTATCAGAGGTCACCATTGCTTTAGAAATAGCTTATTTTGTTATTTTCCTAAACTTTTGATATTGCTGGTGTGACGCTGTGGGTTAACACACTGGAGTGCAAAGTCGGTTTGAACTGCAGTGTCAGCAGTTCAAGGTCACCAGCCACTCCTTGGGAATACTGTATAGGTCACTGAGTTGGAACCGACTTGACAGCACTTAACAACAGTAGTTAAGAGTTCCATCTATGGAAGAAACAAGAATATGTTCCTGTTGATGGCTGCTTTTGACTATTTGTAAGCCTTTGCATGCGTTAGATTCATGACTAGTTTTTTAGGATTAAGGTTGATGGGATTTTTAACCCCTGGATTTGAGTGCCAGTTCCCAACTTGTCAATTAAGTGTGACTTAGATGTAATCCTACTACACTCTAATTTTCTCATTAGAGAAAGGTATCTAATCATTGTTGTTGTTGCCATTGACACCATCAGTTTTTAAACAGCACTTAGAATGTATTAGACCCACGTTGCAAGCTCCTTGACATTCAATTAGAGTCACTTTATAGTAATTGGCAAAGCTGGTATGTGACTACAGTCTGCTGTCAGACTCCGTACTCTTCACTACCATGCTCAGTACCCACCTCATAGAGGTTGTAGGATTAAATGTAAAGTTCTCAGCATCGAATACGTGCTTGCTTTATTAATTATGTACATTATATATTATATGTATATACAGAGAGAGCCTTCTTGGTGGCACAGTGGTTAAGAGCTTAGCTACTAACTGAAAGATTATTGGTTCAAACCCAGCTGCTTAGATGAAGAAGGTGTGGCTATCTGTTTCTGTAAAGCTTTATAGCTTTGAAAACCTTATAGGAGTCTTGGTGTAGTGCTTTAGAATAAGCACTGGATTTCTACTTGGAAGGTCAGTGGCTCAAACCCACTGGATGCTCCTTGGAAACCCTATACAGGGTTGCTAAGAACTGACTTGATAGCACCTAACAACAATATCAACTTGACAGTAATCGATTTTATATATTATGTGTGTGTGTATAGATGTGTATGAGGGAGTTTCAAAAATTCATGGAAAAATGTATTATCTATTAATTCCATTCTTTCACAAACTTTGATGTCTTTTCGGGTGTGTATGTACACACACACATACACATATGACAGTAAATAAAAAATATTGCTACATTAAGAAATTAATGTATTGTACAAATTCTGATTCAAAAGACCTCTTTAAAGTGTTAAAAATTAAAGATGTTACTCTGAGGACTAAAATGCATCTTGTTCATGGCTTGCTATGGTGTGTTTTCAGTCATGTCATGCTCGTGGAAAATGGATAATGAATTGATTATGGTGTTAGCAAAGAATATTGAATATGTCATGACTTTGAGAAGAATGAACTAATCTGTGTTGGAAGAAGCACAACCAGAATGCTCAGGAGAAGTGACTTTATCTCACGTATTATCAGGAGCTCTGGTAGCATAGTGGTTACAAATCGGGCTGTGAACCTTAAGGTCAGCAGTTTGAAACTACCAGCCGGTCCGCGGGAGAAAGATGAGGCTTTCTGCTCCTGTAAAGATTTACAGCCTTGGAAATCCTGTACAGGGTCGCTATGGGTCGGAACCAACTCCACGGCACTTAACAACAACAACATTATCAGTAGGGACCAGTCCCTGGACAAGAACAGTAGAGGCAGAAAGTAGAGGTTCCATGGCAAAGAGCAAGACCCTCAAGGAGATGGATTGACTTAGTGGCTGCAATAATAGGTTCAAATATGTCAAAGATTGTGAGGATGGTACAGTCAGTGTTTCATACACAGGGCTGCTATGAGTCAGAACTGACTGTTAGGTACTATCGAGTCAGTTCCAACTTACAGTGACCCTGCATAGGGTTTCCAGGGAGTGGCTGGTGGGTTCAAACAACATTATGGTTAGCAGTCCAGTGCTTATCATACAGTGCTACACCAGATGGCATCTAATAATAACAATGAGTGTTTTTTCAGTAAGCAAGACATGGACTCAGAAAGTCTGAGCCACTTTAGGTCTGACCTTTAACGTACTTTATTAGTCCTGAGATCACATCTCTTTTCTACATTGCAGGTATTTTAAATTCCAGTGACATTCCATTCCTCTCCCTGCAAATTCTTCCTGTTATTCATAATACATTATCAAGTAGAAGAATTATTTTATTTCTTCAAAAGAAAAATGTCCTTTTGCAACTTACTAAGGCTAGAGTGAAAAGAAGCTATCCATTGCCCACAATCTGTATTGAAATATCTGAAAGTTAATAATATATTTGTTGTTGTTAAGTGCCATCGAGTTGGTTTCAACTCACAGTGACCCTATATAGAGAGTTTCCAAGGAGCAGCTGATAAGTTTGAACTGCTGACCTTGTGGTTCAGACCGACCTTGTGGTCTACTGCTTTATCCCACAGTGCCACACCAGGATATGTATATATTATAAATCCTAGTGCTCAGGAACTATAGGCTGTTTTGTAATTTTGTATAATATTTAGTCCAGAGTCCTTAATATTGCTTGTTTTAGTAGAGTGAAGCAAATGTTGGAAATTTACAAATTCTAGTTCAGCATTAATAACCACCCTATTTATTGTCATCTGAGAGAGATACTAGAAATGGTGCCATATCTCATTGTTCTCCAAAGTTTAGCTGTCTTATTTAAAGGAGCTCTGGCAGCGTAGTGGTTACGAATCGGGCTGTGAACCGCAAGGTCAGCAGTTCAAAACTACCAGATGCTCCGCGGGAGAAAGATGAAGCTTTCTGCTCCCGTAAAGATTTACTGCCTCGAAAACCCTGCGCAGGGTCGCTATGGGTCAGAACCGACTCCATGGTACTTAACAACAACAACAACTATTTATTGTCATCTGAGAGAGATACTAGAAATGGTGCCATATCTCATTGTTCTCCAAAGTTTAGCTGTCTTATTTTAAGGTAAGTGTGTTTGTACCTGGTAGTGGTTCATCCATAAAACAGATAAGAGTGTTTTAAGAAGTCCAACCTCTGAGGAATGGACCAAACTGTTTAACTCACAAAGCATACTGGTTGTGCTTGTGAATTTATTACGTGAATGCTAGAACCTCTTATTTTGGTAGTATTCCAGTTTGGTTTCTTAATAAAAAAATATATTCGGTTTAGTTGTTTCTTTGTCTTAATTGGTGGGGATTTATTTATTTTTTTATTCATAGATCAGGACTTTTTGATATTTTATGTTATAAAAGAGAAGTTCAAACATGATTTTGGGACCCTGTAAATATACGTTTTTGTTTTATTCATTTTTCATTTAAAGAGAAGTTTTACATTGAAGTAAATTGGTTTTTTTTTCCCTCCATGTGTGATAATTAATCATTAGGAAAACTAATGGTATATATATTTTTAAAGTTTGGTTAATCATGTGAATAAGAGCGTCATTTATTTTCTCTGTGCCTACATCCTGAAACTGAACATTTTGCCTTGATAAATGCACACTGACTAGTATTAATTTCTTTAGATCAAATAAAAATAAAATGTTAGAAATTGAAAAATAAAACTCTAACTCCCTTTGCCTTCTCCTTCCTCCTTGTATTCATTATTCACATATAATTGGTGTTTGACCAAATTTAAAAGTATTGTTGTAGTCTTGCTTTAGATATTATTATCTGTATTCCTCTGGTAGCATAATGGTTAATGAATTGGGCTGCTAACTTTAAGGTCAGCAGTTCAAAACTACCAGCTGTTCCGCGAGAGAAAGAGGAGGCTTTCAACTTCCGTGAAGATTTACAGCCTTGGAAACCCTGTACAGGGTCGCTATGAGTTGGAACCAACTTCACGGCACATAACCACAACCACCACCATCTGTATTCCTAGAGTTCTTTATTAAGCAAATATTTGTTATTCTTATTATTGTTATCAGCGTCAACTTTTCATAAATTAATGGTGAAGTAAGAGAACTAAGTATTTTGGTTGTTGTTCTAACTCATAGCCACCTTGTATAGGTTTTACAAGGAGCATCTCTTGTGTTTGAACCACTGACCTTGCAGTTAGCAGTCCAGTGCTTTTCCTACAGTGCCACACTATGCCCTTTGTTACAGATGCTTACATGTTAACACTTTTTTCTTTTTCCTTTTTCTTGTATTTAAAAATTTTAATGTTGATTATTACCCTTAGATGTCCTTTGTGAGAGTGAACCGTTACTACCCTCGGGGAGGAGGAAGAAAAACACTGAAAGTAAAGAAGAAGCAATCTTCAGTGAAGCAAGAATGGGATGTAAGTCTAAATGGGATCCTGTCACATTGTAACATTGTTTTGGGGCAATAGACCTGGTGACATGGCCCTAGTCATTCAAATTGGGCTCTGCATGGGGCTCAATATGCAGTAGAGCAGAATGGGGTTCCATGTGCCCTTTATTCTTTAAGAAAAAATTTTTTCTTTTTTTTCTCCTTCAGAATACCGTGAATGATTTAACAGTCCATAGAGCAACTCCTGAAGATCTAGTAAGTTTAATATCAAAAGTTAATGAATTTGGTCTATTTTTTTTTTTTTTTTTGAATATATTTGGTTTATACCCTTCAGAATAGAAGTTCCTGAAAATTGTTCAATAATATTTAATCCTTTATGCTTATACAAGAGGGCATCAAAAATTTCACAGAAAATTTCAATGAAAAGATAATGGACTATTCCCTTAGTATAGTGTCCACTTGTCTGTCAGTGTAACCTATTGTGGTGGCTTGTGTGTTGCTATGATATTAGAAGCTCTGCTACAAGTATCTCAATTACCATAAGGATCACTCATGGTGAAAGGGTTTCAGCAGGGCTGCCAGTCTAAGACAGACTAGGAAGAAAGACCTGGTAATGGACTTCTGAAAATTATGGCTCTCAACAGAATATTGTCCTGTAGAGCGCTGGAGGATGATCCCCTAAGGTTGGAAAGCACTACTACACAATAGCCACAATAATGGATTCAGATGGATGTCATGGACCAGGGAGCAGTTTGTTGTGTTCTACACAGGATTGTCATGAGTTGGCGTTGATTGGAAAACTAACAACAACAATCATGCTTATATTAAATACAAATTTATATCTTGTAAACTTCCTTATTTTAGCTAAGATTGTCACTTAGCTTTATTAGATTTTCATTAGATGAGCTAGATTTATAGTCCAAATCTTTTAGTAATTGCCCTGTACATACCTATCTGTCTTTATCTATGTATCTATCGATTAATCTAATGGGAGCATGGTGGCTTCATATGATAAGCACTGGATTGCGAACCACAAGGTGCACAGTTTGTCCCCACCATCCATTCCAAGGGAGAAAGATGAGGCTTTCTGTTCTCGATAGATTTAAACCCTCAGAAACCCTATATGGGGTTGCTATAGGTCAGAACTGACTCAATGACACTTAACAAAATAAAATGATATAATTTAGGAGTCCTGGCGTGGCACTGTGGGTTAATGTGTCAGATTGCAAAGTCATTTGAACTGCAAGTTGGAGGTTCAAGCTCACCAGCTGCTCCTTGGAAACTCTATACAGAGCAGTTATGGGTTGGAATCGACTTGACAGCACTTAAACAACACAACAAATATAATCTAGGAGTCCTGGTGTGGTGCTGTGGGTTAATGTGTCAGACTGTAAAGGTCGTTTGAACTGCAAGGTCGTGGTTCAAGATCACCAGCTGTTCCTTGGGAACCCTATACAGGTTTGCTATGGGACTCAATGGCACTTAACAACAACAACAAAATAATCTAATCTATAGCAGTATTTGCTATTACTTCCCTAACAACACACTGATCTAATTATTGTAATGATTTAGTCCTTATTGTCCCTTGAACATGCCATGTGCATTTCTACTTTTGACCGTCTATTCTTGCTATTTTCTTTACTTGGATTGGTTTCTACCTTTCGCTCTACCTATCTATATTTTATTTGTATCTTAATTCCACTTGGAGTCCTATTAATTTTTTTTCTTCCTTTCTTTTATAGGCTTTTTTCACATCCGCTTTATTGAGATGTAACTCACATGCCTTATGACTTACTCAGCAGCGTTTTGTTCTGTTATGTACAGTTTTGTACACAGGACTGGACAGTGTTCCATTCTGTTGTGTATAGGGTCACTATGAATCAGAGCCAACTGGACAGCACTTCACAACAATGACTCACTCTTTTAAAGTATACAACTTAGAGGTTTTTAGTATACTTAAAGGGTTGTGCAGCCATCATCACTATCTATGAGTGTTATCCATAAAACAGCCATCATCACTATCTATGAGTGTTATCCATAAAACAGATAAGAGTGTTTTAAGAAGTCCAACCTCTGAGAAATGGATCAAACTGTTCCAGAACATTTTTTATCACCTCAGAGAGAAACCCCATATACATTAGCAGTTACTCCTTATTTTGCCCTTCCCCAAGTCCCTCCCAACCACTGTTCTACTTTATGTCTTTATGGGTTTGCTTACTTTGGATGCTTTATATTAATGGATTCATGGAATATGTGTGATCTTTTGTGAGTAGCTTCTTGTACCATGTATCAGTACTTCGTTCCTTTTTATTACTGAATAATATTCCGTTGTATGGATGTACTACATTTGTTTACCCATTCATCAGTTGATGGACATTTGAGTTTTTGCTTTTTGTTTATTATTAATACTATTATGAACCTTTGTTTACAAGTCTTTGTGTGGACACAGTTTTGTTTCTCATGGGTATATGTAGGAGTGGAATTGTTGGAGCAGATGTTTAATATTCTAAGGGACTGCCAAATTGTTTTGAAGAAATGGCTGTATGATTTTATCATCTTACCAGCAGTGTATTAGGGTTCCAATTTCTGTACATCTTTAGCAACACTTGGCATTGTCTGTCATTGGTTTTAGTCATTTTTTTGCTAGGTGACTTCGAATTGGTTCAGTTCATACCTACCCTATGGCCAACAGAATGAAACACTTCCCAGTATTGTGTCAGCCTCACAATCGTTATTCTTCAGCATTGTTGATGGAAATTTTGACTGTCTCCTTTTTGCTACTGTGAATAGTGCAATGATGAACATAGGTGTGTTTAGATGAACATAGGTGTGTTTAGATCTATTCGTGTTATGGCTCTTATTTCTTGAGGATGTATACCAAGGAGAGAGATTGCTGGGCCATACAATATTCTATTTCCATTTTTTTTAGGAAGTGCCGTACCGTTTTCCACAGTGATTGTACCATTTTACAGTCTCACTAGCAGTGTAGGAGGGTCACGGTCTCTTCATACCCTCACCAACATTTGTTGTTTTCTGTTTCTTTGAAATTTGCAAGTAGTGCAAGGGCAAGACGATATCTCATGGTTGTTTTGATTTGCATCTCTCTGATGGCTAATGAAGGTGCCTGGTGTGGTGCTGTGAGTTAATGCACCGGACTGCAAAGCCATTTGAACTGCAAGGTCGGTGGTTCAAGCTCACTAGCTGCTTCTTGTAAACCCTACATGGGTCACTCTGGGTTGGAACCAACTCGATGACACTTAACAACAACAACAACAATGGCTAATGATGACAAGCAGTTCTTCATATGTTTTGTTGGCTGCCTCAATGTCTTTGGTGAAGTCCCTGTCCATGTCTCTGTTCATTTTTAAATTGGATTCTTTGTCTTTTTCTTGTTGAGGTGTTGAGGTTTTCAATAAATTTTAGAGATTAGTCCCTTGTATGATAAGGTCATTATCAAAAAGTTCCTCAGTCTCTTCTTACTCTTGGTGACATCTTTTGATGTACATAAGTGTTTAATTTTTAGGAAGTCCCAGTCATGTAGTTTGTCTTCTCCTGCTTGTGTGTTTTCAGTTAGGTTTGATAGTATATTTATGATATGTATTAGGGCCACTAAGTTTGTCTTAAGTATTTCTTTATAGTTCTACATTTGACATTTAGTTCTTTAATCCATCTTGAGTTTGTTTTTGTATATGAGGTGAGCTATGGGTTTTGTTTCATTCTTCTGTTTTGACAGTTCCATTTGTTAAAGAGACTTTCTCTTTCCCATTTCATGTGTTTTGGCCCTTTGTCAAAGATCAGCTGACTGTATGTGGATGGATTTACTTCTGGATTCTCAATTCTGTTCCATTGGTCTATGTGGCTTTTATTGTAGCAATACTAGGCTGACTGATTTTTTTTGGTTCAGTGACTCTGTGCCTGCCTTCCATCTTCTCTTTTACTAGTTCCTGCATTGTTCAGTATTATACCCACAGAATCCTTCAGTATTTCAAGCTAAGATTTAGATTTTTTTTTTTACAATTTTTATGTATACTTTATAAGTGGCTTTCAAAAGTTCATGGAAAAATTCCATTATCTTTTAGTTCCATTTTTCCATGAGGTTTTTGAAGCCCCCTCATATAGTGACATATATTATATTGTAAAACATAGACACTTGGATTGCTTGAGAAATTCTAAGGGCTATTTTCCAGAAGCTGAAGACAAAGGTCAAACTGAGGAGCTTTTTTCCACCCCCACCGAGGGGAAAAGAAAACCATGTTTTGAGTGGAGTGGTGAAGTTGCTTTCAACTCTTCTTCCATTGGCTGTTTCCATGGTTTTCAGATAATCATGAGTCACTTTTACCCTTAAACCTTAGAAGGCTCTACTCCAGAATGGGATCATCACAGCATTAACTTCCTTGGGTTTCCAGGTAGCTGAAGTGATAGCACTTCTCAGACTTGTTTCTTCAGCAGATGACCCTGGCTTCATGGAGGGTCTAGTCGCATGAAATCAACTGTGCATCCTTCAAGACTCAGCTCAGTTGTTCCTTCTCTCTTCCCTCAGGAGGAAGTAGAAATTGCTCTGTATCTTGTCTCCAGAATATCACAGTTAATTATTTGCAGTGCCATATGTCTCCAAGCTTTTCTCAAGGAGGGTAAAGCTCTCATCTCCAGTGCTTCAGAAATTCCAGTGTCTTCTCTGGCTGGATTAAATTGCTGGGACTTGCTAACCTCCCATTTTAGCTAGCTCCTTCACAGCCTGAAATATTCTATGCATGTGTGGGAGTCTTTTAAATTAAGTTTCTATAGCCATTGCTGACAGGAAGAGCAGCAAAACTGACTGGCATGTCCACTTTGCTTCCTAGAGACAGTTTGTTTTCTGAAGCCAGTGTTTTCCACTCTTGGCCCTAACAGTAAGACCCTCCAGGCAGGGTTAGGAGGTTTAGATTTTTTTCTTTAGTTTTTACAACCGGAGAAATGCTGAGTGTGTTCTTTCATTTGGATTTCTAACTCTTGGTCTTTACCTATTTCACTGTACTACTTTACTCTGTCTTCTTGAATTGGCTCTTTGAATATTTTGTTCAATTCTTTTACTTCATCATTTCTTTCATTTGCTTTAGCTACTTTACCTTTATGAGCAAGTTTCAGAGTCTCTTCTGATATCCATTTTGGTCTTTTCTTTTTAATGATCGTTTGCTTTTTTCTTGGATGGTGTTCTTGATATCATCCCTTGACTCTTCTGGCCTTCGGTCATTAATGTTCAATGCGTCAAAGTTGTTCTTAGGGTTGGTCTCTAAATTCATGGGATATATTTAAGGTTGTATTTTGGATCTGGTGGACTCGTTTTAATTTCTTCAGCTTTGGCCTGAACTTGCATATATGAGTAATTAATGGTCTGTTCTGTAATTGGCCCTAGCCCTGTTTTGATTGATGATACTGACCTTATCCATCGTCTCTTCCCACAGTTGAAGTCAATTAGATTCCTGTATATTCCATCTGGTGAGATCCATGTGTATAGTCAGTGTTTATGTTCTTGAAAATATTTGCAGTGAATTGATCTTGCAAAGTTCTCTCATGCTATCTCCAGTGTCATTTGTATCACCAAGGCCATATTTTCCAACTATTGATCACTCCTCTTTGTTTCTGACTTTCACATTCCAATCATCAGTAACGATCAATGCATCTTGAGTGCATATTTGATAAGTTTCTGATTGAAGAAGTTGGTAGAATTAGTCAATTGCTTAAGCATTGGCTTTGATTGTTGGTTTGTAAAGTTGAATAATAGTGGTATTAACTGGTCTTCCTTATAGAGCTGAGATAATACCCTGTCACAGACAGCATTGTACTTCAAGGTAGATCTTGATATGCTCTTTTTGGCGATGAATGTGATACCATCCCTGTGAAATGGATAATTTCCAGCCTAACTAAATAAATAAACCATATGATTATCTGATTCAAAATGACCAGTACCATCCATTTCAACTCACTAAAGCCTAGACTATTAATCTTTATGTGCTCCATTTCATTTTTTACAACTTTCAGTTTTTCTACGTTCATACTTTTTACATTCCACATTCTGATTATTAATGGGTATTTACAGCTGTTCTCATTGTAGTCGCACCCCATTATAGAATGAAAGTCCTGAAAGCTTTGTTCCACTTTATTAAGATCAGTTCTGCTTTGAGAAGACAGCTCTTCCCTAGTCGTGTTTTGAATGCCTTCCAACCTGAGGGGCTCATCTTCTGGCACTATATAGAACAAGGTTCTGCTGCTATTCATAGGTTTTTAGTGATGAATCCCTCAGAAATGGGCCACCTGTTCCTTCTTTCTAGTGTGTTCTTAATCGTTAAACTTCATTGAACTCTGTCCAGCTTGGATAACAGTGGCATAGTTTTCAGCATCATAGCAACATGAAGACCACCACAGCAAAAGAAACTGACAGATGTATGGAGTTTCTTTTACTGAAGATAATTCAACAGAGGTTGTAGCAGTATATCCATAGGTAGCTGCCAGAAATTTCAAGTTGGGTTCAGAAGAGAACATGGAGCCAGGATATCATGTTGAGGTCACATGGGTTTTGGCTGAAAAAGAATACCCGAAAGATATGTACTTATGTTTTATTGACGATACAAAGGTATTTGACTGTGTGGATCATAGCAAACTGTATATAGCATTGTGAAGAATGGGAATTCCACATCACTTAATTGTGCTCAATCAGAACCTATACATAGACCAAGAGGTCTGTGGTTTCAAATCAGGGAAGGTGTGTGTCAGGGTTGTATCCTTTCACCATACTTACTTATTCTGTATGCGGAGTAAACAATCTGAGAAGCTGGAGTATATGAAGAAGAACATAGCATTAGTGTAGTAGGAAGGCTCATTAACAACCTGAACTATGCAGATGACACAACCTTGCTTGCTGAAAGTGAAGAGGACTTAAAACACTTGGCGATCCATACTAAAGAATACAGCCTTTAGTATGGATTACAGCTCAGTGAAAAGAAAAACAAAATTTACTCAGAACTGGACCAATAAAAACATGATGATAAATGGACAAAAGTTGATGTTGTCAAGGATTTTGTTTTACTTGGATCCAAATAGAAAAAAAAACTTATGGAAGCAGCAGTGAAGAAATCAAACGGTGTATTATTGCATTGGGCAGAATTGCTGCATAAGACCTCTTGTAAGCATCACTTTGAGGTCCAAGGTGTATCTACCCAAACCATGGTATTTTAATTTTTCTTATATGCATGTGAAGGAGCTCTGGTAGGGTAATGATTACGAGTCGTGCTGCAGTCAGCAGTTTGAAACTACCAGCTGTTCTGCCGAAAAAAAATGAGGCTTTCTGCTCCCGTAAAGATGTATAGCCTTGGAAACCTTGTATAGGGTTGCTATGAGTCTGAACTGACACCACAGAACATAATCACCCACCCCCACCATATACATAGGAGAAAGCTGGACAATGAGTAAGGAAGACAGAGGAAGAGTCAATGCATTTGAATTATGGTGCTGGCAAAGAATATTGAAAGTATGCTGGACTGCCAGCAGAACAAGCTAATGTGTCTAGGAAGACATATAGCCAGAATGCTTCTGAGAAGCAAGAATGGCAAGACTTGGTTTTATGGACTTTTGTTATAATATCAGGAGGACCTGGAAAAGGATATCATGCTTGGTAAAGTGGAAGATCATGGAAAAAGAGGAAGCCCCCCAAGGAGGTGGATTGACACAGCAGCTGCAACAGTGGAACCAAACAATTGTGAGGACGTCACAGGACAGGTGGTGCAGTCCTGCTCTCTACTGTGCACAGGGCCTCTACGAGTTGGAACCGGCTTGTCACCTAACAACCAAAACAACAAATGAGTCTTAATCTGCTGCTTGAAAAACACTGATTTATTTGATAATGTTGTACAAAGAAAATATAAAGTAATATTTTTAATTTACCTTTTAGGCAGTCCTACCTGGTGTGGTGCTGTGGGTTAATGCGCCAGACTGCAAAACCATTTGAACTGAAAGGTCGGTGGTTCAAGCTCACCAGTTGCTCCTTGGAAACCCTATACAGGGTTGCTATGGGTTGGAACCGACTCGAGGGCACTTAACAACAACTAGTTTTAGATATTTTAAAAAATCCTTTTTGATCATTTTAGAGGACTGTGTATATTTTTCATGTGAATATACATGATGGGCCAGAAAGAATTAAAAAAAAAAAAAAAAAAGGAAAGACTAGAATACAGATGGGGGCTCTTACTATGTGAATTGGCAACTTTGGCAACGTCTCTGTTCCTGAAACATTATAACGTTTTTTTTTCTGCTATACAGCTGCGTCGTCATGAAATACACAAATCGAAGAATAGAGCATTAGTACACTGGGAACTCCAAGAAAAAGCTCTGAGACGAAAATGGAGGAAGCAGAAACCAGAAGCTTCTACTCTTGAGAAAAGGAGACTGGCTATCATGAAGGAGGTACTAAATCCTATTATCTTTAAAGTTAGATTGAAAGAAAATAAAGAAATAAATAGATTTTTCTTTTCTTTCCCCATTTGTTTTACATTGGAAAGGCGCTAGTTAATTAATGTCGATTAAAAAACAGTATAACCAAAACCCAACAAAGAGGCAATTAGAGTTTAGTACAGTGGTTTGAATATCTCCCTAGGGTAACTAGCCATGTGGCCTTTTACAATTTACTTAACATCTCAACCTCAATTTGCTCATTTTTCAGATGCCAATAGCATTACTTGCCTAATTGTGTTGCTATGCAATTCCAGAGATACAATTCTTAAAAAGTGGTTAGCACTGTCCTTGGTACATAGTTGTTGTTTTTAAGTGCCATACAGTCGGTTCCAAGTCAGCATTTCCAAGGAGTGGCTGCTGGGTTGAACTGCCAACCTTGTGTGGATAGTAGTCCCGTGTTTACCCTACAGTGTCACACCAGGACCCCGTTTAGTTAGTGCCTTACATATACAAATGAGTTACCTTAACTCTTTCTCAGTAGTATTTTAGGGAAAAAATGTGTGCTTATTCAGTTAGTAAGCCACTTGTTTTTGGCTCAATTCTGTGTCACATATAATACAACGATTAGATGTTGTAGAGCAAGAAGCAGTATGGAAAATAAGAGGCCATTACAGCAAAATATGTTCCTGCATTTGGGCTGGAACACTTGTAGTGCTGCTCCTTGTTCAGGCTGATGCTCATGAACTTGGCTTTTGGGGTGACTTTTCAATGCAGCTGCAAATCACACTTTGCCTTTGTTTTGAGGAGTTCATGAGGTTTCTTAGTAAAATGAGGTGTCAGTTGTATGATATGATAGATATCAAGAATGATATATTCTAAAGATGACCGCCAAGAAAATCCTGTGGAGTTGTTCTAGTTTATAACACATGTGGTCGCCAGGAGTTGAAATGTACTCAACGAGAAGGACTTTGGCTCTTTGGTCTTTAGCCTGTAGCTATCCCATAATATATCCAGACCTGTATTGGTAGATATTTAGATTGTGTATTAGAGTATAGTTTAAATGTCAGGTTTAAAAAAGGCCCCAAAATAGGATGGTTTAAATAAATAATTTTTGTTCCTCTTTTTTATAAAATAGTCTAGAGGTAAGGTGTCTTTGTTAACCTTTCTAACATGTCTTCCATCTCTGAGCACAAGTTGGCTGCTCCAGCGTCCTCTACCTGGAGCTCCAGCTTCCTTCTTCCATCCACCAGGAAGCAGGAAAGAGAATGCCTTCCTTTTTACTTACCATCCAGATGTCCTGGCTCATATCCCATTCTCCAGTTCTTCTTTACATAGTGGTTCACACTTGCAAGGTGGCTGGGCTTTATACTTGGCTAAAAGTTGTAAGTTTTGTTTAATGTTGAACGAAGAAAGGGAAAACAGGATATTGGTAGATAAGTAAGAGTATCTGCCACTCACAGATTGTTTCCTGCCTTGCCACAATAAGTATGCATTTGGGTACTGCCTGAGTATGTCGGATAAATTCTTAGAAGTGGAATTGCTGAGTCAAAATAGATTGTATCTATTATTTTGCTATTACTACATTTACAATGTCTTTTAAATGGATGTGATCGAACCAAAAGAAGACCCCTTAAATGTATCCTATTTAATTATTGATATGAACCCTGGGGTGGCACTGTAGGATAAGCACTGGACTGATAACCTCAAGGTCGTTGGCAGTTCAAACCCACCAGCCTCTCCTTGGAAACCCTGTACAGGGTCATTATGAGTCAGAACTAACTGCACAGCACTTAACAACAACAACAACAGTTAGAGCTCTCACGACCCCAACCCCTATAAACCTGGAGCTCTTTGGGAACCTAGATTAACATCAAAGAAGAGAAAAACGTTTTGACCATTAGAGGCTTCTATTTCATTTGCTGCATGATATACCTGTGCCATAGACACATCACAAAGATGTCCTGACTTAGAAGAAGACTTTCACAAAGATTTTGTCAATTCCAAATTTATAATGTGATCTTCCTAAATCACTTCATAATCGCCCATTTTCTCCTGGTTTCTATTGCTGTGGAGCAAAATTGCTGGATGGAGCAAGAGGTTTACGATGCTTTCACAGGGAACTTGACTGATCTTTGACAATTCATGATTGTCAGTTTGGCTTTGTGCTCTGAAAATCCATCAGAGCAAATAATATATACAGATGGGTTTACCTATTGGAAGGATGCACTTTATCAGAGATGAGCACTAAAGCAAAGGAAAGTCAGTCCACTGATGTCTGGCCTTTCAAATCTTCTGCCCAAGCAGCTAGCAGAGGACAACAGGGCAACAGTTGTACTTGAGACTTCCATATGATTAATAGCTGGTCTCGATATGATCAGTAAGGTTATTCCTCCACAGTCTCCTTCTACCCATTACGTGTAATTATTTTGATAGAAAGTCAGTGCTTATTTTTTAGATACTAAACTCTTAAAACTACCGTTAGGAAATATATGTTGCATAATTTTCCTACTATAATGGCAGATTATACTGATCAATTCATATTCTTTCTTAAGCTTTCATCATGTATACTTGGAGGATGGTTAACCAGGAATAGAAGTTTGGCTCATGACATAACATAAATTGTAAATACATTCTTAAACATCTCTATAGTGCTGTATGGTTGGTTTTTCAGTGTGTCCCTATCTTCTTAACAACCTCTTTGGGATTGCAGAGTGGGCATAGTACCATTTGCACATCTGGAAACTTAGCTTAACAAAGCTGGGTTTTGCGTGGTATCCTTTGACTGGGCCTAGAATCTGAATCTTCTGGCTCCAAATGTGCTCTTTGCCTTAATACCATTCCAAAGTTTACTCTGTGGAAGGAACAAATTTAAGACCTTATTTTTATCAAGTTTCTCAAAAGAACTAATGAGCCAATCTGCTTGGTTACAGGCAAAGGGGAGACGGTAAGACCCTGGTTATTATTCTTTTTCTCTGCCTTAAAACAGTAACTAAGTTCTGGTAAGACTATTTATAGTTAATCAGATGTTTTAAGGATTGAAGCCAGTGTTGAAAACAGGGCAGTTTTCAGAAAATTGGAGTTCCCTTTCAACTCTATACTGCCATCTGGTGGTGGTGGGTAGAGTTGACTTGCTTTTACTCTGGCGGTTGTCCTTAATTGCGACTATGAAATTTCCTGAAGTTTAAAGTACTTCAGCAATAGCACTTCTCTGATTTTGGAGTTCTCACCTCTGTAGGATTAAAAACTGACATGTTTGGTAAGGTGGAGGGTCAGAGAAAAAGAGGAAGACCCCCAGTGAGATGGATTGGCAAAGTGGCAGCATCAGTGGGCTCAAGCCTGGCAACAATCGTGAGGTTGGCCCAGGATCGGGCAGTGTTTCGTTCTGCTGTGCATAAAGTTGCTATGAGTTGGTACCAACTCGATGGCACCTAACAACAATAACAGTTTATAAAGGCAGGAGCAATAAATTTTTTGTTTCATGCCCCCAAACTCATTATCTTACATTATGTTTTTTTAAGCTATGGATATAACCTATAGTGTGTTATGAAATCACCTTAAATGAAATAGAATAGAAATTAAAATGAAAATATCAGAATGGTTCTCATGGAGTAAGGTAAGGTTCCTATGAAACTTCTATTTCAGTGATAAATGCTTGTGTGTGTGTGTGTGTTGTTGTTGTTAAGTGCCATCAAATTGGTTCTAACCCGTAACAACCCTGTATAAGTTTTCTGAGGAGCCGCTGCTGGGTTTGAACCATGGACCTTGAAGTTCGCAGTCCAGCACTTATCCTGCAGTGCTACACCAAGACTCTTTGTGTGTGAGCATACTAGGTCATGATATTTATTTCTTTGTGTGATGTGCAGTCAGTTATTTGAAAGCCACTGATCATGGTACTAGCCTCATAAAAGGAGCCCTGGAAGTGCAGTTGTCAAAGAGCTGGGCTGCTAATGGGAAGAAGGCCAGTGGTTTGAATCCACCTGCTGCTCCATGGGAGAAAGATGTGTCAGTCTGCTTCCACAAAGATAACAACATGGGAACCCTGTGGAGCAGGTTTCCTCTGCCCTGTTGGGTTGCTGTGAGTCAGAACTGACTTGGTGGCCTGGATTTGGCTTTTTTGGTTTGAACTGATACTTAGTGATACTCCCACTGAAGGATTTTAAAAGTGGGCAATTGCTTATATTTCCCTTCATGCTATATTCCTTCATATGGTTTCTCCTTTGTGATTTGAAAATTATATTGCTGTTTTGTTTTCTAAACAATTCTTATCATTAACACATGTCTAGATTCTTTCTGATCAATACCAGATGCAGGATGTACTGGAAAGATCTGATCATTTGATGGCTGCAGCAAAAGATCTATTTGTTGATTTTCCTCGTAGGCACACAGGTAAATTATCCAGTTCAAACCAAAGCTTGTTTTTCTTATTTATTATAACCTGCAACTGACTATTCAGAATTTAAAATTCTTTCTCAGGCATCGTATTATTTACAGGTATTCTAGGGTAGATAGTATATATGGTTGTTATGCTTGGATTTATTACAATTTGATTGCTTTCAACTAACAATACTAACTTTTACCAGCTACTTAGTTAAGGAAAGATAAATTGTTATTACCTATTAAAATATGGTATAGTCTACTGTATTGCATAATTATGAAGCATGACCAATTTTTCAGTTTATTAATATTACTTACCATCTGATTGAAGTATTTTACATTTATATATAATTTGAGTAAAGCTTAATTTTAACCTAAAGCAACATCAGTCTTTCTCTTAAAGGCACTTTTCCTCTTACTAGATATACAGAATGTATATAATGTATTTGTTTATCTTAATTCATTAAATATAGCATTAGTTTTTAGTTTAGAATGTAAATCCTGGCTTGGTCACTGATTATTGCAACTGGGCAGCTTGCTGATATCTCTATATCTAGGATATAGTAAGACTTTATGAGTGTTGTCGTTAAGTGCCGTCAAGCCAGTTCCGACTCACAGCAACCCTTGATAGGGTTTCTGAGGCTGTAAATTTTTATGGGAGCAGAGAGTCTCTTATTTCTCCTGTTTTATCATTGTAGCTACATTATTATTTAAGATTGCCTAGGAGTAATGTATCAACGGCAATGCATAGTACTTGTGAGTCAATTTAATCAAATAAAGAAAACTTATTTGGCTTATTTCCTTCTGCAGGGTTTCCGAATGTAACAATGGCTCCTGATTCCTCTCAAAACCCCATCATATTAAATCGAGACCCTGTCACCCAGTCCATTCTGAGTGAATCTGTCATAGACCCTCAGGTAATGTGTTCTGCCCACAGTCAGAATACTCAAGTGAAAATTTAAGTTTTAAGTTGGCATAGGCGTTATCGTAAAAATTTTAAAAGCTAGTATCAAGAAAGGCAAAGTTGTGGTTGCTAGTGTTACTCTGATTCAAATGTCTGACCATTTTTGAGTAACATTTAGATTAAGATATGAGACAATAAAAATGGCTAATACTTATTGGGAAGTAGGTACTGTTAAGTCTCCATTTAACAGATGAAGAAACTGAGGCTCAGAAAAATTAAGCGATTTGTTTAAGACTTCCTGTCTAGTTCATATCAGAGGTGAGACTGAGCCACTTTCTCCCATTATGGAGACAGCAGGGAGCTTGTCCACTTTGGAGCTAGTTGGCTCTGTGCTCTTGTTCTGCTTACGGGCTGTTTGATCTTAGGGTATCTGAGTTGGTTCAAAGTGGTATTTTTGTTGTTGTCAAATGGAAATAGAATAAACCTGATATGATTGTTCCAAGGATCAACTTGTATCCTTCTTTGTCACAATAAATAATGTAATGAATATCTTTGATCTACTTTAAAAAAAAAATATTTCTTTTTTTTGCCTTGATATGTTTTTGCTTTAAATGTTAGTTCCTTCTAATCTATATTGTTGTTGTTGTTGGTTTCTGACTCATAGCGACCCTGTATAGTGTTTCCAAGGAGCAGCTGATGAGATTGAACCACTGACCTTGCAGTTCAAAAGGCTTTGCAGTCAGTCTAGCGCATTAACCCACAGCACCACACCAGGAGTCTATATTAGAGTATTTAAAAAGTGGCTGCCAAAGGAAACTTGGAATTTGTTGACTAGTTAAATGGGGAAATGATAATACTGGAACATCAACTAGCCTAGTCTAACCAAATTGTCATCATTGGGTGCTGTTAAAATGATGCTGACTCTTAGCAGCCTCATATGACAGAGTAGAACTGCCAAATACGGTTTTCGTGGCCGTAAACTTTATGGAAGCAGATCACTAGGTCTTTCTCTAGCTGAGTTGCTGGGTGGCTTCAAACTGCCAGTCTTTGGGTTAGTAGTCAAATGCTTAACTATTGTTTCATTAAGTCTCCTTGAAACACTTAATCAAAATGCATAGCATTTTGATATATTAAACTTTTTTTCCCCAAGCCTATTAAGAATTTAATGGTGTGCTGGTGGTGTTTTAGGATAAGTATTGGACTAGTCCTGGTGTGGTGCTGTGGGTTAATGTGCTGGACTGTAAGGTCGGTTTGAACCTCAAGGTTAGCGGTTCAAATTCACCATCTGCTCCTCGGAAACTCTATACAGGCTCACTATCAGTTGGAACTGACTCAACAGCACTTAATAACAACAACAGCAAGTGGCCTTGAGGTTGGCAGTTGAAACCCACCAGCTGCTCCGTGGGTGAAAGATGAAGCTTTCTGCTCCTATGAAGCTTTACATCCTCAGAAACCCTATACAGGCTCTCTGTGAGTTGGAATTGACTTGGCAGCACCTAACAACAAGAACAAGAAGAATTTAATACTAAAATGGAGCAACTTGTAAGAAATGAGCCCACAAGGTCAGCAGTTCAAACCCATCAGTTGCTTCTCAGAAATCCTATACAGGGTCGCTGTGTGTCAGAACCAACTCGACAGTACTCAACAACAACAACAAGAAATGAGTAGAACTTCTTATTGTTGTTGAGTGCCATCAAATTGGTTCTTACTCATTGTGACCCTGTAGGACAGAGTAGAACTGCCCTTTAAGGTTTCCTAGGCTGAAATCTTTACAGAAGCAAATTGCCATGGCTTTCTCTCATGTGTGAGTGGCTGTTTGGTTCGAACTATCATCCTTTTGGTTAGTAGCTGAATGCTTAACAACATGTCTTTGATGATCTGGATCTTGTAATTCACCAGGATCATCATGTTAATTGATGGTTCTCCTTTCTTCCATAAAATATTTTGGAACCTGTGCTTAACAGGTATTAAATTCTAGTCTCTAAGTGCAATTTCCTAAATATTTTATCTAATATCCAGAATCCTCGAAGACATGTTAAGCATACTGTATGTTACTCACCCACCAAGTAAAATGCACTGTCCTCAAGTCAGTACCAACTCATAGCTACCCTCTCAGACAAGTAGACGTCCTTATAGGGCCTCCACAGCTGCAATCTTTATGGAAGCTGACTAGCTACCTTATCTTCCTCTTGCAGAGCAGCTGGTGGGTTCAAATTGCCAACCTTTTGGATAGCAGTGTGGTGCTTAACCATGGTGTCACCAGGGTTTCTTTATTTTACTAACAAAGGTAGTTAAATAAAATGTTGCACGTATTTAGTATTTTGGATAATCACAACCCATTAGCTATACCCATAGCCCAAACCACTTATGTTTCTGAGCTTTTTGAAAAGTTAGCGTCCGGATAATAAGAAATGTAATGAATCTAGGGTAGCCCAACTAATACCACTATTATTCAAATTTATGCACCAACTACTAAAGCCAGTGCGGATGAAATTGAAGAATACTGCCAACTTCTTCAATCTGAAATCGATCAAACATGCAATCAACATGCATTGCTCATTACTGGTGATTGGAATGCAAAGGTTGGGAGCAAAGAGGAAGGATCAGTAGTTGGAAAATGGGGCCTTGGAGATAGAAATGATGCTGGAGAACGCATTATAGATTTCTGAAAAACCAATGATTTGTTCATTTCAAATACCTTCTTTAGACAGCATGACAGATGACTATACACATGGACCTTGCCAGATGGAACACATGGAAATCAAATTGACTACATCTGTGGAAAGAGAAGATGGAAAAGCTCCATATCATCAGTGAAGACAAGGCCAGGGGCAGACTGTGGAA
>NW_006408579.1:13011141-13012923 GCF_000296735.1 Chrysochloris asiatica
GACTCGATGGCACCTGACAACAACAACAACTCACCAGTAGACCAGTGTGGTTGCCAGCAAGCTTCCATGCCTGTTTATGTGTTCCCTTTGAGTTTCAGTGTTAGAGGGAGGTTTGTCCTGAAGGAACTAGATGACTTCCCGGAAAACAGCTTGCTAATTCTTCTAGAGCCAGTCATACAGACATCTTTCTTTTGTTTTTTTCCTGATGATCTTTCTTTGAAGATGTATGTTCTGTTGCTCTAGCTGTTCCAGGTTGGTCTGCTTGTCCTTTCTAGTGGGAATGTCCCACCTCAGAAGGTTCTGGATGGGACTCAGGTTTTCACCTAAGGACTTATACTCTGCAAAGGCTCTGCAAGAGGCCTATTTCACTGGGCAAGATCTAGGACCCCTTTTAGGTATTATGATCAGTTGCAGGTTGAAGACTGACTTACATGTTTTCTGTAATCATGTTTCCCAACATTCCTTTCTATCCCTCTCAGGTTTTTACTTTACAATAGTAGGCAAGGGAAACCAATATTCCTGTGACAATCAAGCATCTTAGTATTATTTCCCCTCTACATACTATGCCTAGATCCCTGTATCCCAGAGCCGTGTTGTTCCAAGGTTGAGCATGCATCACTATTTACCTCTGTTCCAGTTAGCCAAAGCAAATCTGTCTCAGTGTTCCCCTGTCTTCCTTGTTCTTCCACCTCTTCCCCCTTCTTGTATTGTCTTCCCCAACACCCAAACTATGATGTTTCTACCATTACCTGGGCTCTACAGTAGCCTCCTTCCACCTCCACCTAAACCCCTCACCCCAACCCCACCATTGTGGTTACCTTATATTTCATTATTTTTTCCCGCCATTTATGACAAGTCTATTTTATCCTGTAATCTACCTGACCTTCTAACCACCTGGATCTCTGTACCTCTGTGTTTACCATCTTTCACATTGTAACCGTCTTGATCGTAGACTGATTGCCCAGATCCTCTGAGTTCGTTCTTATAGTTTTATTCTGTTCTCGACTCTTTGATTTGTTGATTGAGTTCTGGGTGGTGCTGCCACGTTTGTCAACTCTGGTTGTTGTCTGTTCTTGTTGGTTCTCAGTGCACAGAACTCCCTTTAGGATGTTTTTCGTTGCAGAGTTGGCTTTGGGAAAATCCCTAACTTCTATTTACCCTGGAATGTTTTGATTACACCCTCATATTTGATTGACAGCTTTACTGGGTAGAGGATTCTTGGTTGGCAGTTTTTTTTTCTTTCAGGGTTTTATATTATGTCTCCCCATTGCCTTCTTGCCTGCATAGTTTTTGCTGAGAGATCTGAGCTTAAATCTGATTTGCTTGCTTTTGTATGTTACAGTTCTCTTTTCCCTAGCTGCTTTCTGGATGCTGTCCATATCTTTGATTTTGGAGAGCTTGATTACTATATGTCTTGGCGATTTTCTTTTAGGGTCTATCCTTCCTGGGGTTTGTTGAGCTTCTTGAATGCTTACCTCTTCGCTTTTCAGGATGTTAGGGAAATTTTCCTACAGCAGCTCTTCAACTATCTCCTCTGTGGACTTGTGTGATTCTTCCTGTTCCGGAATGTCAAAAATTCTTAAAAGTTATTACTCTTCATGTTGTCCAACATGAATCGTAGACCTTCTTCAGATTTTTTAAATCATTTTTTTCTGCTTGTTCTTCTATCTTAGTAGTATTGAGAGATTCATCTTCTAGCTCACTAGTTCTGGCTTCCATCTCTTCAGTTCTACTCCTTTGCCCTTTCAGTGTATTGTCCATTTCTGATATTCTATTATTAAT
>NW_006408579.1:13013023-13020469 GCF_000296735.1 Chrysochloris asiatica
GATTCAGTTTACCCTGCACTCCTTGGAAAACGGATGGAGCTGTCTGTTTCCGTAAAGATTTACAGCCGTGGAAACCCTATGGAATAGTTCTATTCTGTCTTACAGGGAAGAACTAAATTGGCTTGTGGGTTTATAGTTTGGTTTATAGTGTGTCTGACTGAAGGTTTTGCGTTTAGTTAAATAAATTGTATGGCTTAGTGCCCTACTTTTTTTGTCAGTCAGACTTCCAGTCACCTGTATCATGGAAACAAGTTGTGCAAACCAGTCTCGGGAGATAAAGATCACCCACTTCTGACACTAAATCATGTTGTGGATAATAAATCCCACTACACACTCAACCTGCATTCTATAGAAATCTCAGCTTCCCTTCTTTATTTAATTCAGACCCCAGCTACCCATGCAGCCCTTTCTCTCTTGTTCCTAGCCACCTGGACCTAGCTCAGTGGGTCTGGCTGCAAGCTGGGAGTCGACATGACCCCTTTCACTTTAGACCAGCCAGCTCCCAATGTGGGATTTTGTCTATGTGCTCATTGTACCAGGTGCAAGTCTGGGAGTCCTTATAACTCCTTCCACTTTAGACAAACAGGCTACTCCTGTTCCTTTGGGTCTGATAATTCATTGGAATGACTCACAGAGCATTTAGGAGACACCAGACCTGTGATAACAATTTGAATATAACAAAAAAGATATAAATTGAGAGTTACATAGGTAAGGTCTTGAAGGAGTCACAGCATGGAGCTTCCTTTCCCCAAAGAGTCTACCTTCTCCCATTCATGGTCACCATTCAGGAAGCTCCAGGAGCCTCTGTCTTCCAAGGCTTTTATTATGTCTCCTAATGCTTCGTCAGCACTGGGCCCCAGGTGATCTCTCCTGGCATGGTCAGTCCCCACATTAACTTCATGTGACAATCTAGTTAAGGAACCAAGACTAAAGGCCAAATGACTTCCTGCAAGGTGCTCCCACACTTTGCACCAGTGGAAAATGTGTTCCAGTAGCATAGGAAAAAGTATTCATATTTTATGCTTTTAGTCCTGAGACCTGAGTCTATTGTGTTAATAGTAGAATCTCAGATTGGTGTCACTGTAGAACTTATTTATCTAGCTGCTGTAAGTGCTATCTCAGTGTACAGACTAAACACAATTAAGTGAGCTTCTCACAATCAACTCTGAGATAGTCAAAAGAAAAGACAGTGAGAGAGGAAAGAGATACTTTAATAGATAAGCAGAGTACATCAGAAAAAAATTGATCTTGTTCTAGATAATCATTACTAAAGCAATGTTGAAGTTGAAGTTGTATTACTTACATTCTGTGATCACTGGTTTCTTCATCACAGGAATGAGTGAGACTAAATTTACTCACTTGCTAATTATGTATTTGTATACTACCTGTGATGTTTCATTCTCTGCAGTAGATGTTGGGGCACATGGCAGAAAGCATGATCTCTGTCATGGGAGTGGGAGGTGGCAAGAGCAGAAGTCACAGAGACAGGCAGGAGCTAGGTCATGAAGGGTTAAAGAATCTGAAAGTAAGAGTAGAGCTCCTAAATATGAACAGATTAATGATGAGATTAATTGTGGTATGAAACATGGCTTGGGAGGAGCAAGACTAGAGAAAAGGTTTGGTTAGAAGACTTAGGTAAGAGTCTTAGTAAGAAGTGAAAGGCTGACCCAATAAGAAAGGAGTTAGAAGGGAAGAGTGATAGATTTGAGCAAGACTAGAAAGAGAGAGAATTGACAGAATTGCATGATTGGCTGGATATGAGGGATGAGTAACAGGATGACACTTAGTTGGCTGGTTTGAGCATCTGAGTCGATGGCGATGCTGCTCATTGCTTGAGGTAATATCAGTAGGAACAAGGTTTCTGGAAGAGAGGAGCTCAAGAGAGATCTGGGTGAAGATAGAGATTTGGAAATTAACAGCATTTGGCTGGTAATTGCAGCTTTAAAATTAGATAAAACTCACTCTGAAAGTAGTTCATATGAGAGGTAACTAGGTCCAAAGGAAAAACCTTGCGTCATACCAGATGTAAGGAAAGAATAGAAAAAGAAGAACCAGTAAAGGGGAATGGGAAGGAAAGGCCAGAGAATAGAAGAAACAAGAAGGGAATATGGTCTTGTAGAAGTTAAAGAATGCATCAGGACGATTTTAAAGGCAAGGAACGAGTACTCACTGATATCTAATGAGTCAGACAAGTCATTTGATTTAGGAACAAGTGTGTTAATATTTAAGGAGTTCTGATGGTGCTGTAGGATAAGCACTGGACTGCTAATCGTAAGTAAGTAGTTCAACCCCACCAGCTACTCCTGGGGAAAGATGAGACTTCCTGCTCCTGTAAAGATTTATAGCCTCACAAGCCCTATACAGGATTGCTGTGAGTTGGGATAGACTGGGTAGTGGTGAGTTTGGTTTGGTTTGGTGTTAATGTTGATCTTATGGAAAACAGTTGGAGTGGAGTGATAGAACAGAAACCAAGTTGTAGGGTGAATGCAGATGGTGAATGAGAAGTGGAAGCAATTCTTTCAAGAAGAGAAAACATAGGTGGGGATTTGAGAATGCATGGGTTCAGGGTAAGAGGTGAGAGGCTTGCTCACATTTAAATGTTGAGGAAATGAAACCAGTACAGTGAGAAAGTTGAAGATGCAGGAGACAAAAAGGACAGTTAATGGAGTGAAAGGAAGTGAGGGAATTGGGGTTTCAGAACACTTGTGGAGGAATTATTCATCCTTAAGATGAGATCCTCTCTTCTCTTCTACTATGACAAAAAGAAAGAAAGGATGCGTGTAATTATAACCAACTTGTATTGTTATTTTCATGGTTGTTGACCTAGGCTCTTAATGAAATAGAAGATGAAGGAAGAGAAGTAACTGTTAATAGCCAATCAGAAGAAAGTGAGAATGAGTTGGATAGCACTCTGAACTCTGAGTCTAACATGAATACAGAGAGGTATGTATATATGGGATAAATATCTACATAGCTTCCCTTTTTTCCAAAGTCATTATAAATGTTTATTTATTGTATTACCTTGCTTATAAATTGGGAGTATTTTTAAACTTTCTACTTTGATATCAGGAATTCTGGGGTCACTGTGAGTGGGAATCAACTCCACAGCACTGGGTTTTGTTTTGTTTTTGATATCATGGCAAATTTACAAAATGTTATAAGAATAGTACAAAGAACTGCTATGTTCTCATCACCTAAATTGCTAAGATTTCCCCACATTTGTTTTATCTTCCTGTTTCTTTTTGTACACATGCACAATTTTGAAGAGCCTTTTTAGAGTACAGCACATGCTGTTTATCCCTAAGCACTGTAGTACATATTTCCTAAGAACTAGTATGTCATTTTCACAATCAGAATACAATTATTAAAATTAGAAGTCACAAAGATTCCATTTAATCATCTAACTGACAGACCTTACATTTCTCCAGTTGTCCTGTTGAAAAACTTCATGGCCATTAATTTTTTCTATTTGAAGAACCAGTGATGATCGCTTATTTAGTTTTCATGTTTCTTTTATCTTCTTTAATCTGGAGCAACAACAAAAACCACCCATCTGTCCATTTGTTGCACTCTGGTGACTTGCATGTTGTTGTGATGCTGGAAGCTATCCCATGGGTATTTCAAGTATTAGCAGAATCACCCACGGTGAACTAGTTTCAGTGGAGCTTCCAGACTAAACTTGTTGTTGTTGTGAAGTGCCATTGAGTCAATTCCGACCCATAGCGACCCTGTATACGGTTTCCAAGGAGCAGTTGGTGAGCTTGAACCACTGACCTTGCAGTTCAAATGACTTTGCAGTCTGACGAATTAGCCTGCAGCATCACACCAGGACTCCCCAGACTAACCTAGAAGAGCATAAATGATTTGTTGATCTGCTTTTGAAACTTAACCAATGAAAACCCTACGGATAGCAACAGAATATTGTCTGATACAGTACTGGAAGATGAGCCTCCTAGACGGGACGGCTCTCAAAATACAGTGACTGTAACATTGGACTCAAGCATACCAGTGACCGTGATGATGGTACAAGACCCGACAATGTTTCATTCTGTAGTACATGAGTTGGAATTGACTTGACAGCAACTAACAAGACAGCAATCTGGAACATTTCCTCAGTGCTTCTTTGTTTTACATGAAAAAGCACAGAGCATTTATTTTATAAAATGCCCTCCAACTTGGCTTTGTCTGCTGTTTCCTTGTGTTGGACTCTGGTTATCCATTTTGGGCTGGAATACCACTAGTGCAATGTTAGGTCCTTCAGGGCATCACATCAGGAGGCAGTGATGTCATTGGTCCTGTTACTGGTTCAGGAACTAGATGGTGAAATAGGGACAACTCTTTGAAGAAGTTTGGTAATAATGGAGAATAATAGGAATTTGAGTAGTTATGGGGCCAGGGCAACGGAGGAAAGGCTTGACTATTTAAATGTTGATGAGATGTAACCAGTACAGTGAAATTGTTGGAGATGTCTGAGACAAGTGTGATCACTTATTCAAACTGCTGTCCACCAGGTTTCTTTAATAGCTGTGGTGTAATGGATCACTTTTATATGCTCTGTCTTGCCAATAAGGTCTATGCAAGGAAGAAACTTGTGGCTCACCAAGAGGGTTGGATGATGATGTTGTTGTTGTTAAGTGCTGTCGAGTTGATTCCGACCCATTGCGACCCTGTACAGGGTATCCGAGGCTATAAATCTTTACGGGGGCAGAAAGCCTCATCTTTCTCCTGTGGAATAACTGGTAGTTTCTAACTGCTGACCTTGCAATTCACAGCCCGATTTGTAACCAGCATGCTACCAGAGCTCCTTATTGGGTTGGATAGTATGCTAATAATGCAAATAAAGAGCATGGTTATCCTTTTTGTGAGGTTGGGACCATTCAAATAAAATGGATGGGAACCTAGTGAGGGGACTGATCAGTTTTACCATCCTGTTAGACTTAAATTGAGCCACCCCAGAAGCAGAGAGGGGAACATCACTACTACTAAGAAGAAGAGATAGAGTGTATCCTTTTGGATCCAGGGTTCCTACACCAGAGCCAGGTACAAGATGGCGAGAGATGGTTGCAGAGTAATGATGGCAGCAGAACCAGGAGACTGGCACAAGATGGTGTGGTGGGCTTCCTGGTCCATGGAGCAAGGTAGCTACAGTGGGTGTGCCAAACCACAGAGAGAATGAGCTGAGTGCCTACCGGCAGAATGCATTTGGTGGGATGGGGTGCCTCTGGGCATTTGTTGGCAGAGCTAGGTTTGCTGACCCACAGAATCAGACAAAAGATTCAGTGTCTTTAGACCAATGCTTACTGATAGAGTAGGGTGCCCCTAGGCTCTTATTAGCAGTGGTAAAGAGCCTTGTGTGTAACATCAGACCAAGCAGGACAGAGGCCAGGCTAAAGGCCAGAGAAGGTTTGCCTGTGAGCACCACTCTGGCTGTCCTGATCTAATAACTATCCTGAGTCTTTCGGCTCCTGAGTTATAACTTATTACTTCCCCACTAAACCCTATAATTGTGAGTGTTTTCTGTAGGGTTCTGTGTGGCCATTGTGGTGAATTATCAAATACAGCAGAGAAGTAGAAAGTGCCTTGGGAGGAATGGCTGGTGTTAGAGTTGGTAAAATGGTTGGGAAGAGAGGAGGTGGCCTCTGCTTCATAGAATTCAGCTTTGGGCTAATGGTGTTGGCGATTCTCTCTCATCTCCTTTTGAAAGTAGAGGAGGTCCAATTAATTCCCTTGTACCACCATTTTTATAATGGCTTATATTTCTTTACTTACTTATTTTGATGTTCAATTATCTCAGGTTTGGCTAATGAGAGCTCCTTCAAGATATTTCTAGTCTTCTTTTGATATATGTCTTTTTTTTTTTTTTTCTATTTAACTCTTATTTTCTGGCACATAATATAAGGAGGCTTAAAGAACTTCATGTAAAAATAGCACTGAGACATAATGGAATTTTTCATGAACTTTTTGAAGCCCCCTCGTATTTTAAGTTCATCTTGCACTTTCCTGTCCTCCTAGAATCAGTCATTTCTTTAAGAAACCCTGTTTCATGGTTCATTTTATTGAAGAAGGGTATTTAGAAACAAAGATCTAGTTAGTAAGTATGCTTGTTGCTTTTGGCACATTGCTTGCAGACCTTTTCAGCACACACAAAAACATATAAATTTATCTTTATTAACTTCTGTTTCTCTATTTCTTAATCATCAGTTCATATTGATGTATCCAAGTTCAGTCTAACACTGTAGTACTCTTCTTAGCCTTCTTCCATTCCATATATGTGTCTTTTTTCTTTTACACTGAGAAACAAGTCTACAAGCATTACTCCATATTTTTTACTTCATTCAGTTCTGTAATGCATGATGCATAATTTTAGAATTACTGCTTCCATTAAAAAAAACTAAGACCAAAACTATTACTGCTAAGTTGATTCCAGCTCATGGTGACCCCATGCATTAGAGGATAGAACTGGTCCATAGGGTTTTCTTGGCTGTAATCTTTATGGAAAGAATCCGTTATAGCATAATGGATTATGAGCTGGACTGCTAACCTCAAGGTCACTAGTTTGAATCCACCAGCTGCTCCTCAGGAGAAAGAGGAGATTTTCTGTTCTTGTAAAGATTTGTAGCCTTGGAAATGGTATACATGGTCGCTATGAGTAGGAACTGATTCCATAGCACAAAGCCACCACCACCACCACCACCAATCTTTATGGCAGCAGATCCATCAGGCCTTTCTTCTGTGGTACACTGAGTGGGTTTAAACCTCTGATCTTTATGTTAGTTGTTGTTCTTAAGTACTGTGGCGTCGGTTCCGACTCATAGTGACCCTGCACAGGCTGTAAACCTTCACGGGAGCTGAAAGCCTCCTCTCCTGTGGAACTGCTGACCTTGAGGTTCGCAGTCCAATTCGTAACCACTACCCCATTCCAACCATGTCTCAGTTACTGTATCTCAGAGCCCTGTTGTTCCAAGGCTGTGCATACATCATTATTTACTCTGTCCCACTTAGCCCATGCAAACCTGCCTAGTTGCTCTCCCATCCGCTTTGTTCTTCCATTCCCCTCTCCCTTCTTGCCCCCCTCCCCAGCACCCAAACTATCTTGTATCTATTCCCTGCCCTGTGTTTCTCCTTCCTTCCCTCCCTTCACCCCACCCTCCACATCCCAGCAACTAGCAAAGAACCTCACCCCCCTTTAGTATGGGTTCTTTTTCTTAGTCTTTTACAGTAGTGGCCCTATGCAATATTTCTCCTTTTGTGACTGACTAATTTCACTTAATATAATATCCTCAAGGTTCATCCATGTTATGCGGTGACTTGGAGCTTCCTTGTTATTCTTCAGGGTAGCATAACATTCCATTGTGTGTATGTACTACAGTTTGTTTATCCATCCATTCTTCAGTTGATGGGCACTTAGGCTGTCTCCATCATTTTGCTGTTGTAAATAGTGCTGCT
>NW_006408579.1:13026474-13038977 GCF_000296735.1 Chrysochloris asiatica
AAAACAGTGTCCACATCTTTATCTCTGCAGTTCTGTCAGGCATTTGTGCCTGCTCTGATCCTTCCCCCATTCGGTCTCGCCCAAGATGGCTGCTCAGGGAGCTTCTGAGCACCTTGGATTAGAAAGCACTGGATTTCCTGCTCTGTTACAAATTCCGCTGGCATAAGCCTTCCAACTTTCTAAATATTCCTTTATATGTGATTCAGAGTTATGGGACCATTCCCTGAGCCTGCTTAGTCCGGTATTCTGTGTTGTTGCTGACAGAGCTCCTCAGTGCACTTCTATCTTCTCCGCCATCTTGTTTGTTCTATCCTGAACTGCCAAGTCTTGTGCTTCCTACTCCAGTGCTGACCCTACAATGCCACACCAGGAGTCCTTACATTCCCATAGGTAGTGTTTTACTATTTGTAAGTTAGGTAATTTGAGTGTATATTCTACCATTTACCTAAGAGTTACTTAAATAAAGTTTTTGTTTGTTTTTTCAAAATTTCCAGGTAGAACAGCCTCTGTTTGTTTGTTTGTTTTTAATTTCTAATTTTATTACATTGCTTTCAGAGTAATATTCCTACTTGCAGAACTTAATGATGTTTTTATCTTTGTGACTTAATATATGATCAGATTTTTGTGAATGTTCCATGTATGTGCGTGAGAATTCTCTCTTAACAAGGTATAAAGTTCTATGTATACATCCATAATTTCTACTCTATTTATGTTATCCTTCTATATCCTTATTTTTGTTTTGAGAGTAGTGTACTAAAACCCCTGTTCTTTTAGTGTGTTTGTATTTCTTCTTGCATTTCTTAAAGATACCTAATTCTGCTTGGAGTTATAGACCTTTATAAAGGCTATTGCTGTGTTTTTTTGGTTCATAGATATTTCTTAAGTATTACATTATCTTCATTTTGCGTTAAAGCTCCTAGCACCTTAAAGTATCCTTCTTTGTCACATTTAATGCTTTTTGACTTGAGCTCTAGTTGGACAGGGAGGGAGAATGAAACCTCTGCTTTCTTCTTGTTTCCATTTGAGTCATTTTGGCTCATCCTTTTATTTTTAGCATTACTGAATTATTTTGTATCTATGTATCTCTTATTTTCAACATATAGTTGGGTCTTGCCCTGCTACCCAATTTTAAAACATTTTTTCTACATTGATAAAGTTAACCCATAACACTTATGGGCTAAATTGATGAAGTTAGCCCATAACATAGGGCTGATATGTTTGATGTCAATTTTTGCCATAGTATTTTCGAGTTTTCTATGTATATTATAATTACTGTTTTTCTTTTCTGTGTGATACGTTTTCTTGTGTTCTTTTAAAAAAATTGATTCTATATTTAGGAGATTTTTAGTTTTCACCTCATGGTTACCTTACATATATGTACTTTTATAGAACTCTTATTGT
This sequence comes from Chrysochloris asiatica, assembly GCF_000296735.1. Taxonomy (NCBI): domain Eukaryota; kingdom Metazoa; phylum Chordata; class Mammalia; order Afrosoricida; family Chrysochloridae; genus Chrysochloris; species Chrysochloris asiatica. The sequence continues at coordinate 13,027,876 of NW_006408579.1, forward strand.
TGTTGTTCGGTGCTGTTGAGTTGGTTCTGAGTCATAATAACCCTGTACACACAGAATGAAACACTGCCTAGTTCTGTGCCATCCTCACAATTGTTAGGTTTGAACTCATTGCTACTGCCATTGTGTCAGTTCGTCTCATTGTGGGTCTTCCTCTTTTTTGCTGACCCTCCACTTCACCAAGCATGAATGTTCTTCTCTAGGGACAGGTCCCTCCTGATAACATGTCTAAAGGACAACAGATGAAGTCTCACCGTCCTCACTGCTAAGGAACATTCTGGCTGTACTTCTTCCAATATAAATTTGTTTATTCTTCTTGGCAGCCCATGCTACTTGTAATATTCTTCTCCAACACCATAATTCAAATGTATCGATTCTTCTACCTGTCTTTCTTATTCATTGTCCAACTTTCTCATGCACATGAAGCTATTGAAAATACCATGGCCAACCTTAGTCCTCAAAATGACATTTTTGCTCTTTAGCACTTCAGAGAGGTCTTTTGCGGCAGATTTGCGTAATTCAACATGCTATTTTATTTATTTGTTTATTTATTTTTAGTAGAGAAAACAGGGCAGGTCTTCCCGGGGTGCTGGGAGGCAGCTCTGGACCTCTACTTGCTGATGATGAGTAGACTCCACAGGACCACAGTGACAGAGCCCCTGCTTGGAGGAACATCTTGGAGCTAGCAGCCCTTATGGATGGACTTGGACTTCTTGCCCTTGCCATTCCTTGGGACTTTGGTCCACCTGTCTTTCACTGTCTCCAGCACCATGTGGCAGTACCTGTCAGAGACCTTTACGTGGCCCAGCAGCTTCTTGTGGCGACAGTTGTTGAGCACTTGGGTGTTGTTCTTGACCAACAGCATCAGCACTGAGAGGAGCCCTGTGCTAAACTCCGCCTCCCGCTTCTGCAGCTCCTCTGGGGTTATCTCACTTTTGGGCTTCATGGGGAGCCTCGTAATTCTGGCAGCATTCTCGGATCACTCCGGTTTTCTCCTCATTTTTTCTGCTTCTGCCACCATTTGGGTTCTTGAATGCTGGTTTCATGAGCATTGATTGTGGTTCCACGAAAAGTGTAGACTTTGACAACTGCAGTCTTTTCTCCATTTATATTATTTATTTGCCTAGTTGTAAGAACTTTTGCTTTCTTTGCATAGTGAAACCCATATTGAAGGCTGGGTTGATCTTCATCAGTACGTATTTCTAGTCCTCTTCACTTCTAGCAAGCAAGGGTGTGTCATCAACATGTTGCAGGTTGTTAATGAGTCCTCCTCCAGCCCTCATGCACATTCTTCTTCATAGAATCCAGCTTCTTGGATTATTTGCTCAGCATACAGATAGAATAAGTATGGTGAAAGAATACATCCCTGTTGCACACCTTTCCTGTTTTTTAAACCATTCAGTATCCTCTTGTTCTGTTGAATTACTGCCTCTTGGTTTACATACAGGGTCCTTATTCCACATTTTGAAATACATTCTCTACAGTGTTAGCCCTAGTATGTTATGATATCCGGCCCTGGGCAATTTACCTTACTGTTGTTGTTGTTGTTAAGTCCTGTTGAATCAGTTCTGACCCATAGTGAACCCTGCATAGGGTTTCTAAGGCTGTAAATCTTTACAGGAGCAGAAAGCCTTATCTTTCTCATGTGGAACTGCTGGTAGTTTTGAACTTCTGACCTTGAGGTTAGCAGCCCAATTTGTAACCACTACACTACCAGAGCTCCTTACTGTATCTAGGCAAAAATGTCCAGATTTGCCTGTTCTGGGTATTTTGTAGAATCATGAAGTGTGTGGTCTTTCATGCCTCACTTCTTTAATGTAGCATAATGTTTTTTCAAAACTCATGTTGCCATATTTATCAGTATTTCATTTCTTTTATTATTTTTGTGTGACTTAATAATAATCTGTTGTACCGATATTCCACATTTTATATATACCTATTCATCAGTTAGTGTACCTTTAGATTGTTTCCACGTTTCAATCCCCTTCTTTAAGTCTCAACTGAGAAACAGACAAAAAAACAACTGCTAAAGATGAAAATATCATTGTCAGTGATAAAATAGATTATAGCATAAGCTTTGTAACCAAAGAACTTCTTAAAACTGCAGCATCTTTCACCCCACTCCCACCCCTACCCCACAGGGGCACATTCTACTCCAATAAATGCACTTCAGTGGTGAGAAGGGGCAGGCTGTGTTCTGAGGACAGGTCCATTTGTAAGCTAAAGAAACCAGAGGGGCGGATCCACAGATGTTTAATTTCTTTTCTGTAGGGAAAGAGAGAGGAGATTGGAGGGAGTGTGCCAATATTACAGAAAGTGAAGAAAGCTCCTGCTTTAGGGGCCAAGGTAGGCAAGGTGCTGGGAAGGAGTCAGAATCATTCCTTCAAACAGTAAGATGACAGGCATTTTGGCCATATATCAAATCCTTTTTGGCCATCCATCTTATTATAGAAAAGTGTTTCTTTTCATTATAAATTATTTAAAGTTCCTTTAAATCAATCATGTAAGCAGTTCAAGAATTGAAAACATCCCATTATCATTGCCATCAAGTTGATTCCAATTCACAGTGACCCAGGAGACAGAGTGGAACTGCTCTGTAGTGTTTCCAAGGCTCTATTTCTGGACGCAGACCACCACAGCTTTCTCTTTAGGAGGTACTGGTGGGTTTGAATTGATGACCTTCACACCACCAGGGATTGAATATATCTATTGTCATCTATTTTATAGGTTTCTTCACCAACTAAAGGAAGAAAATTCTGAGTTAATTAATAAACTCTGGACTGATATTCAGCAGAAAATAGCAGCACAGTCACACAGAACCTCTCCTTCAGGAACTCCAGTATCTGCCACTCTATCAGGTGACCAAAGAGGTATGTTTCTCACCAAGTCCTAGGCTGCTGTATTTGGCTCTTGGACACTGTAGTTTTTTAAAATAATGTTATTTGAGCTTTGAGTATTCTAGCCTAGTTGAGTTAATTACTGATGTTGTTACTGTTGTTGTTAAGTGTCGTTGAGTTGGTTCCAACCCGTAGTGACCCTGTATAGGGTTTCCAAGGAGCAGCTGGCTAGCTTGAACTACCAACCTTGCGGTTCAAGTGACTTTGCAGTCAAGAGCATTAACCCACAACGCCATACCATGATTCCTAATTACTGATAGGATCTTTCAGTTAAAATACTTAAAAAAAAATTTTGTTCACTTGAGATGAATACTTTCGGAAATGATTTTCCTTTTAGCTGCTTTGAATGCAACCAATGCTGTCAAGAGAATCCACACCAAGCTTCAGCCTCAAGAATCTTCTGAGACTCTAGATTCCAGCTACATTGTGGGACAAGTGCTGAACCCCAGGAAGCCAAAGCATCTGTTAAATAAAGGTTTTAGTTCCTTATTTTACAAAGATGGATAATTAAAACCTCTCACTTGATACAGCTATCTTAATATCTTCTTCTTGTTGGTTCCAACTCCTTGTGACCACGTGTGTGCAGAGGAAACCTGTGCTCCATAGGGTTCTCAAGGCTGTGACTGTTCAGAGTCAGATTACCGGGCCTGTTTTCTGAGGTGAATATTGGTGGCTTCCAACCACTGACCTCTGGACAATAGTCAAGCATTTAACTATTTGTGCTACCCAGAGATTATTTTATCTTAATCTCTTAGTTGGTACTTTTTTTACCCCTAGTCTCATCAAGTTAGAGCCAACTAAGTAAGAGTTTATTTAATGGGCGCTAAGAAATGTCTTCTTCTATCCCAAGTAGCTCTGCTGAAGAGTCCAGTATAATTATTTATAGGCAATGTGAACCTGGTCTAAACTGTATACATTTTCATGAGAAGGAATGGTAATAAGTTCTATAGAATTATTTTCTAGATTGTGGACAACAGCCTAAAAGGTCTTTTTAGCAGTTTTTGAGTTAATTTTTGCTGGCCTTAAAAATAGAATCATTTCTGTCATCAGTGAAAAGAAAACCGGATTTGCATGCTCCTTCCAAGCAGAAGAAAAACATGTTATCAACTAGTACAGCCTCTGCAGATTTACGAACTAACAATAATCCCAGCCTGGATATCCTCAAACACATGATAGATGAAGTGGAACACGAAATGGAAGAATATGAGCGGTGGACAGGGCGTGAGGTCAAGGGACTGCAGAATGGTCAGGGTCTCACGGGCTTCACGTTGTCCTTGGTGAGCTCCCTCTGCCGCCTGCTTCGGTACCTACGAGAGGTAAGAGTGTGAGATTGTAAGAGCCTCCTCTCCAGGACATTTTCTCATTTCATCTAATGTATTGTAATTTCTGAACAAAGGAAGTACAGTCAACTAAGTGTTGCTGTTAGGTGCCATCATGTCACTCGTAGTGTCCCTGTTGCACAACAGAAGGAAACACTGCCCGGCCCACTCTGTGCCATCCCCACATGTTATGTTTGAACCAAATTGATGAACAACTTTTCGTTTTCAACACACGATGCTACTGATGGAAGTTTATTTGGTATTTATTTGTAGAGTGAGGTGCAACTGCGTAAAGAAGTTGAGACAAGGCAGCAACTGGAACAAATGTTGGTTGATCATCGAGAGCTCATCGATGCTCTCACAGCTGAAATTCTTCTTCTTAGAGAAGACAATACTACTGTGAAGGTACTTAGATGAGGCCCCAGACTTTTCTGCATTAGTTGTCTAAATCATCTTTAAGAATGGATGAAATTTTCCTAAAGTTGCCTTTGGTTTAATTTTGCTGATGTAATTACTTATCATCTTGGCTATCATTAATCATGAGTGTTAGCGACCATTTATTATATAAGCGGTACCATAGTAGAAGCTTGGACTACAAATAGATATATGAGGACAAGTCATAAAGTATTGCTACAAAATCATAGAAACTTTTATTAAATAAAAATATCACAATGTGAAGCTATTGTTTCTCAGCAGATCTCATTCTAGGTCTGTACACTTCTGAAAACAGTGTTTCTGTCTCTCTAATCTTTCCTCAAAGAGTTCTGTGCTCTTCAATGTATGCCACATCAAAACAGCAGTTTTGGCATCCTCGAGAGACTCAAATCATGTTACTTTTAAATATTCTTTTAGTTTCAGGAACAAAAGAAAGCCTGAAGGGGCAAAATCAGTGCTGTTGGGGGCATGGGGTAAAGTGACCCATAAAAATTCTCGTAGGACAGACTTTGCTACCCTCGAAGAAGGAGCAGGTACATTGTTGTGATGGAAAACAATTCCTTGGCACATCTTTCTTGACCTTTTTATTACCTACACAGTTTTCCATTTTCTTAAAACGTCTTTATAACAGGCCCTTTGATTGTAATGTGCCCTTTGAAGAAACCTATCAAGATTATCCCTTTGAATCTTGCTAAAATACCCTCACCATTGACCTTCTGAGCTGACCTTGAGTTCAACTGACTTACTGGAAGCCACGCCACTGTTTTGATTGGATCTTACTTTTTGAACAATATTGGTGAACCCAAAAGTCATTCCAGGTTATGATTTGTTTCATAAAATCATCTTTATTAGCTTTTCTCTTGTTTAAAAGACTAGAAAAATCAGCTTTTTGAGCCAGTTGATCTTCACACGCTTTTGGCACCCATCAAACCTAAAGCTTGCTGAGGCCAGGATGTTCTCTTAAAATTGAAAATACTGATGCATGTGAGACCCCTACGTCAGCAGCCGTTGCAGGAATGGTAATTCGACAGTCTTCTTCCTTCACTTTCTGAACCATAGCCACAGTTTCTTCATCTGAGTTCATGGTCTTCCCTCTCTTTGCTTATCTTTGAGGTCTTCCTGATTTTCCTTAAAATGTTTGAGCCATCTAAAAACTGTTGTTTTATGTGGTACAGCACTCGTATACACTTTTTACAATACTCAATGATTTGGAAAGATGTCCACTTGAGTTTTGTTATTAAGTTTGATATTAACCCGACGAGTAATATTTTTTCCCTACAGCACAAAAAGTGCCCTGTGTGTAATACTGAGAGAACTTGTGTGCAGTCATTCACTGATCATAAAGACATGTTTAAACTCATTTTGTTTGGAATAAATCTGTGCTGGGCACCTACTAGCAATACTTTATATGTATATATATACTGTCATTTATTCATATAACAAAAATATTTATCAAGCACCATTCTGAACCAGGCACAGAGCCAGGACCAGGAAGACAAAGATAAAGGGAGACACAGTGGTCTTTGCTCTCATGGAGCTACATCTACTAAAGCAAACAGGCACTGAACAAGAAAATGAATACGTATAAGAAATCCAGTTTGTCAAGCTAAGTGGTGTGAGCAGAAAAACAAAACTTACTATTGTGATAGAAAATGGGGATGTTTCAGGAAAGACCGCTGAGATAGTGAGACTTGAGAGATACAAAGCTATCAACTTTAGGGAAGCCAGTGTGGTCTGAAGCACCGGAAGTGAGCAGAATGGTGGCTAGAGTTAGGGGAAATAGCAAGGCCCAGAGCTGGTTGCTGTGCATATAAATTTGGGGAGTCCTCAGAGTATAGAACTTTTTTTTTTTTAATGTTTTATTGTGAATTACGTGATTGTTTACATGGGAGAACATTAGTTTTACATTCATCCTATTGTATATCATTTCATTGTCATGGTTACAGTCCCCTCCATGCATCATCAACCAACCAAAGGCTATATACTACAAGCCTGCCCTCCCCACACTTGTCAGCATACAGCCCCTCTCCCTCTCTGAATCTAAAGTCCCCAGCTGTTTCACCACTCCACGTCATCGTCTCTGCCTCCATCTCAGGCATCACTAGCAATACTTTTTTGACTTACCTTCATATAGACCAATAAACTTTTTAGTGGGATCCTGGTGTGGTGCTGTAGGATCAGCACTGGACTGCTAACCACAAGGTTGGCAGGTCAAGCCCACCAGCTGCTTCTCAGAAACCCTATACAGGATTGCTGTGACGTTGAAACTGACTCGGCAGCACTTAACAACAACACTAATATTGCAGTGTTGGTTTTAACTGCCATCAAGTCAACCTGACTCATGGTGACACCATGCACAACTGAGAAAAACCCAGTCCAATGCTATCCCCAGGTTAGTGTTTCCTTGTGATCCCTGGGGTTTTCATTGCTTGAATTTGGGAAGTAGACAACCAAGTCTTTGTCCTTTGTCTGAAAACTCTGCTGAAACTTGTTACATTATGCAGCATGCAAGCTACCATTGACCAATGTGTGGTAGTTGCATATAAAGTATATTTGCTAGGAATTGAACTTGGGTCTCCTACCTGGAAGGCAAGAACAATTGGCTTTGTAAAATGTGAACTGCTTGTTAATGAATTTACGTTTAAAACAAGGGAGGATAACTTCTGATGAAACTGCCTGTAATTATATCAGATGCCATTTGAAGTTGTTTGCAATGTCTTTGTATTGGATAATTTCTGTTTGTCATTTATTTGGCTAATTGCTACTTTTCTTATGGAAAACCTTATTACTTCTCTGCTGTATTAAGTGCTCTTCCTGTGAGCTCTCAGTGCTCTCTGGCTACTGCTATGATTGCATTTACCAAGCTCTGTTGTACTTAGGTGTGTACTCGTCATTGAGATGGAGCAGTTTGAGGCAGAGACTGTGTTATTTACTTATTATTCTCAAGTAGTTGTTGTTATATTATTTTTGTTGTTGTTGTTAGGTGCCATTGACTCATAGCGACTTTAATAAGCACAACAGAACAAAACACTGCCTGGTCCTGGGCCAACCCCACATTTGTTTCCACGCTGGAGCCCATTGATGATGCCACTTGGCCAGTCCATCTTGCTGGGGGTCTTCCTCTTTTTCTCTGACCCTCCTTCTTACCAAACATGATATCCTTCTCCAGTGACTGGTCCCTCCTGACAATATGTCCGAAATATGAGAGATGACGTTTGGCCATCCTGGCCTCCAAGGAGCACTCTGGCTGCACTTCTCCCAACACAGATCAGTTGGTTATTTTGGCAGCCTGTGGCACTCTCAATATTCTCCTCCAACACTGTAACTCAAAAGTATCAATTCTTCTACGGTTTTCCTTATTCACTGTCCAGATTTTGCATGCATATGAGGTTATTGAAAATACCATGGCTTGGGTCAGGCACACCTTTATTTTTCTATCAGGTGTTGTTGTTGTTATGTACTGTGGAGTCGGTTCTGACTCATAGCGACCCTGTACAGGGTTTCTAAGGCTGTAAATCTTTATGGGAACAGAGAGCCTCAACTTTCTCCCACGGAATGGCTGGTAGTTTCGAACTGCCGACCTTGAGGTTAGCAGCCCGATTCGTAACCACTACGCTACCAGAGCTCCTTTAAAAGAAAGTAATTTTGTTGTGAATGGATGTACAATTTAAAAAATGGAGGTATAATTTGTTGTTGTTGTTGTTAAGTACCATGGAGTCGGTTTCCACTCATAGTGACCATGCACAGGGTTTCCAAGGCTATAAATCTTTATGGGAACAGAAAGCCTCATCTTTCTCCCGCAGAACAGCTGGTAGTTTCAAACTGCTGACCTTGAGGTTCGCAGCCTGATTTGTAACCGCTACACTACCAGAGCTCCTTTCGTAACCATTTAGGTACCATAAAATTTACCCCTTTAAAAATTGTATGGTTCAGGTGTGTTCAGTGTAACCATCCCATTATAAACCCACTGCTGTCAAGTCGATCTGACTCCTAGCAATCCTATAGGACAGAGTAGAACTGCCCCAGAGGGGCTCCTAGGATTATGGAAGCAGTCTGCCACATCTTCCTCCCATGAATGGTAGATTTGAACTGCTTACCTTTCAGTTGGCATCTGTGTGCTTAATCACTGTGCCACCAGGACTCCTTGTGTAACCATCACCACTGTCTAATTCTAAAACATTTTCATTGCATCAAAAAGAAGCCCCGTACTGTTTGGCTGCCTCTCTCTGTTCTTCTCTCTCCTACCCTGAGGAGTCAGTCATCTACTTTCTGTCTCTATGGAATTCCCTGTTCTTGACATTTCATAACACTGGAATCAGATAATAACACATGGTCTTTGTGTATATAAAATTGTTTTTATTGTTGTGTATATAAAATTGTTTTTGTTGTTGTTAAGTGCCGTCGAGTTGGTTCCGACTCATAGCGATGCTATATAGAATTTCTAAGGAGCTGCTGCTGATTTTGAACCGCTGTCCTTGTGGTTCAAACTGACCTTGCAGTCCAGTGCATTAACACACAGTGCCTCATCGTGGTTTGATATCCAATATGCTGGTAATATTTCGTTCTTTTTTTTCTCTAGACAAGACTTCAGCAGTACATGGTAACTACAGATGAGAAAATTATATCACTCACACATGCCATTAAGAATTGTCCTGTGATAAATAGCAACAGAGAAGAAAGTCACTTATCCGAAAGGGGAGCCATTAGTAGAATTATGAACAGTGCAGGTGAGTATGGTTTTGTTATCCGACTGGCAGTTAAAATAGTTATGGCCTTAGAGTAAACAAGCAAGCAAAGTCTAAACTTATATGGAGTTATATTGATTATTTAGGCAGTAGGAGCTGAGTCAAAAAGTATTGCTATAAAATAATAGAAAGCTTTATTATAGACATCAAAATATGTATTGTTTTTAACATATCCTCCATCTAGATCTATACACTCCTGAAGGCAGTATTTCCTTTTAAATGTTCTTTGAGTTTGGGGAACAAAAAGAAATCTGAAGGGGAAGCTTAGGGCTGTGGAATGGGTAGGGTAAGGTTTCCCAATGAATGTTCATAGGACAGACCTTGCTACCCTTGAAGAATATAAGCAGGTTCATTGTCATGATGAAAAAAAATTCCTTGATGTTACTTATCTGGTTTTTAATCTCATCAGTGGAGTTTTCAATTTTATTGAAACTTCTTCCTAATTATCCCCCATGACTGGTCTGTGTTCTATGAGAACCTCTACCAAGATTATCCCCTTGTAATTCCACACCTTCTGAATTGACCTCTCTGCCTTGAATTTAACTGGCCTAGTAGATGTCCTCGGAAGCCACTGTTTTGATTGGACCTTGCTCTCTGGAATGTATTGGTAAATCCAAGACTCATATTTGGTTATGATTTATTCCATAAAATTATCTTCTTCAGATTCAATCTTGCTTAAAAGACCAATAGAGAGATCACCTCTTTGATCTAGTGGGCCTTTGCACACATTTTTTTTTAGCATTCTTTTTTTTAAAGGCACCGTGGATAAAGGATTCCTAGTGGTACTGTGGGTTAGGTGTTGGACTGCTAACCGCAAGATCGGCAGTTCAAACTCATCAGCCACTCCTCAGGAGAAAGATGTGGCTATCTGCTGCTGTAAAGATTTGTAGTCGTGGAAACCCTGTATAGGATCGCTATGAGTTGGAATCAACTCGATGGCAGTGGGCTATTGAGACTAAGACAAGTGTCTTACTGAGAGAACTTGTGTGCAGTCATCCAATGATCACAAAGACATGTTTAAACATGTTTTGTTCAGAATGCAGCCATTCATGACTGAACTGGAACCCCAGTAGCAATACCTTTTGACTTACCCTTATACCTTATCACCTCTACTACAGTTGCAACTACTATCTCATACTTACCTTTATTGAATATTTGCTTTATACCAGACACTTTGTATGTTTACATGTAATTTAATTTTCATGTTAGTGTTATGAGGTGGATATTTTTGTTACCCACATGTTTTAGATGAGAAAACTAAGGCTGAGAGAGTAGAGTGAGTTGTAACTTAGCAAAGTGATGCCAGTAGAAAGCAGCAGAATTGGCCACCTAGAACAGTATGACTTTAGTGCCAGCACTGTTGTTAATCTCAGTGCCTTAGATTCAGAAGAAGAAGAAATGGTTTTGGGAAGGAAAACAAAACAACCAACTGAATATTACAGATTCATAGCTTTTGTATATTTTGGTGATGTACTTTTGAAATCCGTTCTTTATCATCATGGGTGTTAGACTGAATAGGACATTGAGGCTTTTTTCATGTTTTTTTCCCCGTCATTAATATTGTCATGAGTGTTTTTAGATAGATTCTAAGTAGTAGAAAGTAGTGGAAACAGAAGATGGAAAAGCTCCATATCATCAGTGAAGACAAGACCAGGTGCAGACTGTGGAACAGACCATCAATTACTGATATGCAAATTCAAATTAAAGCT
>NW_006408579.1:13041047-13051017 GCF_000296735.1 Chrysochloris asiatica
CGCTATGAGTCGGTTCCAACTTGATGGCACCTGACAACAACAACAACAACAAAGTAGTAGCAAATAGCTGACTAAAGTTGAACTTGCACTAAATAAACTCAGTGTTTGGAGCAGGCTCCTGTCTTCGGTTGGAGTCGTGCTGTTGATACCTCAAAGAGCGTGTATGTGTTTTGTGCTTACTTGAGTTAATGCTTCACTGCTAGCAGAGTTTTTAGTAATCTGTTTTTGTTTTTTAAGTACTAGTAACCTCTCATCTTCTTCAGAGACTCCAGTTGTGAATGCTAATGCCTCCGTGCCCTTGGTGTTCCGAGGGGAAGAAGTGTCTGAATTCCCACAGGAAGAGCTGCCTGTTAAACTGTCTCAGGTGCCAAATCCACCAGAGACTGTGGCTCTGACCGGCAATTTTCCAGCACATGTATTTGAGCCAGCTGTGTTGTTAACACCCCCCAGGCAGAAGAGTAACTCTGAATTCTCCCCTCTACAGGATGGTAAGCAGACTGCTTCTAAAGTTATAAATGTGCTTGTTTTTTATGCTTCATATATGTCATTTGTTGTGTTCATTGTTACTTGATAAAATATGAAAACTCATTGGTTAGCTGCACATAACCTTTTAGCCAAAGGAGTCATTTTCAGGGCGGTATGTATTATGTACATTGTATCTACAGTGAGATGTGACATTGATTTCATTATAGGTGTTCTATTAGACATTCAATACTTTTTAAAGTATTGAGAGCAGAGATGTCAGCTTTAGGACTAAGGTGCTCCTGACCCAAGCCATGGTATTTTCAATAACGTCATGCATGCGAAAGCTGGACAGTGAATAAGGAAGATCGTAGAAGAATTGATGCCTCTGAGTTGTGGTGTTGGAGGAGAATACTGAAAGTGCCATGGACTGCCAAAAGAACCAATAGATCTGTTTTGGAAGAAGTCCAGCCAGAGTGCTCCTTGGAGGCCAGGATGGCTAAGCTTCGTCTCTCCTACTTTGGACATGTAGTCCGGAGGAAACAATCGTTGGAGAAGGATGTCATGCTGGGTAAGGTGGAGGGTCAGAGAAAAAGAGGAAGACCCCCAACGAGATGGATTGGCCAGGTGGCATCATTGACGGCCTCAAGTGTGGCAGCGGTAGTGAGGTTGGCCCAGGATCGGACATTGTTTCGTTCTGCTGTGCATGGGGTCGCTATGAGTCGGTTCCGACTCGATGGCACCTGACAACAACAACATTAGACATTGTAAATACTAAGCGCTGACCAAGGGATCAAAGATTTTAGCATTAAGATGCAGAACAAGGGGAATCTCCTTTGCGCTGGTGGTCTGGAAGGATATAAAGGAGTAAGAAAGAGAGTTTGTACTCCAGAGAGTAATAAAAGGGCCGCTGAGGAAAGGTGAGAACTGTGACTTTAAGGCTGGTCTAAGTCAGATCTGGTCATCATGTTAACTACCTTTCTCATCAAAAGTTTTCAAATCTGTCAGTTGAGTTGTATTATGAAAGGCAGAGTATAGTTGGAAATAGCTTTCACGCCGTTGGTGCTGCATAATGTAGAGGTTTGAATAAAATACTAAAAATATTATTGTTACTCTTTAGCTCAAGTCTTCAGAAGGTCCATGGACTGCTTCACTGAGTGAAAACTTACGTTATTTATCTGCATGTGCACTTTCCTGGAGCTACACCTGGAAAGTGCTGTAGGCACTGTAGGGTAAGCACTGGGCCACAAGGAAGGTGGTTCAAAGTCACCAGCTACTCTCTGGAAACCCTATATAGGATCACTGAGATGGAAGCTACTCAACACCACTTAACAACAACACCAATACCATTCATTTGATTTTAAAAAGAATCCTTCAATCAGAAAAGTTAAGAACCACTGTCTTAAGACTTTTCTCCAAAATTTTAGAAAATTATTATTCAGCCTTGATTAACCTGAAGTTATTTTTACAAAGATTGTTGTATATTCTATGTCTATAGACAAGATGCAGACAACAGAATTGTGGTAAAGGGATAGAACATAAGTTATATCAAACTTAACAATGTAAAATAAAAGGTATAGTTGACCCAAGGTGGGAGGTAATAAACAGAGAAGTGGGGTAGAATAAAAGGAAGGGGAGTTGATACTCTCTTGTTATTGTTAAGTGCCGTTGCGTTGGTTCTGGCTCATACTCTTCCTGTATAGGGTTTCTGAGGAGAGGCTGGTGACTTTGAACTGCCTTGTGGTTAGCAGTCCAATGCTTATCCTACAGTGCCACATCAGGACTCCATTCTCTTATATAGGGAAACAGAAAAGTAACTGTTGTAGTCATTGTACAAATTTTGTCAGGTTTTCTGCACTTAGATGTATGATTACAGTGGAGGCTATGAGGAAGCCATAATGGGTAGAAGAACACGACAGAGCCTCACTGTGATAAAGCTTATTCTGACCTTTATCATGCACATGCCAGACCTGTCAGATCAGTTTGGTGGTAGAGACTGTGGTAACCTGAGGATCAAAGTGCTGCTGTCTTGACTAGCCCACTCATTAATTGGCTGTGAGTCACGACCCTGACTCTACGATACTTGCCTTCTCTGGGTCTCAGATTCCTTGTCTCTAAAATGAGAGAGTTTTTCTTTATAGTTAATGCCCTTCCCAGCTCTTCAATATCTTGTGACTCAGTATTTCCTCTTCAGAATGCTAGAGAGTTTTATTAATGCTGGCTACATTAGGAAGCATGATCTTGGTTCACGTTAAATTTTTACTCCTTAAAGTGTTTTTTTGGATGTTTGTGTGTTGTTAGTAGACTTGTCTAATGCTATTTCTGAAATTTACTATTTTTCGTGAGTGATAGTAAAATAGTTAAAAAAAATTTTTTTTTAAGGAAACTATCACAATAAACATTTTTACTCTGATCGTAAATATAGTAAATGCTCATTAAAGCAAATTCAGGGACTGTAACACAATTTTTTATTATCATCTTTACCAGTTTTGCTTTGAAAATAATAGCATTGTATATTTCTTTACACTGTGTGGCTCTGAATATGGATTCTTAATTGTGAGGTTTTATTATTGTATTTTTTCAAGTATTTTGTGTGGAATATTTACATGTAAAGCATTTCTCAGTTAAACTAAACACGGAGGTGAAGATGAGTGATGGATAGGCCCTTCCTGTTCAACAGAGCTTTCTGTGACAATGAAATTGTTATGCTCTAGTTCTGTTTTGTTTTATATGGTAGCCACCTGCTACATGTAGCTCTTGAGACCTAAGATGTCATTAGTGTAACTGAGGAACTGAATTTTAACTCTTAATTTTAATTTCAATTTATGAATGGCAACATATGGCAATCATTTTTACCTTAACTTGATATTTGTCTTTCTAGTGGTTATTTCTATAAATGTTTTCTATCTATTTTTGGGGAATATCAACTTTTTATAATAATTAAAGACTCTCCCTTATGAAAGAACCTGTAATTCTTATTGACACCTGCCTCACTTCCTGTTTAATTTAGATAAATATTAGTTTTGAATTCTGTTACTTAATTTTATAACTTTAAATACTTTTTATTTCTTCTCTATTAACTCTAGGCAGTATATTTTGACTTTGTATTATGCCAGATGAGACTGCAGCCCTAGTGTGGTGCTGTAGGATAAGTTTTGGATTGCTTACCACAGGTTGGCAGTTCAGATCAACCATCCACTCCTTGGAAACCCTATAAGTGCCATCGAAGCTGTTCTAACTCATAGTGGCCCTTTACTATGAGTTAGAACAGACTCGATGGCACTTAACAACAACAAGATGAGAATATCAACTCTACTTCCTTCCTTAAACTATACTTCTCTGTTTATAACCTACCACCTTAGGTTAGCTATACCTTTTCTTTTACATTTTTAAGTTTGATACAGTTTATGTTCTATCCCTTTGCCACAATTCTGTGTTCTGTATCTTGTCTGTGGGTGTATACTGAAAGTTGAGAACAAATAAATGACCATTTTGTTTTCATTTTGGGTGTATTGTTCTTCTTAATCCTTGTACCACACAAAGGATTTCTTATTTTACTTCATTACTTGAAATCTTTATACTGTAACTTTCTTGTTTCATTTTTGTTTGGCCTGGAGTTTCAAGTTGCCTTCCCCTTCCCCCCCCCCCCCCTCCCCGTTGCTGACAGTGAATAATGTGCTTATATCACATCTTCAGGTTTTCAAGTCTTTTTATTATTGTATGGAATTCATTTTCATCCCATAGACAACTTCCCCAAACCCTATGATCCTTACTCCCATCTCACAAATTCTTCTCTGGGCCCCCTCCACAACTTTCATCCTGGGATTTGCTATCATTCCACCCCTGGATTTGTTCCTGGGGTCCATCTTTTCCACTGTCTTGGTTTTATTCCTCAGTTTTCTCAAATAATCATCATAAATGGTGTGTGGCAGATAAACTTTGAGCTCTTGAAAATCTGAAAATGTTTTCATTGCTCTTACACTTGATTAATAATTTGTCTAGATACAGAATTTTAGCTTCATAGTCCTCTTTTCTCAGAATTCAAGGCATTGTCATTGATTTCTAGAATTGATGTTACTGCCTGATGTCATATCTAACTTGTGTTTCTTTGTATGTGGCCTGCTTTTTCTCTGTGGAAGCCTGTGTTGTTGTTTGTTGTTAAGTCCTATTGAGTCAATTGTGATTCGTAGCTACCCCGTGTAGGGTTCCAAAGAGTGAGTTTGAACCACCAACCCTGTGGCTAGCAGTTCAGTGCTGATCCTACAGCACCACCCAGGACTTTGGGACCCTTTATTTTCATTCTGAGATTGCATAAACTGTGTTTAAATGTCAGTCTTTTCTCACTGGCTCAGTGAGATTTTTCTATCTGAAGATACATGAGTTTCTTCAGTTTAGGGAATTGGATGTTGACCTTCACAAATTATTGTCTCATGTATTTGGCTTTACAGCTTCTTCCCCATACTCTGGAATATGTTTTACAGTTTATATTCAAGGCTGTCCTTTGGATTTCTTAATTCCACCCATCATATTTTAAATTTGCTAATCAGAGCCCTTTCTTATTGTCTCAGTGTTCCTTTTTCATGTTAGGACATTTTGCTTGTTGTGAATGTATTCTCTTCCATAATCTCTTAAGCCCCATCCAGTCAGTTTGACTCATAGTGACCCTGTGTGGGGTTTCCAAGGGGCAGCTGGTGGGTTTGAACTGCCAACTTTGTGGTTAGCAGTCCAGTGCTGCTGATTTTACAGTGCTACACTAGGACTACCTCTCTGAGGATACCACTTAGAATTTTGTTTAAATTTTGTTTTGTATCTGAATTGTCTTTCTTTTTTTATAGTCTTGTTCTGTTTGTTATCTCGGCTTTTCTTTTTCAGGCTGTTTATTTTTGTTATATACACTCTTGTTGTTAAGAGCTGTTAAGTCTATTTCAACTCATAGAGATCCTCTATAGAGTTTCCAAGGAGTCGCTGGTTGGATTTGAACCGCTGCCTTGTGGTTGGCAGTCTAGTGCTTGTATTATAACACCACATCAGGAGGTGATCCTTTATTGTCCATTCATATTTAAAAATAAATGACTAGGTTGAATATTATCAGTAGCTGGCATAAGTTTTTTCTTCTGTAGTGTAGATGGATGTAGATCTGCTTCCCAATAGACTTTGTTTATCTGGGCATGATATATTAACTGAAGGCTTCCTTTAGGGTGTACAATTAGAATTCAGATACTATATTTGAGTTACCACAACTGCTTCTCTCCCCTCTTCCACCACCTGTGTTTTTGCTTTGCTGGATAGGCAGGGGAGCAACAACTTGATTGACATAGCTGTTCATTAGTTAAACTCTAACTAACTCCTCAGTTATTAGTCCTCATTCTCATTGTCTCCCTGTGTACTTGTCACCTCTAAGCATGTAGTTTTCTTGGGGCTCCCCAGAGAGACTCATGAGGAACCTGTACATGGACCAAGAGGCAGTTTTTGAACAGAACATGGGAACACTGAATGGTTTAAAATTAGAAAAGGTGTGCAACAGGGTTGTGTTCTTTCACCATAGTTACTCAACCTGTATGCTGAGCAAATAATCCAAGAAGCTGGGTTCTATGAAGAAAAACGTGGCATCAGGATTGGAGGAAGACTCATTTACAACCTGCAATATGCAGATGATATAAACTTGTTTGCTGAAAGTGAAGAGGACTTAAAATACTTACTGATGAAGATCAAAGACCATAGCCTTCAGTATGGATTGCATCTCAATGTAAAGAAAATAAAAATCCTCACCACTGGACCAATAAACAACATTCTTATCAATGGAGAAAAGATTGAAGTTGTCAAAGATTTCATCTTTCTTGGATCAACTATCAACACTCATGGAAGCAGCAGCCAAGAAATCAAATGACATATTGCGTTAGGCAAATCTGCTGCACAAGACCTTTTTAAAGTGTTGAAGAGCAAAGACGTCAGCTTGAGAACTAAGGTGCGTCTGACCCAAGCCATGGTATTTTCAGTAACCGCATATGCATGCCGAACTTGAACAGTGAATAAGGAAGATTGTAGAAGAATTGATGCAGTTGAGTTATGGTATTGGAGAATATTGAAAGTACCATGGGCTGCTAAAAGAACAGATCTATGTTGGAAAAAGTACAGAGTGCTCTTTAGAGGCCAGGATGGCCAAACTTAGTCTCTCAGACTTCAGACAGATTGTCATTAGGGACCAGTCACTGGAGAAGGATATTGTGTTTGGTAAGGTGGAGGGTCCGAGAAAAAGAGGAAGACCCCAGAAAGATGGATTGGCAAAGTAGCAGCATTAATTGTTGCCACAAAGTGTGCCCAGGACCAGGTAGTGTTTTGTTCTGTTGTGCATAAGGTCGCTATGAGTTGGTACCAACTCAGTGGCACCTAACAACAACAGAGAGACTGGCTTTCAACTGTAGTTCCTTTGTGTTATTCGTAGTTATTGTTGACCGCTGTATCTCATGGCAACTTTGTGTATAAGAGAATGAAACATTGCCCAGTTTTACACCATCTTCACAATTGTTGGCAACTTAAGTCCAGTGTTGTCACCAATACACTGGAGTGCCTTCCAACCTAAGGGCCTCATCTTCCCGCACTATATTGAACAGTATTCTAATGTGATCCATAAACTTTTCATTGGCTAATTTTTGGAATTAGCCTTTCTTTTTAGTGAAACCTGTTTGTGATGGCTTGGCTGATATTTGCTGTACTAGTGGCACTGCCTCCATAGTAGTAACACATTAGCCACCAAGGTACAACAAGCTGACAGATGAGTAGTATATATACTACAGCTTCCTTGTTGCATGTTGTTGTTGTTAAGTGTCTTTGAGTCAGTTTTGCCTCATAGCGACCCTGTATGGGGTTTCCTAGGAATGGCTGGTGAGCTGGAACCACCAACCTTCCTTGTAGTTTATATCACCTCAAACTGACATCTTTGCTCTATAACATTTTAAAGAGGTCTTTGGCAATAGATTTGCCTAATACAATAATGTGTCATATGATTTCTTGACTACTGCTTCCATGAGTGTTGATTATGGATCCAAAACATGAAGTCTTCGACAACTTCAATCTTTCCTCCATTTATCATGATGCTCCTTATTGGTCTAGTTGTCAGGATTTTCATTTCCTCTACACTGAGATGCAGTCTATACTGAAGGCTGTAATCTTTGATCTTTATCAGTAAGTATTTCAAGTCATCTTACCTTCCAACAAACAAGGTTGTGTCGTCGCAGGTTGTTAATGAGTTTTCCTTACATCCTGATGTCATGTTTTTCTTCATATAATCCAGTTTGTCATATTATTTGCTTAGCATACAGATTGTATGGTTGAAATGATACAACCCTGGCACACACCTTTCCTGATTCTAAGCCATTCAGTACCTCTTTGTTCTGTTCAAACAGCTGCCTCTTGGCCTATATACAAGTTCCTCATGAACACAATTAAGTTTCTGGAATACCCATTCTTCTCAGTGTTATCCCTAGTTTATTATGTGCCACACTGTTGAATCCCTTTGCACAGTCGATAAAGCATAAGTAAATTTCTTTCTGGTGTCTACTGCTTTCAGCCAAGATCTATCTGACATCAGCAATATTTCATCTCTCATACTTTGGACACATTGTCCGGAGAGAACAGTCACTGGAGAAGGATGTCATGCTGGGTAAGGTGGAGGGTTAGAGAAAAAGAGGAAGACCCCCAACAAGATGGATCAGCCAGGTGACATCATTGATGGCGTCAAGTGTGGTGGTGGTAGTGAGGTTGGCCCAGGATCGGACATTGTTTCATTCTGCTGTGCATGGGGTCGCTATGAGTCAGTTCCGACTCGATGGCACCTGACAACAACAACAACAATGATACTAATGATATTGTTCAATGATTTCCACATTCCATTGAGTCATAATTCTTTGGAATGAGCACAAATAGGGATCTCTTCCAATTGGTTGGCCAGTAGTTTTTCAGATTTCTTGGTAAAGGTGCATGAGTGCCTCCAGCGCTGCATTTGTTTGTTGTAACATTTTAATTTGTATTCCATAAATTCTTGGAGCCCTGTTTTTTGTCAGTATCTCCAGTGCACCTTGATCTTCTTCCTTTAATACCATTGGTTCTGATTATAAAGAACCTCTTTAAATGGTTGGATATCAACCAACTTTTTTGGTACAGTGACTCTGTGTGTTCCTTTCTACTTTTGATACTACCTGGGTCATTCAGTATTTTGCCCATGGAATCCTTGAATAGTTCTGTTTTCTCTTCAGTTCTTTCAGCTTGAGAAATGCTGAGCATGTTCTTCCCTTTTAGTCTTTGCACATTTCATTATAATATTTATCTTCTCAAGCTGCCCTTTAAAATTTTCTATTCAACTCTTATACTTCCTCATTTCTTCCATTCACTTTTGCTTCTTTGCTATGTTGGAGAGCAAATTTCACAGTCTCTTCTGACATCAATTTTGGCCTTTTCTCTTTTTTCGTATCCTCTTAATGATCTTTTGCTTTCTTCTGTATGATGTTCTTGATGTCATCCCATATCTCTTCTGCTTTTTGGTCATTAGCGTGTAATGTATCAAATTTGCTCATGAAATGAACTCTCAATTCAGGTGGGATATACTCAAGGTCATATTTTGGCTTTCACAGGAGGGCTTTAATTTTCTTCAGCTTCAGCCTGTACTTGCATATGAGCAATTAATTCATGGTCTGTTTTACAATTGACCTCTGGTCTTGTTTTGGTTGATGATATTGATCTTCTCCATCATCTCTTGCCACAAATGTAGTCAGTTTGATTCCTGTGTGTTCCATCTGGTGAGGATGTATAGTTGCTGTTTATGCTCTTGAAAAAGTTGTTCGCATTAAATAAGTTGGCTTTGCAAAATTCTATCATGCGATCTCCAGCATTGTTTACCAAGGCCATATTTTCCAACTACTAATTCTTCCTTTTTGTTTCCAACTTCCTCCTTTCAATCATCAATGCATCTTGATTGCTTGTTGGATCAATTTCAGATTGAAGATGGTTGAATTGTTCATCATCATTGGTTATAGTGGTTGGTGGGCAGATTTGAATAGTAGTGGTATT
Organism: Chrysochloris asiatica; assembly: GCF_000296735.1. NCBI lineage: Eukaryota > Metazoa > Chordata > Mammalia > Afrosoricida > Chrysochloridae > Chrysochloris > Chrysochloris asiatica. Next base: position 13,050,573 of record NW_006408579.1, read on the forward strand.
AACTGATCTTTTTGGTAGTTATGGGTATTTTCCTATGAAAGATTGCATTGTACTTCAAGATAGATCGTGAAATGCTGTTTTTCACGATGAATGCTATGCAATTCTTCAGTTTGTCATTACTGGCATAGTAAACCATGAATGTCTGATTCAAAATGGTAAATGCCAGTCCGTTTCTACTCACTAATACCTAGGATATCACATTTTATGTGTTTCATTTAGGGTTTTTTTTTTGAAGCATATGCTTTTGTTGTTAAGTGCCATCGAGTCAATTCCAACCGATAGCGACCCTGTATAGGGTTTCCAAGGAGCAGCTGGTGAGCTTGAACCACCGACCTTGCAGTTCAAATGGCTCTGCAGTCTGGTGCATTAACCCACAGTGCCACACTGTATTTTGAGTTATGTGATAGTTTTCGTGAGAGAACATTAGCTTCACATTGATCCCATC
>NW_006408579.1:13051398-13055682 GCF_000296735.1 Chrysochloris asiatica
CCTAGACAGATTGTATACTACTCAGTGGAGATTCTACCTTGCTCCACGCCCTCTAGATCTAGGTTCCCTCTTAAAAGCTTGTAAGCCAGTCACTTCTTGTCTCTGTAACCCCCCATTCTGGGTAGCCAATATCCAAGTTGCCCATCCATGTCCTCTCCTTATGTGAAGAGGGTGGGAGTGATCCTAGACTCACACTGTGCATTCCATGTTCCAATCATTAGTGGAAGTTTGCAGCTGTTTCTTCTTATTTTAAGTTGTGCCCCATCAGCAAATGAAGGTCCCCAAAAGTTTACTTTATTACCATCAACTCTGTTTTGAGGAGTGCCTTCCAACTTGAGGTGCTCATCTTCCTGCACTATATCAGACAGTGTTCTGTTGTTATATATAAGTTTTTCAGTGGTCAAACATTCAGAAGTAGTCTGCCTCTGCTTCTTCCGAGTCTGTATTAGTCTGGAAGCTCTGCTGAAACCATGAGTGTAGAATACCAGTGGAATAGCTTCCATCCAGGGTCAGTTATGTATCACTTTTTTATGGACCACTTAAAGGAGTAAAAGTGCTTTCAATTCAAATGTAGATGTGTGGCAAACTTTCAAGCAACTTGCCAGTCACCACAGTAGACAAACTGACACATGTTTTTGTCTTAGACTACTGCAATTGCTGACTGGTTTTCCTACTTCCATTCCTGCCACTTGATAGTTATCCATGTCCTGAGTTAGCCTTTTAAATGTAAATAAGATTGTTGCCAAACTTCTATATTTCCGTTGCTCTTAAATTAAATTCTAAAACTTCTGATATGGTGTTAACAGGCTCAGCAAGAAATGACCCCAATACCTGCATGGCTCCGATTTTTTCAGTTCTCTCTTTATTGATATGTAACAGCTAGAATGACCTCCTTTTCTGGCTTTCCTATTTTAGGGCTTTCACATAAGTTGTTCAGAGTCCTGGTATGGAGCTGCATGATAATGCAGTGGACTGCAAGGTTGGTTTGAACCACAAGGTCGGCAGTTCAAACCCACTAGCTGCTCCTCAGAAACCCTACACAGGGTTGCTATGGGTCGGAATCGACATGACAGCACTTAACAACAACAACACATAAGTTGGTCATTCTGCCTATAATGCTGTTCGCTGTACTTTATGCCATAAAAATGATCATTTTAAAATTGTAATTCCTTGGAGAAGCCTTTTAATACTGACACTCCCACTACAAGACTCCCAGACAGGAGTTATATGTATTTAAATGTACACTTGAAAGTTTTTCACAAGGGTGCTGGCAAATGCTTTAGGATATATAAAAAGTGTATATACTTGATTGTTAGGGATGACATTTCTGGCGTCTGTCCTGCTGAAAAGACTTTAGGTATTCAGAGGCCAAATCCTCCTCTTGAAATACTTCTCTAACTTTACTATGGTGGGCTAATGAGGCAATTGTACTTGCTATGTATGGCAAAGTAATACATACTTACTTCTTATTTCTTAATTCTTATCTACAGTACTGAGGAGGACTGTTCAAACGCGCCCTGCCCCGCGCATTCCTCCAACTGTGGAAATAATTGAGAAGGAACAGAATTGGGAAAAGAAGACCTTACCTCCTGGTACTGACATTCAGAATCCAAATGAAGAGAACCGTCTCTTCACCCAGAGGTGGAGGGTTTCTCATATGGGAGAAGATTCAGAGAACAAAAACCAGGCTCCGTTTGTCAGCCATTCACAGCCTTGCTGCGGTTCCCATGCAAACACTCAGCAGTCGCGAGTGTTCTCAGAAGAGCCTCCAGTATTGGGAGATGGACAACTTAGAACCAGTGAGGCACTGATACAAAGAAATGACATAATGACACGGATTGCTGAGCTGACACTGCAGAATTCAGCTATCAAGGCACACCTGAATAATATCATTGGCCCAGGGGGAGAGCAAGGAGATGGGCCTCAGGAAGTAAACAAACAAGAAAGTGCAGGCGACTTCACTGCTGTGAGTACCAGTTGAGAACTGACAGGATATATAGGAATTTAGAGTCCTGGTGTGGTACTGTAGGATAAGCATTGGATGGTTTAACTGCAAGGTGGGTGGTTCAAGCCCACCAATCACTCCTTGAAAATCCTATACAGGGTTGCTGTGAGTCAGAACCGACTCTACAGCACTTAATAACAACATATAGGGATGTCATCACATCACTTGTGCATCAAAAGGTACTTCTCTCCAGAATTGGTCCTGAGTGTCTTTAAGACTGCCACTGGATAGCTCAGGCTTTGACATGTCCCTGCTGAAAAATAGCCATTATTTATCAGTATGTAGTGCACATAAAATAAAAACAATATGAAAAAAAATTTTTAACGAGCAAAATGGGGCAAAGGAAAAATGTGTAGGAAGCTAAGATTAAGCTAGACATGACATTTTAAATATAAAATGAAGAATTAATATTACTTGAAACTTTGCCACACATCTACATTTGAATTGAAAGCAATTTTACTCTTTTTTTTTTTTTTTTAACTGTTTTATTGTGAATTATGTAATAGTTTACATGGGAGAACATTAGCTTTACATTCATCCTATCGTATATCATTACATTGCCATGGTTACAATCCCCTCCATGCATCATCAACAACCAAAGGGTATACCCTGCAAGCCTGCTCCCTGGTCGTCAGCACACAGCTCCTCTTCTTCTCTGGGTTTAGAGTTCCCAGCTGCTTCATCTCTCCACATCATCGTCGCTGCTTCCATCTCTGGCATCATGGCTTCTCTGGGTAGGGTCCCTTACTCCGCTCTTCTCCCTTGATGGTCCCAGGGACCTCTGCTCCTGGACTGCAGAGTCAACCACATCCCTCCTTTGCTACAAAACGTCTACCTTTATATTTCCTACCCTCACATTCAGTCCTGATAGTAATTATTCACTATTGTACTGCATGAGTGCTATCCCCATCTCCTTTCATCAGTCCCGCCCAGACAGATTGGATACTACTCAGTGGAAATTCTACTTTCCTCAGCGCCCTGCGACTCTAGGCTCCCTCTTGAAAGCTTGTAAGCCAGTCACTTCTTGCCTTTGTAGTCCCCCCATTTTGGGTAGCCAATGTCCAAGTTTCCCATCCCTGTCTACTTGAATGTTGGCTACCCAAAATGAGGGGGGTGGGAATGATCCTCGCTGTAAAGATGTGTTCCTTCTTTTGAGCTACTGCATTCATAGGTCTAGGTCAAGGTCAAGCACTTTTACTCTTAAAGTGGTTCATTATGTATGTTGTTGTTAAGTGCTGTCAAGTCAGTTCTGACTTATAACAACCCTGCATAAGGTGTTCAAGGTGAGCGTGAACTGCCAACCTTGCAGTTCAAACCAACCTTGTAGTCCAGCGCATTACCCACAGTGCCAACAATCAACCATCAGTTCATGTCGAATTAATTTTTTTAGGATACAGAATGTTTTTCCCCATACAAATGATATTTTAAGATTGTTATACTCAGACTTTATTGTACATCGGAATTATCTGGGAATTTTGCTAAAATGCAGTTGCGGATTTAAGCAGTTCAAACCCAGCAGCCATTCCTTGGAAACCCTATACAGGGTTGCTGTGAATCAGAACCAATTCTACAGCACTCCAACAACAACAATATAGACCTGCATACTTCTGTTATGTTCCCAATTGATGGCTAATGCTGCTGATCCAAGAACCTTACTTTTGAGTAGCAAGCAAAGTTCTGCTTGTATGGTGCAGGAATTTTGTAAGTTAAGTAGACCTTGTGGGTGAATGTAGTAACTTACACTTCTTTATTTCGTTGTGGGAAGAAGAGTTCCAACTGGGAGGATGTTTGTAGCTTACCACCGCATGCTGGTCCCAGTGATGAGACTTCCTTTGGCTTTGTTATGAGATAAGATGATAATAGTCAGGTTGCTGGTAGGGGATGAAATAGTGTTTTAATATTGGGAAGGAACTAGGCAGCTCCATGGGTTAGGAGTGATGGCTCATGGGAAACAAGTGCAGTGTGACTACTGAGTGACAGAATTAGTAATCAGAAGGGACTGGCAGAAGGGGTGCTAGGAAAGGAGCATTGGGAATGGCAGCTGTTATCTGCAGGTGTGCGTGAACACCAGCTGTCCTAATTGGGACACGTTCCAATGTTTGCAGAGATTGAAGATGATTGAAACAGTTAATGCTTGGTTCGAAAAAGTCAGCAGGAATTTTCCTCTTTTTAAAAATTTATATATAGATCAAGCTAGAAAGGACAAGCTAATAATATTGCTGCCCTCACCACCCTTTTTTTTCATAATTGGAAATAGAAAATGATCTTTTCATTTTTTT
>NW_006408579.1:13055782-13062463 GCF_000296735.1 Chrysochloris asiatica
ATATATCAAAGCAGACATTTTACTGATATATATTTTTACTGATGGGCATAAGCTACAAATTAGTGTACACCTCCTGGTGTAGTGCAGTAGGATCAGCAATGGACTATGAACCACAAGGTTGGCAGTTCAAACCTTCCAGCTGCTCCTCAGAAACCCATACAGAAGAAGTGGGGAACCTTTTTTCCTGTCAAAATTTGTACCATCATTCGAGGGGCCCTACAAAATTATCTACTTAAAAATTAACCTGCTGTTATTTGGTCAAACACTTAATTAATTCACCCCTAATATGTGTGGTGCTGTGGGTTAATGCGCCAGACTGCAAAGCCGTTTGAGCTGCAAGGTCGGCGGTTCAAGCTCACCAGCTACTCCTTGGAAACCCTATACAGGGTCGCTATGGTTTGGAACCGACTCAACGGCATTAACAACAACAACAACAACAACACCGTGTCCTGGTGTGGCACTGTGAGACTATAAGCTGGACCACAAGTTTGAACTGCAAGGTCAGTGGTTCAAACTCACCAGCAGCTACTTGGAAACCCTATGCAGGATTGCTGTGGGTCACAAGTGACTCAATGGCACTTAACAACAACAACAATGTGATGGCTAGAACTGTGGTTTCCTTGACAGGGCCAGACCAAATGATTTCGTGGGGTCTTATACAGCCCAAGGTCCGGATGTTCCCCACCACTGTCTATACAGGGTCACTATGATTCGGAAGTGACTCGAGGGCACTGAACACCACCAATATTAAGGATTCATTCCTTCCTTTCTCCCCACGCCCCAAAGGGACATCTTTAGCTAAATGTAATAATCAGGAATGATATAAGTACATTCTTTTGTGGAATATTAAAATTAACTATGTGTGAAAGTCCTTATGTAGGAATGTTTTATTCTTCTCTTTCCAATCAGAAACAATTATTCAATCAATCAGCTATCTTAGGCCAGTGGAGAACTGGTATGGTGCTGTAGGATCAGCTCTGGACCATAAAATTGGTTTCAACTGCCAAGTCTGGAGGTTCAAAACCCACCAGCCACTCCTCGGAAATCCTATTCAGGGTTAATAGGAGTTGAAACTGACTCATTGGTACTTAACAACAACAACATTTTAGGCCAGAGTAGCCTGGAGAGACTGTCACCTGGTCAGGAGTGATAAGACTATTAGAAATCTTTTCCATGATGCATGTTTGAAGATTATAGAAGCATTTTTTCCAACTCCAGCAGATCCGCTTTTGTTTCCTATATTGTTATTTAAACTCAGATTTACCATTATCTAGTCTTTAGCATATTGCTAGAGTCCAGGTTGCCAGGAGGTGTTGCTTTGGTATGTACCTCAACAAAACACTAGGAGATACTGGAAGATCTTATGTGGCACCTGTAGTAGTAGAAGAACTCATATCCTCGGAAACCCCTATACAGGATCGCTATGAGTAGGAACCGACTCCATGGCGCTCAACGACGACAATCTTAGTCCTAATTTGTTAAGTGGAGTCTTGGTGTGGTACTGTAGAATGAGCACTAGGCTGCTAACCACAAGGTCAGCAGTTCAAACCCACCAACCACTCCTTGGAAACTCTGTACAGGGTCACTAAGAGTCAGAGCTGACTCTGTGGCAACTCACAGCATCAACAGTTTCTCAAGCAAATGATACAGAAATTATTTGCTCACTATTCAAGTTTACTTATAGCAAGGGTTCTGAATACTAACTTGGTACTTATGGAAGAATTTATTTTTACAAAAAGTCAAAGTTGTATGGGTTTTTGTTTGTTTTTTTACCAGCATTGAATTTTCTTTTTCTTTTTTTTTTTAAGACTTTTCCAACAGCACAAGTAGCATGTAGCATGGAGGAACGGATTGCAGAGTTGAATCGACAAAGTATGGAGGCTCGTGGAAAACTACTGCAGTTGATAGAGCAGCAGAAACTTGTCTGTGTGAATTCTACCTCTCCAAGAGTATCACCTGTTCAGTCACCTCACAAAATCTGGACTGGTTGGTCACAAATTCATGATTTAAAAACTAGAAGCCTGAATGTTTTCATTTGATTTATAAGTTCATTTTGAGCAAGAAATCTCAAAGAGCATTCTGTTTGACAGAGGGGTCAGACCTAGGCCACAGAATAAGGGATAAAAGTAGGATTAGAAGGCAGGTCTCCTGATTCTTAGTTTAACAATCTTTCTATTTTATGATAACTGAAGTTGATCATTGGATTGTGGGTTCCTAAATTGCCCTACTTGTAGATGGAATTTACTACAGTATACAACTCCACTTACAACATATGAACACTAGACCAAAAGGTCGATTTGAACTGCAAGGTTGGCAGTTCAAACTCACAAACTGCTTCTCAGAAATCCTATACAAGGTCACTATGAGTTGGAACTGATACAGTAGCACTTAACAACAACACTATATAGTATATAAGCATCAGAATGATACTTTGGAATTTTATCAGTAAGAAACTAAGTTTTATTGTTAAAACCATTAAAACATTTTTATTTATAATTAAACTTTTTATTGTTATATTTAGAATGTAAAAAGTTACACGGGAATCAGTAACTGAAAAGTTGCTTGTCGTAGTATTCTCATTCCAAAAGGTACTGATGAAATGAACTATCTCAGGCTGGTGTATAGCCAACAATGAAATGATTAAGACTGTTGATTGGTAGAGCTGTATGAAGACTCTAGAGAGACTGACTGTGGCCTAATTTAAGAGACAGTTCCCATTGTCAGGATCAGAAGAAACTATGCTGCTACAATAAGTGGTGTGTAAACATAAGGCCCACCGGTGTTCTAGAGGCCTTCACAGGTCCTGTGGCTGTTGAAGTAGATTACCTTTGAGGCATCTGCCAATAAGAGTTTTTCCCTTGTTTAGAAGTTTATTCCATTTTGAAATTACTGCCCCAGAAAGCAGATTCTTTTGGAAAGTACCGGAAAACAATGGGTAATGGGTTTCCCTGGAGCCATTTGTCTTTTTGTATTCTAGGATTCTTCAAATGATAGTGATGAAGTTTAGAGAGGCAACTTTAGTATTGTTGTTGTTGTTAAGTACAGAATACTTTAAATCACTCACTCAAGTATGTATGAACATCTACTGTTTGCCTGCTACGTTCTGGGTGCTAGAAATACAGCACTGAACAGGCCAATCCCTGCCAATTTGGATGTTCTGGAGTCCTGGTGTGGCACTGTGGGTTAATGCGCTGGACTGCAAAGTTGGCTCGAACCACAAGGTTGGTGGTTCAGGCTCACCAGCTACTCCTCAGAAACCATATACAGGGTCACAATGGGTCAGAACTGACTTAATGGCACTTAACAAAAATGAAGCAATCAAGTTGTAGAATATGCAATAAATGAACAAACAAATTAATGTATGATGTAAGTGAATGCTAACTGAAATGGGGAAAAAACAAAACAAAATGGATCACTTTTAAGAGGCAATTGGCAGGATATGGCCCAAGATGGTGGCTTTGTCACAGATACCATGCAGTCCCCCTACAGAAAAGAGCTGAGAAACTAAGTGAAACAGAAACATGACAATCTGGGAACCCAAAATCGCAAATGAAGAATAAAGAATTAGTGCAAACACTGAATGGAAGAAGAAACTGAATGAAAACAGTGAATGAGGAGACTGACAGACAATGGACATCCTGCCAGCTGGCTTGGCTCAGCATGGCTGTCTTGAGACAAAATGAGCAGCGTTTCCGAGCATAAACAAACAACTTCACAGAATCCTCAGGAATGTGGATTCCTTCTCTGAATCTTCACAGAAGACAGGAATAATCTGTAGACTAATTTGGAGCTAAGTTATGACTTCTCTGTCGGTTTCTCATATGGTGATGGCTTGCATGTTGGTGTGATGCTGGAAGCTATACATACTACTGATATTTTAAATGGTAGCTGGATCATCCGTGGTGGACAGGTTTCAGCTGATCTTCCAGACTAAGGCAGACTGAGACCCTTATGAGTAGCACCAGAAGTTTGAATATTGAAAGTTGATGAAGAGCACCAGAATATTGCCAGGTAAAGTTCCGGTAGATGAGCCTTTCAAGATTGAAGGCACTCACAATTTGACTGGGGAAGAGCTGCCTCCTCATAGTTGACTGTGAAGGTGTAAATGGAGTAAAGCTTTAGGAACCTTCATTTGCTGATGGGACACAACTCAAAATGAGGAGAAACAGCTGTAGTCCATTAATAATCAGAACATGGACTGTATGAAGTATGATTCTAAGGAAATTTAAAGTTGTCAGAAATTAAACGGAACCCATAAACATTGATAATCCTAGGTGTCAATGAGCTGAACTGGACTGTTATTGACTATTTTGAATCTGACAATCATATGGTTTACTATGCTGGTAATGACAAATTGAAAAGGAATGGCATCACATTCATCATCCAAAAGAACATTTCAAAATCTATCTTAAAGCATACTGATGTCTGATAGAATAATATCCATACATCTACAAAAATACCAGTTAATACTAACTTTATTCAGATTTATGTGAGGAGTTCGACCAACTTCTTCAGTCTGAAATTGATCAAACACACAAGCAAGATATATTGATAATTACTGGTGATTAGAATGCAAAGGTTGGAAACAAAGAGGAAGGATCAGTAGTTGGAAAATATGGTCATGGTGATAGAAATGTTGCTGGAGATTGTATGATAGAATTTTACAAGACCAATGACTTGTTCATTGCGAATGCCTTTTTTGAAGCAACATAAAAGGCAACTACATACATGGGGTCCACCAGATGGAATATACAGACATCAAATTGACTACATCTGTGTGAAGGGGCAGACTCTGGAATAGAGTCATCCTTTGCTCATATGGCAAATTCAGTATGAAGCTGAAGAAAATGAAAACAAGTCCATGAAAACCAAAATATGACCTTGAACATACCCTACTTGAATTTATAGACTATGTCAAGAACAGATTTGATGCATTAGACCCTAATGGCCAAAAACCAGAGAGTTGTGTGGTGGTGGTTATTGTGCCATGGAGTCGGTTCCAACTCAGCGACCCTGTACAGGGTTTCTGAGGCTATGAGTCTGTACAGGAGCAGAAAGCTTCATCTTTCTCCTGTGAAACAGCTGGTAGTTTCAAACTGCTGACCTTAAAGTTCGCAACCCGATTCGTGCTACCAGAGAGTTGTGAGATAACATCAGAAACATTATATTGGAAGCAAGCAAAAGGTCATTAAGAATGCAAAGATGAAAGGAAAGACCAAAATGGATGTCAGAAGAGACTCTGAAACTTGCTCTCCAGTGAAGAGATGCCCAAGCAAATGGAAGAAATGAAGAGATAAAAGAGCTGAGCAGAAAATGTCAAAGAGCAGCTTGAGAAGACAAAGTCAAATATTACAGTGAAATGTGCAAAAGATCTGGAGTTAGAAAACGTAAAGGGAAGAACAAGCTAAACATTTTTCAAGCTGAAAGAACTGAAGAAAACATTTAAGCCTTGACTTTCAATATTGAAGGATTCTATGTACTTCTAGTATTAGCACTAGAACTGAACCACAAGGTCGGCACTTTAAAGCCACCAGCTCCTCGGGAACGCGATACAGAGTCACTATGAGTTGGAACTGACTTGATGGCATTTAACAACAACAATGGGCAAAATATTGAATGATGCAGAAAGCATCAAAGAAGATGGACGGAATACACAGAGTCACAGTACCTAAAGAAAATGGTCAATATTCAACCATTTTAAGAGGTAGCATATGATAAAGAGCTAATGGTACTGAAGGAAGAAGTCTAAGGCACTGACAAAGAACAAGGCTCCAGGAAGTGTTGGAATACAAATTGAAATCTTTCAACAAACTGGTACAGCACTGACTGGAGGCACTTGCTGATCCATGAGCAAGTTTCCAAGAAATGTGGAAGACAGCTACCTGGCCAATTGACTGGAAGAGATCCATATTTGTGCCTGAAGACAGGTGACCCAATAGAATGCAGAAATCATTGGACAGTATCATCAATATCATATGCAAGTAAAATTTTGGTAAAGATAATTCATAAATGGCTGCAGGAGTACACTGACAGGAAATTCCAGAGGTTCAAGCCAGATTCAGACGAGGATGTGTAACGAGAGAGATAATTGCTGATGCCAGATGGAACTTGGCTGAAAGCAGAGAATACCAGAAAGATGTTTACCTGCGTTTTACTGACTATGCAAAGGCTTTGAACTGTGTGGATCATCACAAGCTATGTGTGGATCATGACAGCATTGCAGAGAATAGTTATTCCAGAACTGTGCTCATGAGAAATCTGTACATAGACTAAGAGGCATTGCTCAAACAGAAGAAGGGGATGCTGAATGGTTTAAAATCAGGAGAGGCATATGCCAGGGTTGTATTCTTTCATCATACTTGTTTAATCTGTACTCTGAGCAAATTATCCAAGCAGCTGGATTATATATTTTTTAAAAAAACCCATGGCATCAGGATTGGAGGAAGACTTATTAACAATGTGCGGTATACAGATGACGCAACCTTGCTTGTTAAAAATGAAGAAGACTTTAAAAATACTTACCGATGAACACCAAAGACCACAACCTTGGGTATGGATTGCATATCAGTGTAAAGAAAACAAAAATATTCACCACTGGACCAATAAATAACATCATGATAATTGGAAAAAAAGATTGACGTTATCAAAGACTTCTTTTACTTGGATCAACTGTCAACACTC
>NW_006408579.1:13063013-13065446 GCF_000296735.1 Chrysochloris asiatica
TTTGAGTTATGGTGTTGGAGAAAAATATTAAAGGCACTGTGGACTGCCAGAAGAACAACCAAATCTGTGTTGGAAGAAGTATAGCCAGAATGCTCTTTAGAAGATAGGTTGGCTATTCTTCATCTCTCATACTTCGGACATGTTGTCAGGAGTGACAAGGACACCTGGAAAAGGATCTCATGCTTGGGAAAGTAGAGAGATATTGGAAAAGAGGGAGATCCCTTACAAAATGGATTGGTACAGTGGCAGCAACAATGGACTCAAGCATAGGAGCTACTGTGACTACGGCATAGGACTTGGTAATGTTTCATTTTGTTGTACGTGCGGTTGTTATGTGTCAGAACTGACTTGATGGCACCTAACAAGAACAACAACAAGCAAGGTGAGCAGAACATGAACTGAATCTAAGGAGGGAATGTGCCGGAAGGTGAGTGAGAGCCCTAGGGATCTAGGCAACTATAGAACCAGGAGTGAGTTAGAAAGCAGGGTCAGAACTACTTACTGATATCAGCCCTTGATCACTTGGACTGATAGCACAGGCAGAGTGGATGATCCTTGGAGTAATGGCTAAAGGCCCCCTACCTGACCAGAATCTGGACAGGTCTTACATTTGGTTGGGGCCAGGCTGCACTCTGCACTAAGTGTCTCAGCCTTCCCACAGAGATGGAGGGAACTTGCTGCTCTTCTCCTGCTGACAGTGGTTTGGTCTCACTTCCCTCCATCCCCCGTGTAGCATGCGCACATTCTTTGTATATAAGACCTGAAGCTGAAAGCTCATGCCTGTCCTATTCATCCCCATACCACTCCACCCACCCACCCAGTGATTGGTGACATGTGCACTAGCAACTGGAGGCTCAAAAAACCTCTTCCCTGTCGTCACCATCCAGCCAGCCTGGTGACCCAGAGGTATGAGTTCCATGCCATGGTCACCCAGCAACAGTTGGTGTGCACACATGGTGCCCATTTTCTGTGACCGGCAAGAACGTTTCCTGCACTTGTGTCCTACTGACCAGCCAGCCAGACATCACCTCATCAGCAATGGCAGTCACATCCTGACAGGCACCATCTGCATCTCTGCCTAACAGTGGTCAGCAGATCCCAGTATGCTTAGCCTATGTCCACCTGGCTGTAGTGTCATGCATTCCATACTCAAAACAGTTCTGCAGGCTGTCTACACTTGCACTGAAACCCCTTAGTACCACCACTACTGAGACACCAGTGTGGCTGAAAACTGCACCCGGCAAAGACATCATTAAAAAGGAAAACTATAAATCAGTGTCCCTCATGAATACAGATGCAAAAGTACTCAGCAAATTCTAGCCAACAGAATTCAAAAGCTTATCAAAAAATACTATATCATAACCAAGTGGGATTCATGCCAGGTATGCCAGGATAATTCAACATTAGAAAATCAACCATTGTAATCCATTACATTAATAAAACAAAAGAATTACATGATCATCTCAGTTGACACAGAAAAAGCATTTACTGAAATCAAAACCCTTTCCTGATAAAAACTCTCAGCATAAGAGTAGACAGGAAATTCCTGAGCATAAATAAGGATATATTGTTTTTCTTGTTGTTAGGCGCCAAGTCGGTACCAACTCATAGCGACCTTATGCACAGCAGAACAAAACACTGCCCGATCCTGGGCCAACCTCACTACTGTTGCCACACTTGAGTCCATCAATGCTGCTACGTGGCCAATCCATCTCCTGTTTTTCTCTGACCCTCCACCTTACCAAACATGATATCCTTCTCCAGCAACTGGTCCCTCCTGATGATATGTCCAAAGTATAAGAGATGGAGTTTGGCCATCTTGGCCTCCAAGGAACACTCTGGCTGCACTTCCAAAATGGATCTATTGGTTCTTGTGGCAGCCCATGGCACTTTCAATATTCTCCTCCAACACTGTAACTTAAAAGCATCAATTCTTTTGTGGTCTTCCTTATTAACTGTCCAGCTTTCTCATCCATATGAGGTTATTGAAAATACTATGGCTTGGGTCAGGCGCACCTTAGTCCTCAAGCTGACATCTTTGCTTTTCAATACCTTAAAGGTCTTGTGCAGCAGATTTGCCTAATACAATATGTCGTTTGATTTCTTGACTGCTGCTTCCATGAGTGCTGATAGTTGAACCAAGAAGAATGAAGTCATTGGCAACGTCAATCTTTTTTCCATTGATAAGAATGTTGTTTATTGGTCCAGTGATGAGAATTTTTGTTTTCTTTACATTGAGATGTAATCTGTACTGAAGACTGTGCTCTTTGATCTTCATCAGTAAATATTTTAAGTCTTCTTCACTTTCAGGAAGCAAGGTTGTATTATCTGCATATCGCAGGTTGTTAGTGAGTCTTCCTCCAATCCTGATGCCACATTTTTCTTCATAGAATCCAGCTTCTCGGATTATTTGCTGAGCATACAGGTTGAACA
>NW_006408579.1:13067786-13069668 GCF_000296735.1 Chrysochloris asiatica
TTACTTCTATATCTGGATTGAGTTCTAAGTAGTTTTTTCATGTATGTTAATCTCAGGTAGTTGTCTGCAGCTGTTGGTGCTCAGTCCAAAGAACACTCTTTAGTATTTTTTGGTTATTACAAATTATTTTAATTTTTGTTAATATGGAAATGTCCGAATTTCACCATTGTATTTGAGTGCAGTTTTGCTGAGTATATGATTCTTGGTTGGCAGTTTTTGTCTTTCAAAGTTTTGCATATGTCATCCCATTGCCTGCTTGCTTGCATGCTTTCTGCTGAGAAATCAGAGCTCAGTCTATTGGTTCTCCTTTGTAGGTAACTTTTTTATTTTCCTGAGCTGGTCTCAGGATTCTTTTCTTAAGTTTGGTTTAGAAAATTTGATTATGATATATCTTGGTAATTTTCTTTTGGGGTCTATCCTTTTTGGGTTCATTCAGCTTCTTGTATGCTTATCTAGTCATCTTACATGATGCTAGGGACGTTTTCTTCCAATAACACTTCAACAATTTTCTCTGTGCTTTTGATTGTCTCTTTCTGTTCTGGAATTCCTATTACCTGTAAGTTATTCCTCTTCCTGGTGTCTTAGGCTTTCTTTAAGATTTTTCCACTCTTAATTTTTGGATTATTCTTCTAGTTTAATAGTATTGAGAGATTTATCTTCAAGTTCACTAATTTGGGCTTCCCTTACTTCGAACCTACTCCTTGGCCCATTCAATGTATTATCAATTTGTGTAATCTTCTAAATTTCTAATTGCATTCTTTGTACTGTTTCAAAATTTGTCTTTATTTTGTCTGTTCTTGCATTATTTTCCTGAAATTTTCTAAAGTTGTTTTTCTGTGTTCTCCTTGTTTTCTTTAATCTTTCTGTCAACCCTTTAAAGGTACTTAAGTAGCATTCTTTTGAATTCTTTCTCAGGTAGTTCCATTACCTTTTCTTCCTCAGAAACATTTTCTGGCTCTGCATTTTAGTCTTTTGTTTGAGCTACTCTCTCTTGTTTCTTCATGTGAGCTAAAATTTTATGCTGTCTCCTGGACATTGTGAGGTTGTTGTATTTTTAGTTAATTTATGATTGTATGCTGACGTGTCCTTAAGAGTTTCACCAACTGTCTCCTGTGAGTGTTGTTAGAGAATGAAAGTGTGTGTACTGTTATATTTGCTGTTTTTGTGCTGCAGTTTTTCAATGGTGTTGGCTGCTGCCTGTCATTGACCAGGTGGTATAGGTGCTATATTGGCTTATGCCCAGTAGTTGGAGCTGCAGAGGGTATAGTTATAGTGGGGCTATATAATTGCTGTTACTGTCTCGTTTAAGATGGGAAAGAAGTGAAAAACTGCACCCCCCAAAAAAGAAACCAAAGCAGAATAAACAACCAAGCAAATAAAAAACCCTATATTTAAAAAATTTTTATGAGAGCAGAAAGCCACATCTTTTTCCTGCAGAGTGGCTACTGGGCTCAAACCACAGACCATGTTTTTTGTAGTCCAGTGCTTATCACATGGAGCCACTACACTTTGATTTAGGCAGATAGGTATGCACGTCCACGTGTACCGAAAGGTGCATCTGTATATACCTGTTTGTGTGTGCTGCATATTGTTATTGGTGATAAGCTGAGTTGGTTCTGGCTCAGAGCAACGGTGTATTGAGTTTCTAAGGAGCCAGCTGATGAGTTTGAACCATCAACCTTGTAGTTCAAACCAACCTTGTGGTCCAGTGTATATCCTACAGTGCCATACCAAGACTCCATAAATATCCTTATATATGGCAGATGACATGGGAGCATAGTTACACTTCCTACACATATCCAAACAAATTGTGAAATTGGTTTATTGGGTCAAAAGGCTTATGACCATAGACTTGGGGTTGTTGTTGTTGTCAGGTGCCATC
>NW_006408579.1:13069768-13098075 GCF_000296735.1 Chrysochloris asiatica
TCTGGTGAGGTCCATGTGTATAGTGTATCCTAAACAGTATCAAGGAAACAGTACCATTTACAATAGCAAGTCCCCCCCCCCAAAAAAAAACCCACCTAGTAGTAAAACTATCCATGGACATAAAAGATGTAGTATACAAGGAAAAGTATAAAACACTACTGCAGGAAATGAAAAGAGATATGTAAATAGAAAAATATTCCATGCTCATCGATTGGAAGTTTTAACATTGTGAAAATACCAATTCCTCCCAAGGTAATCTATAGATATAATGCAATCTGATCCAGATCCTACCCACATACTTTAATTAAATGGAAAACCTAATCTCCAATTTTATATGGAAGGCAAGGAGGCTCTGAATACCTAATTAGTATTGAAGAAAAGAACACAGTAGGAGGTATCACACTTGCTAAGTCTTAAAACATACTACACAGTCACAGTAATCAAAACAGCCTGGTACTGGTTTAGTGATAGACACATAGATCCGTGGAGCACAAACCCAGATTGTGGAGCACAAAACCATCCATATATGGACAGCTGATCGTCAACCAAGGGCCAAATTTCATTGATTGGAGAAGAAACAGTCTCTTTAACAAATGATGTTGACAGACCTGGATATCCATATGCAGAAAAATGAATTGGGATAACTACCTCACATCATGCAGAAAAGCTAACTCAAAATATCTCAAAGACTTAAAGCTAAAACAGTAAAGTTTCTGGAAGAGAAAATAGGATCAAAACTAGGGACCTAATTTTCAGCATAAATAGCTTATTAAAAAACCAACTAAAAATGCATAAACAACAGAAGATAAACTAGACAACTGGGACCTCTTAAAGATTGCTTGTGTCCATCAAAACACTTTACCAAGAGAGTAAAAAGAGAACCTATAGACAGGGGAAACAATCTTTGGCAAAGTCATATATGATACAGGTCTACTCTCTTAAATACATAGAAAACTTAACTCCATAACAAAATGACAATCCGATCTGAAAACGAGCAAAGGGCATGAACTTCACCAAAGAGAATATTCAGGCAACTAATAAATATATGAAAAAATGTTCATGGTCTTTAGCCATTCTCCACCACCATGGAGTTGACTCTGACAAAGTGCTCCATTGGGTTTGATTGCTGTACTTTTGCGGTGTGTTATTTCGTGGTCCTGCTGGTTTCTTAGTATCACATAGTTTTTTCGCACTGAGTTCATTTTGCTGTGGGTTTTCTTTTCATTTTCATTTATGTTGTGGCAATATTTAATAAATCTTTCTGATTTTCCTCTTGTTTATTTTGATGTGAAGGTGTATTAATTCTCTTTGAAGTTACCGTGAACTTTATTAATTTTTTACCCATTTAAAATAATTTGATAGTTAAGGTTATGTGTGAACTTGACTGGGCCAGAATTCCCAGTGATTTGGCAGTTGAGATGTGGTTATCTCTATGGCGATCATAATACAGGCATAGTTAACGCTGATGATTAGCTATGCACAGCCAATCAATTCAATTCAAACTTGGGGTTGTGGTCTGCTCCCAATACAACAGACACACAGGAAAAGATCTCTTTTCCTCCAGGGACCTGGAACTGTGTAGTTGTGAGCCATTTCCTTGATGTAAACTTCTCTTTATACATGTAAGTTTCACCTGGTTTGCTTCTCTAGAGAAACCAGACTAAGACTAATAGTCTGCTTTGTTTTGAAATCGACTTGTATTCTCACCATTTGGAAGTTCTGTGTGTACACTATTCCTTCTTTTTGCTTTCTAGTTGACTTCATTATGAATTGATATCTCTGGTTCCCTATTTTCAGTCCTGTAGGTTTGTTTTACTTTACTTCTATATCTGGATTGAGTTCTAAGTAGTTTTTTCATGTATGTTAATCTCAGGTAGTTGTCTGCAGCTGTTGGTGCTCAGTCCAAAGAACAATCTTTAGTATTTTTTGGTTATTACAAATTACTTTAATTTTTGTTAATATGGAAATGTCCTAATTTCACCATTGTATTTGAGTGCAGTTTTGCTGAGTATATGATTCTTGGTTGGCAGTTTTTGTCTTTCAGAGTTTTGTATATGTCATCCCATTGCCTGCTTGCCTGCATGCTTTCTGCCAAATAATATATTATCATATGAACAGTATCACCCAGGAGTAATTTTCTCCTGTAAATAAGCAATTACATGAGACAAAATGGTCAACACTTACCCAAAAGCAAAAATGAGAAGGCAAAGAGGGAAAGGGAAGCTAGATTAATTGAAACGGAACAAACAGAATGAAAATAATGAGAATGCCGACACATTGTAAAAACTGTATCCAATGTCACAGAACAATTTGTATAAAAATAGTTAAATGGGAACCTAATTTGCTTTGTAAACTTTCACCTAAAATACAATAACATATATTATTTAAAATAATTTAGTGAATAAAAGTGACATCTGTTTAAATACATCTTTAAGATTTAAAAAATAAAAAAGGTTTTATTTCTGTCATTTCATTTAGTTGATTCCATCACAACTTGAAGTCTGGAAATGACTGACTTTAAGCAGGATTCACAGGACTATACAGTCTTTCATTAGTAAATACTTAATAAATATTTGTTGATTGCTTTTCAAATATTGAAAAATATATGTTGTTATGTATGTATATCATTGTCATATTTTCTCTTCAGTCAAGTTTCACTTCTTTCTTGCATATTTAATGTTTTTGGGAATAGGAATAATGTCATAGATTTAAAAGATTAAAATTTTTTTCTGTTTCTTTTAATTTTTAGAAAACTTAGGTAGTCTTTTCATAAAAATCTGAATTTCTTCAGTTTTAGTTGTTAATTTTCATTTTTCACATTCTGCTTTAACATGATACATCTTAAGATTCTAGCTCTTTACCAGCTGTTTTGCTACAAAATTGACTCTCATAAATAAAGTTTAATGTCTCAGTTCATTTAAAACAAAATCCTTCAAGTGTATCTATGGACTGTAATGGTGAATGTAAAAAGCCCCAAATTTATAATGTGTAGCTTACAATAAGAAATTGAGCTGAATTTTTTATTTCTTAATACTTATTTTTCTATTTTAGAAGGAGGAAAGAGGACAATTGAGATATCTATTCCAGGAGCAGAAGTCACAGAAAGCTCAAAATGCAGTACTGTCTCTCCTACCAATGGGATAAACACAAGAAGGTAGGGTTGCAGTATAAATAAAACCCAAAACAAAACTCATTGACATCAAATTGACTTGGAAGCATTTGTTGTTGTTAGGTGCCATCAAATCAATTTCGACTTACAGTGTCCTTATGCACAGCAGAACGAAACACTGCTTGGTCTGCACCGTCCTCACAATTGTTGTTATGCTTGAGCCCATTGCTGCTGCCACTCTGTCAGTCCATCTCCTTGAGGGTCTTCCTCTTTTTCACTGACCCTCCATTTTACCGAGCATGATGTCCTTCTCCAGGGACTGGTCTCTCCTGACAATATGCCCAAAGTATGAGAGATGAAGTCTGGCCATTGTACAGCATATTGGCTATACTTCTTCCAACACAGATTTGTTTGTTGTTTCTAGCATTCTGTGATATTTTTAAGGTTTTTCTCTAAACACCATAACCCAAATGCATCAGTTATTCTACAGCCTTTCTTATTCATTGTCCATCTTTCACATGCATTTCAGATTATTGAAAATATCATGGCCTGGGTCAGATGCACCTAAGTCCTTAAACTGACACCTTTGCTTTTGAATAATTTAAAGAGATCTTGCACAGTAGATTTGCCTAATGCAATCTATCCTTTGACTTCTTGAATCTTGTTTCCATAAGTGTTGATTGTGGATCCAAGTAAAATGAAGTTTTGACAACTTCCATCTTTTCTCCATTTATCCTAATCAGTTATTTTTAGTCCTTGGGTGAGAATTTTTTACATCGAGGTGCAACCTATACCGAAAGCTATGGTTTCTGATGTTCATCAGTAAGTATTTTAACTCCTTTTCCATTTCAGCAAGTGTGGTTGCATCATCTTCATATCGCAGATTGTTAATGAGTCTTCCTTCAATCCTGATGTCATGTTCTTCATATAACTCAGCTTCTCCAATGATTTGCTCATCATTCAGATTGAATAAGTATGATGAAAGACTACAACCCTGCTGTACACCATTCCTAATTTTAAACTATTCAGTGTCCCCTTGTTCTGTTCAAACTACTGCCTCTTAGTCTATGTATAGGTTCCTCATGAGCACAGTTAAGTGTTCTGGAATACCTTTTCTCCACAATGCTGTCCATAGCGTGTCATGATCCACACAACTGAAAGCCTTTGCATAGTTAATAAAACACAGATAAAACATCTTTCTGGTATTATCTGTTTCAGCCAAGATCCATCTGAATCAGCGGTGATATTCTGTGCTCCACATCCTCATCTGAATCTGGCTTGAACCTCTGGCAGTTCCCTGTCAATGTGCTGTTTGCACACATGTTTGAATTATGCATGTGATTTTGATGTTGTCTGATTATTTTCACATTCCATTAGTTTACCTCTCTTTGGAATGGGCACAAATAATAGATATCTTCCAATCAGTTGGCCAGCTAGCTGCCCTTCAAATTGCTTAGCATAGAGTGCCTCAAGTCAGTGCTATATCAGTTTATTGAAAGATTTCAATTTGTATTACATCAATTCTCAGTGCCTTGTTCTTTGACAATGCCTCCAGTGCACCTTGGACTTCTTCCTTCAGTATTGTGGGCGCTTGATCATATACTACTTCTTCAAATGGTTGAACATTGACCATTTATTTTTGGTACAGTGATTCTGTATTCGTTCCATTTTCTTTTGATATTTTCTGCATCATTCAGTATTTTGCCCACAGAATCCTTCAATATTGTTAAGTCAAGGCTTGAATTTTTTCTTTAGCTCTTTCATCTTGAGAAATGCTGAGCGTGTTCTTCCCTTTTGGTTTTCTAACTCCTGGTCTTTATAATATTTGACTGTCTTTTCAAGCTGTCCTTTGAAATTTTCTTTAAAGTTCTTTTACTTACTTTTTTTTTTCCATTTGCTTTAGCATCTTTCAGAGTCTATTGTGACATCCATTTCAGTCTTTTTCTTCTTAATGACCTTTTGCTTTCTTCTTGTATGATTTTTTTTTTAATGTTTTATTGTGAGTTATGTGATAGTTTACATAGAAGAACATTAGTTTTACATTCATTCTTTCGTATATCGTTTCACTGCCATGGTTATAATCCCCTCCATGCATCATCAACCAACCAAAGGGTATACCCTGCAAGCCTGCCCCTGACACTGCTCCTCCCGGTCTTCAGCACACAGTCCCTCTCCCTCTCTGGATCTAAAGTCCCCAGCTGCTCCATCTCTCCACATCATCATCTCTGCCTCCATCTCAGGCATTGTATGATTTTCTTGATGCCATCCCAAAACTCTTCTGGTTTTCGATTACTAGATGTCTCATAGACATCAAGTCTGTTCTTGAGATGATCTCTAAATTCAGGTAGTATTTTCCAGATATTTTGGCTTTTGTGGACTTGTTATAATTTACTTCAGCTTCAGCCTGAATTTGCCATATGAGCAAAGGATGACTCTGTTCCACAGTCTGCCCCTGGCCTTGTTTTGGCTCATGATATGGAGTGTTTTCACCATCTCTTCACACAGATGTAGTCAGTTGGGTTTCTGTGTATTCCATTTGGTGAATGCCATGTGCATAATCATCTTTTATGTTGTTTTTAAAAAGATAATTGCATGAACAAGTCATTGAGCTCACAAAATTCCATCATGTGAACCCCAGCATCGTTTCTTCACCAAGACAGTATTTTCCAACTACTGATCCTCTTCGTTTCTAACCTTAGCATTCCAATCACCAGTAATTACACCTTGATTGTATGCTTGATCAATTTTAGATTGAAGATTTAGTAGAATCCTTCAATTTCATCACCACTGGCTTTAGTGGTTGGTGTGTAAATTTGAATAATAGTGATATTAACTGGTTAGCTATGGAGATGTATGGATATTATCTGATCACAGACAGCATTATACTTCAAAACACATCTTGAAATGCTCTTTTTGATGATGCCATTCCTTTTCAATTTGTAATTCCTGGTATAGGAAACCATATGATTGTCAGATTCAAAATGGCCAATACCAGTCCATTTTAGCTCATTAATGCCTAGGATATAGATCTTTGTTGTTGTTGTGAAGTGCTGTTGAGTCGATTCTGACCCATAGCGACCCTGTATAGGGTTTCCAAGGAGCAGCTGGTGAGCTTGAACCACTGACCTTGCGATTCAAATGACTTACTTTGCAGTCTGATGCATTAGCCCACAGTGCCACACCAAGATTCCTGGATATCTATATATGTTCCATTTCATTTTTGACAATTTCCAAGTTTCCTAGAGTGGTACTTCATAATTCCATGTTTTGCTTATTAATGTTTGTTTACAGCTGTTTCTACTCATTTTGAGATGTGCCCCACCAGCAAATGAAGGTTCCCCAAAGCCTTACTGCATCTGTGTCATATGGTCAGTTCTACTTTGAGAAGGCAGAGCTTCTTCCCCAGTCATATTTTCAGTGCTTTCCATCTTGAGGGCCTCATCTGCTGGCACTGTATCTGACAATATTCTGATGCTGCTCATAATGTTTCAAATTCAATATTCTTGTGCTATTTGACAGGGTTCCACTGCTATTCGTAGTGTTTTCAGTGATTGAACATTCAAAAGTAGTCCTGTTTTTCTTCCTACTCTGTCTTAGTCTGGAACTTGTCCATTATGGGTGATCATGCTGTTATTTAAAATACCAGTGACATATCTTCCAGCCTCACAGAAACACACAAACCACACAGCACAACAAACTGACCGATGATGGTGGCCCTGTGTTGATTCATAGATTCCTAGTGACCCAGTATAGCGTTTCCAAGGCTGTAAGTCTACACAGGAGCAGAAAGCCTCATCTTTCTCATGTGAATCGACTGGTGGGTTTGAAACCCAACACTGTAGTTAGCAGTGCATTGCTTTTCCTACAACACTACAGTAAAAAAAAAAAAAAGATCGTGAATATGGTGTTTGTCTTATCTTTTTGCAAAAATAAAGTATGTAGTATTTGATTATCAACTTCAGACAGACTCACTGAAGTAGAGAAAAGAAAGTAATTGTAGGAGAACCTTTTTGGGGAGAAAGAAGAAGAATCAAAGAACAAGCCTTAAATAGACAAGCAAAGGCTGGGAACTCATAACAAAAACAAGGATAGTAACATAGAGAGAGAGCATTGTGGGTTATAAAAATGTTTAAAGATGAATGATGATTACTTGCTCTGTTGTTCTCTTTTGTTTCTCATAAATAGATCTTCAGGGGCTGCTAGTAATTCCTGTTCTCCATTAGATACCACTGCAGGAAGTGGACGATTTGTACCGATTAATCCAAGAGGCAAGGTACGTGATGAAATGTAATTGTGAAATGTGGTGAAGTGGGCAGGTGGGGAAGGATGAGAGGTGGCTCATTTAGTGAGTTTAATTCTTAGTTATTACTCCTCACGTATCTCAAAGACAGAACAAAATTCTTAGAAGAAAAAAAATACTAATTCACTTTCATCAGATAAAAAGAAATCATAGGCCTCCTCTTTGTAGGGTAATGAGGAATAGGGTAAAATTCAGTGGGATTTCAGCACTCCTTTAAGACTATAGAAATTTCAGGTTTCAGGTACTTATTCCTAAATAGAGAGTGTGGCAGGACACAAGTGTGCCTGGAATGGATTGTAGGTGTACTGAGATATTATAGGTCCTTGGTGTGGCTGGGTGGGGCCCCGGGGCCACTTCTTTGTCATTTTACTCCAGTCTGCCATATCTATGTGTGCTGCTGGTTAAGGAGGTTATGGCACAAAGGGTAAATAAATCTCTTACATATTCTTTATGTTTTGGTTTGCTATATAGGAATGTATAGAAGCTAAGCATCTTACAGTGTTTTTGCAGAAGGCATCTTTTCTATGTTTTTAATACAGTAAAATATAGTTTCTTTAACTGGTTCTAGTAAATTGTGAGCATATCTTAAAATGATAAAAATTATATTTGCAGACTTGAGCAACAACTGTCTGATGTAGGGGGATTTTCTTTGTTATTCTTTTTACTACCTTTAGTAATTAGACCAAATAGTAGATTCTTCAATAATCATTGCGTATTTACAGCCCAAATTACTTGATAGGATCACACATCTCAGTTACCAGGAGAGAAGATTTGTCCATTTATTTTCATATAATCTAAAAAGCTTTGAAGTGAATTCTTTTGTATAATTTACCTTTGGTTCCTGGAATTTAGTACCAAATTTAATTTCCTCGGGTCAAATAATCTTTTTGTGATTTTCAAAGTTGTGCCAGGTTCATTCTTTTTTTAAATTAGGATTCAAATCAATAAGAATTCTGTTTACCATGAAATCCATTATTTGGGAGGATTGCTATATAAATATAAAAATTTAATTTTTTAATACTCTGCAATAGTGTAGGATACCTCGGTTGTATGTACTTTGTCTAAACTGTAAATCTTGATTGGTCTCATGTTATTATAAGCTCTATCTGGTTACTTTCTAAGTTCTTTCTGCATTTTTGTTCAACAGATTGAGAAACAAAATGAAGAAGGATGGTTTGCCCTTTCTACCCATGTGTCATAAGTGAAGTCAAGTCCTACAGAGTTTGGTTTTGCCTCAATAATTTATTCTTGAGCTTTTGCTTCTATTTCTCTGCTCCTGTTTTAAAGTTTTTATGTAATTCTTTCAGCTAAAACCTGCAAAGATCCTATTAATTAGTACTATTGGAACAAAGAAATAAAACGTTTTTAAAAATTGTTGACCTTTTCGAATAGGTTTCAACAGCCAACCTAAATAAACTCCTTGTGAATAAAAGCCTGACTATAGGGAGATTAAAGTTTTATATTTTAATAATTTCATAGGCATTTTGGTTTTCTTTATTTGCGTAATTAATACATTTTTAACTTTATCATCATAATTCAGGATCTTTTTGTTGTTTGTTTTTTAGTTTTTTGTGGTTTTTTTGTTGATGTATCTTATGAGTTGAAACTGACTCAATGGCATATAACAACAACAAGAAGTGTTGACCTGTTTGTTTCATTGTATTTAATTGTTTTTCTAAAGAACTGAGTTGCTTTGCATAAATCATATGATAAAATGCCTGTGTTGATTAGTCTTGCCTTCAGAAAAATTTAATGCCCTCTTTTGGTTTCTACTTTGGCAGGAAAGTCAATGTTAGCTGTCACTTTTTCCGTGAATAGATGTGGGAGTGTTTGTATATATTGGGATCTGCTTAAGTAGGTGCGAGTGGTTGTGTGTATTATAAAATCTTAGGTCCTTTCTAAGTGCTAAATTGTTTTCAATAAATTCAGTGAAACTGATTTCATGGTATATTTAGAGTTTTAAACAGAATTGAATACAAAAAGTTAACCATCCATTTTTCTCAGTTCTGAATCTAAGCAGATTCATTCAAGGATAGGTCTTTTTGTAAGGAACCTGTTAAACTTTCAGACATTGGTTTTTAGAGTAAAATTATTTTTTGAATGATTTTTACCTTTTATTCTATGATAGGAATTGTCTACTACTAGGATAAGCATGAAAGTCCTGGTGTGGCGCTCTGGGCTAAGGCGTCAGACTGCAAAGTCATTCAAATGCAAGGTCAGTGGTTCAAGCTCACCAGCTGCTCCTTGGAAGCCCTATATAGGGTCGCTGTAGGTCGCAATCGACTCGATGGCCCTTAACAACAACAACAACAAGGATAAGCACTCGACCGTAAGGTCAGTTTGAACTGTAAGACCAGCGGTTCAAACTCAACTAGCCACTCTCAGAAATGCTGTTACAGGGTCGCTCTGACTCTGAACTGACTCGATGGCACTTAACAAAAAAATTATTTGATCCAAGTAAATTAAATGGCTGGGTTTGTGCATTGATACTACCTGGGGGGCTTTGTCAGACAGCACCCTTCTTTCCTCTGTACTTGTAATCATTGTTCTAGGAGGTGACTTATGCAACTTTCAGTCGGGCCTCTTTGTTATAGTGGTGGTAAAAATGAAAATGAATTTCTTCTGTTACACTGATACATAGGTTTTCATTTGAAATTGTCTGTATTTGTTTACATTATTGCAGACTTTTCTCATTGTCTTGTACTTTTTGATTCTTGTTGTTTCCAACTCATAGCAAGTCTGTATAGGATTTCCAAGGAGCAGCCAGTGGGTTTGAACTACATACCTTATAGTTAGCAGTCCTATGGTTATACAGCACCACACCAGGAGTCATTTTGAGTCTTGGTATTTAATAAATAGTATGTTTATCTGTTATCTGTTTGATTTGTGAATGTATCCTTTTGTTATGCATTGCCTTGAATGTTTTCCAAGTGGTTGGCTCTTTATTCCCCCTCCCCCCCTTATATTCTTTTTAAACCTCAGAGTCCATGATTCTCAACTTGGGGAGCATTTGAAAAATACTGAACTATCAAGGGTGATTCCACTATGAAGCCAGGTGGAAGAAGTGCAAAAACTTTTACCACTAATTCACTGGCAGTCTGTAAGACTGATATTTAAATATTTCTCCTGTGTTAGTTTTGCTGATAAAATACAAAAGCAGAAAAAACTCCAAGAAAAATGGATGAGCAGAAAAGAGCTTTTTCTTTCCTAGCAATGTGTCTCAACCTTGGCTACCATTAGAACCAACTGGGGACTGTTAACAATTGCTAGCACTCAGATCTCACCTTGGACAAATTAAATTAGAATCTCTGGGGGCCTGACGTGAATATCAGTACTTTTTCAAACCTCAGATGATTCCCATGCTCAGCTATGCCTGGACAATACTGTTTTAAAGATACCTACTGCTCACAGTTCATAAATTGGTACATCTTTGGTTTTAATTAACACTTAATTTAAACTACTGTGGGGCTTCTGTTTATCAGCTCTCAGAGCCATTTGCATCAGCATCACCTGGAATGCTTATTAGGCAAGTTATTGGAACCTATTTCAAACCTGGACTCCCGGTACTGTAGGATCTACATTGGACTGTGAACCACATGGTTGACAATTCAAACCCACCAGCTGCTCCTTGGAAACTATAGAGGGTCTCTATGAATTGGAACCGACTCGATGACCCTTAACAGCAACAGTAGCAGCCCCAGACGTAGGAGTCCTTGTATGATGCTGTAGCATATGCACTGGACTGCTAACCACAAGGTTGATGGTTCAAACCCACCAGCAGCTCCTCAGAAACCCAGTACAGTGTTGCTATGAGTTGGAACCCACTTGACGGCATTTAACAACAAACAACAACACAAGACCTAAGGATCCCTGGTGGCACTGTAGGATAAGTACTGGATTGCTAACCACAAGGTTGACAGTCCAAATCCATCAGCTGCTTGAGAGCAAGAGGAGGCTTTCTGCTCCCATAAAGATTTACAGTCCCAGAAACCCTGCCCAGGGTCTCTTAGAGTTGGAATCTACTTGATAGCAGTGGCTTTGGTTCTGTGTAACCCAGAGCTGTTGAATCAGAAACTCTGTTGTCTGGTTCAATAAGTCCTCCAGATGATTCGGATTCGTGTTTAAGTGTGATAACCACTAATTGATAGCATTGCAAAGGGGCAGTCTCTCCTGTCTGACAGTAATGTACTGTACTACATTTATGTTTACTTCGAACAATCCACATGATTTCCTTGTGTTTTGACACAAGTTTTCAGATAACACAATTCCTCCAATATTCTTCCAAAAGCTGCTAATCGCTTGCTAAACTTTAAAATCACAGTTCTTCAAGTTACAGTACAGGAGAGAGACTAGACTATTAATTAAATCCAGTTATGATACACTCATTCTCAGAGTCTACAATGAAATCATTTGGATTAATAGTAGTTTCTTGCCTTAGTGCCAGGCACTGTTTTAGGCTGTTTGCATGACTTCATCGTACCCTTATGAGGTAGGTACCATTATCCTTATTTTGCAGTTGAGTAAACTACCAGGACTTACAGCTCATGCTTATATTATTGAATTTTCCCTACTGTATGAGAATTAACTAATAAACCACAAGTGTTGCAATCAACTTGGATTCAGAGGACAACTCTGCTGCTCGCTTAGCTGTGTACCTTAGGGAAATGACATAGTCTCATCTTTTCCATTATATGCCAGAGGTAATAGAGTAGCTTCCTTATAGGAGTGTGGTAGTGCCGTGGTTAAACATTCACCAAAAGGTTAGTGATTCAAACCCACCAGCCACTGCAGGAGAAAGATACGGTAGTCTGTGTCCATAAAATTTACAGTCTTGAGAACCCTACGGAACATCTCTACCCTGTCCTATAGGGTCATTATGAATCAGAATGTGTGGGGCTATTTGTTGTTGTAAAGTGCCGTCAAGTCGGTGCCGACCCATAGTGACCCTGTATAGGGTCTCTGAGGAGCAGCTGTGAACTTGAACCACCGACCTTTCAGTTCAAATGGCTTTGCAGTCTGGTGCATTAATCTATAGTGCCACATCAGGATACATTGGGGTTTTTGATTCATAACTCTTTATTGTTATGTAAATTTGCTCTCTTGGAAACATTTGAACCAACCCTTACTGTCAACAGATTGGTCATCATAATTGCCTTCACTTGTTGCCCATGCAGCTTTTAAACCAGTGAAAAAGCTTCAGGCCTCTTGCACTAAAGTAAAGGCTAAGTAAGAACCATATGCATATGTTGCAGTTTACCTACAGATTAGACTTAAAGACATATTTAGGAATGGGTTTTGTTCATAATCCAAGAACTGCTTATATTCACATGTAAAAATGTTTGGAAGGCGAAGAAAAACATTAAAAATTTTGAAAATGTAACTAACATTGCTGTTTAAAAAGAAGTTCACCTGTGTTTCTGATTTTTCAAATTCGATGACTATGTTGTTGTTGTTAAGTGCCATTGAGTTGCTTCCACCTCATAGCAAGCCACCCTGTATAGGGTTTCTGAGGTGCAGTGAGCTAGTGAGTTTGAACTGCCAACCTTGAGGTTCAAACCTACCTTGATATTGAGTGTTTATCCTATAGCACCACACCAGAATTCCTCACTGAGTATACCATATAATAATAGCAAGGGCAATGGCGTTTTAAATTTTATTTTAGTTTTAGAGAATACTGGAATTAAGAGAACATTTCAATATGTCCTACTACGGTGCAGTGAATTACTTAATATGACCCTTCTAGCTATAGTCTTTGCGACTCCCACATAATGATTGGGCTGTTGTTATTAAGTACTGTTGAGTCACTTTCCACTCATAGAAACTCTGTGAAGGGTTCTGAGGCTGTGAATCTTTTCCTGAGCAGAAAGCCTCATCTTCTGCGGAGCAACTGGTGGGCAGGAGTGTGCAAATAAGATGCTTGTGGCGCTCACCTAAGGGACTGAAAAGCTTTCTGCTAATACAAATGAAGTCTGTGGAACCTGTTATGGTTAAGATTGCTGCTCTCCAAAACTGCATGAGCCACTCCTTCATATTTGTGAGTTTTGTGAGATGTTGCAGCACATTATGG
This sequence comes from Chrysochloris asiatica, assembly GCF_000296735.1. Classification (NCBI taxonomy): domain Eukaryota; kingdom Metazoa; phylum Chordata; class Mammalia; order Afrosoricida; family Chrysochloridae; genus Chrysochloris; species Chrysochloris asiatica. The sequence goes on from NW_006408579.1 coordinate 13,083,245, forward strand.
AACTCAAAGATGGAAGGGAGAGTATTGAGAAGAGGAAGAGGAGTTGATGTTAGGGATGATGGAATGGTACAGCAGTTTGGAAAAGTTGGACATCTGGCAGCTTTGTGCTGTTCCTTCTAAAATGATTTATTTACCAACAAACTCATAGTCTAAGGTTTTGAAATGTGTAAGATTATGGAAATAAACAGGACACTGTAGACTTTTTTCTTGTCAACTTTATTGAGGATTCATGTACAATAAACTGCATCCATTTAAAGAGAATAATTTCGTCTGCCTGTTGTGTATACCCATGAAACTACTTCCGTAATCAAGACAGAAAAATTGGGTCATTCACAAAAGGTAATTTACATAGCTCAGCAGTGTAGCCTTTCTCCTTAACCCCTAGCAGTAGGCAACCATGTGTTTTTTGTCAATATAGATTTGTTTACATTTTATATAAGTGGAATCATATACTATGTACTATTTCGTGTGTGGCTTTCCATCATAATTATTTTGAGATTCATCCATGTGTCCATTTCTCTCTCTTTTTTTTTTTTTTTTTTACTGCTGAGTAGTACTCCATTGTATGGATATTAATCCATTCAGCTGTTAATAAACATTTGAGTTATTTCCAGGTTTTGAGCATTATAAATAAAGTTGCTATGAACAAAGTTTGGCTATTGTAAATAAAGTTGCTATGAACAAAGTTTTGTTTCTCTTGGGTAAATATTTTGGAGATGGAATGATACTATGTTTAACTTTTAAGCAAATGCCAGGTTTCCAAAGTGGTTATGCTGGTTATACATTCCCAGTGAAAAAGTATGAGAGTTCATTTGATCCACATTCTGGCCACATTTGGTACTGCCAGTCTGCATTTCCCTGGTGACTCATGATATTGAACATCTTTTCATGGGCTATTGGCCATGTATCTTCTTTGAAGTGTTCAAATCCTTTGTCCATTTGAAAGCTTTTTAGGTTAGTCTTACTGAATTTTAAAGAGTATTTTATATATTCTGGATACAAAGTCGAGATGTTGTTGGGATGTTGCAGTTATTTTCAGTGTTTTGTAGCCAGAATTGTTAAGGGCCGTCAAGTCGATTCCAACTCCTAGCGACCCCCTGTATGGGGTTTCCAATGACCTGCTGGTGAGTTTGAACCACATTTTAAAAATAGAGCGGTTGAGGACCAAACCTAAGACATTTGCCAAGATTTGCCAAGCTTTGTCTATACCTTGTGTGAGAACCCACTGCCCTGCTATCAAGGAACCCACAACACAGTTTCTTGTTGTTTTTTAACTCTTAACAAAATGAAACAGTGATGCATCTTTGTTGTTAACAAGTTTCCAGCACACTTTAAAGTTAACACTTCGACACGGGCATTTTGTATTATAGTGTAGTTAATTGTCTTCGAAAGTATTCACAAGTCATTTATTAACATCTTTTAATACTGATACTGTTGTGTCGTGTGGCGCTGTGGGTTAATGCACAGGACCGCACTGCAGTATCGGTTTGCACGCAAGGTCTGTGGTTCAAGCTCACCAGCCGCTCCTTAGAAACCCTGTACAAGGTCGCTATGGGTTAGAGACCACTCATCTGCACTCAACAATAACGATACGGTAAAATGCTATGTTTTGCTTTGAAGGAGAGTAGTTGGGCGTGTAAAGGTGCCGTCGCAGGACTTTACCTACAGCAGGCTGCGCGTGCGCGTCGGTATCTGTCGGTCAGCCGCCGAGACTGTTGCCCTGGTAACCACAGTAAACTGAATCCTTGGGCAAAAGCTGTGGCTAGGGACGCGCGGCTGCTGTAGGTGCCTTAGGTGAGTTTGGACCCTAATAAGCTCTCCCTTGAAATCTGTTAGTGAGTTATAGAGCACTAAGCCCCACTTGAACTTCTCATACGCTGAACTCAATTCTTCAGGCTTTGTTTGCCGGAACATTCCTTCGTCCTTCCTACGTTTCCGTTAAATATTTGGGGTGAGGCGCATCCGCAGGCATGAAGCTAGCTAGACACTGTGAAATGCAAAGTGAACACAATTCCTGCAAGGAGCTAGCAGTCTGGCCAGGGCAGATGCTAGACAGCAGGAGATGGGTTAGACTGAGCTTAAATCAGAAGCGAGGAGTTTAGTGGGAAAGTGCTTGCTCGGCTCGGGATACCCCATTCCACTCCATTCTTACTCATCACTACTCTGCGCCTCAGTTTCCTCATCTCTAAAAAGAAGATGGTAATGTTTACCTAATAAGTTTCCTTTTACAGTTACGTAGTAGAATGCAGATAACACATGTGTGGCATATTTTGTTTTTAAGTACCGTGAAGTGGTTCCGACTCATAGCGAGAGTAATGCACAGTTTCTGAGGCTGTGAATCTTTACGGGAGCAGAAAGTCTCAACTTTCTCCTGCAGAACCAGCTGACTTTGAGGCTAGCAGCCCAATTCGTAACCATTACCCTACCAGAACTCCTTAAGGTGTAATGGAGCAGAAAGCATCAGTTTTCATTCACATCCCCTCTGGTAGTTTCGAACTGCTGACCTTGAGATTCGCAGCTCGACTCGCTGCCAGACCAAAAAACTAAACCCGTTTCTGTCAGTTCTGATTCATACAGTTTCCAAAGTTGTAATTTTCACAGGAAGGAGCTCTGGTGGCATGGCAGGGCGAGGGGGAGGTTGGGTTTTGTGTACTAAGCATTAGTTAGTGGAAAGGTCAGCGGTTCAAACCCACCAGCTGCTCCGTGAGAGAAAGATGAGGTAACCTGCTTCCCTAAAGTTATACTGCTCCCTGGGAGCAGTTTCCTGTTGCGTAGGCTCCCTAAGAGTCTGAATCCACTGCACAGCATTGGGTTTGGTGGACTTTGGTTTTGTTATTCTCTCAGCCGTTATATTTCACGTTGCAATAAAAATCTTAGTCTATTTTAATACATTAGTCTCTGTGAGTCTTAACATGGCCAGTTCGGGCACACTGCTGAGACTGAGCCTTTGAATATGTGGGTTCTGATGAATTACGCAGGGCGTGGCTCTGGAGGATAAGCACTGGACTGTTAACCACAAGGTCAGCAGTTCAAATCCACCAGCTGCTCCTTGGAAAGTCTATACAGGGCTGACTATGAGTCTTACCAACTCTACCCTTAAAAACAAAAACGATGTATTATTACCTTGGGGAGTAATGTCTGTCTGGCTTCTATTCTAGCCAGCCCTCTGGTAGTTACCACATACACTTGCGTTATTGTGTAGTATGGTTTTTGGGTTTGTTTTTTTTTTTTTTCTTTTCACCTTCCTCTGTTGAGTAAAAACTGGGCAGTCTATCTAATGAGTTAGTAAATTGAATTAGTCATAGCTTGGAGTGGGCAAATGAACTGAATCTAATACAATGAGATTTAAGACAATCCTTAAATAGATTCCCAAACCTAGGTAGTTCAGTTGCATAAGACAGGACATGGCTAAGAACGCATAACTAATATATGAGTCTAAGGCCACCCCTTGCTCCCTCCCTGAAATAAAACAGAAAATAATATGACCTCAAAAGCAACTCATATGTTACAGAGCAGAACTTCTCAGTAGTGTTTTATTGACTGGAATTTTAAAAGAAGCAGGTTGCCAGAAGTCCCACCTCTGGGTAGTTTTGAACTAACCTCTGTCTAGGTTAGTGTTGTTGTTAAGTGCCATCGAATTGATTCTGACTCATAGTGCCCTTGTCTAGGGTTTCTAGGAGCGGGCTGGTGGGTTTGAACCTCCGACCTTGTGGTTCACAGTCCAGTGCCTATCCTACAGCACCACACTGAAAACCATTTGTGTTACCCAGGGTTCCTTAAAGGAAGAACAATGTTTCCAGTAAGCAAAAGGAGTGATTTTTGTTTGGAAATTTTTCTATATCCTGCAAAAACATCCCAATAAAAACAGACCACTGAATTGATTCCAACTCCTAGTGAGCTTCGAGGACAGTGTAGAACTATCCCCCAGGGTTTCTGAGGCCGTAAAGCTCTGTGGAATCAGACTGCTTCATTTTTATAACTGCTGCTTCACCCGCTGTGCCACCAGAGCTCTTTATATCCCACAAAGAAGACACAAAATTGAAAGACATGGTTTGTACTCAAATTTCTGCTTCCTGTGCTATAATCTCTAGATCTGGAATTTTCCCTGTAACTGGGATCTTTATTATTCATGGCTCTAGACCCCATCCATCTGACAGGTTTTGTTAATGAGGTGATTCTTGGGTGGGGGGCTGGTGGGGCCAGAAAGATCCACCAGGTGATATCAGTCAACTGAAGGTTGAGTGAAAAACCCTGTTGAAATCAATCATGCTACCTATTAAACCAAACCCAATCCACAGCCGTCTGCTTGATTCTGACTCATAGCAACAGAGACTAAGTCTCTACGGGAGCAGACAGCCTCGTCTCTCTTCCTTGGAGTGGATTGTGGGGTTGGCTGCTGATGGATACCTAACCCATAGCGCCCCAATTAAAATTCTGGACAGTGGGGCTTGGTGAGTTTTCTGGTTGATAAAAACATGAGTGTTTGGAAGTGTTATGCACCCTATTTTGGGGTCTAGGGAGCTTCACACTGGAAGCTTTCCCAGCCCTTGCCCTATGCCTATCTTTTATTTGTATCCTTTGTGCTATTATAAAAGTGTAATAGTCATTATAGCACATTCATGAGTTTCATGATTTGTTCTACCAGATCACCAAACTCAAGGGTGTAGTGGAAACTTGTTTCATGGGTTCGGACTCATAGTAACCTTGTATAGATTGGGTTTCTGAGGCTGTAACTCTTTGCGGGAACAGAAAACCTCATTCTTGTTCCACACAGCAGCGGGTGGGCTTGAACTGACAACCTTGTGGCTCGTAGTCCAGGGTTTATTGTACAGTCACCATGCTCCCCATATATATATTGTATTAGAAACTGTTAAGTGCCTTCGAGTTGATTTCATCTCATAGTGACCCTATATAGGAATTCTGAGGAGCAGCTGGTCGATTTGAACTACCGACTTTGCAGTTAGCAGTCTACATTGCCACACAGGAATTCTGTACTGGGAATTTTTATTGTTAAGTATCATAGAGTTGGTTCCAACCCTCATATAGTGTTTCTGAGGAGCGGCTGGTGAGCTTGAACTGCGGATTTTGCTGTTCAAAACAACTTTGCAGTCCAGCGCATTAATCCACAATGTCACACCAGGTGTATTGGGAACTAGCAGGGTAGAAATGGGGGGACTCTGCTCTGGCAAACCCAAACTTATGACTGGCATCCTGAAGGAGTGGGATTGAATTTATAGCCAGGAAGTCAAGTGAGGATTTCATGGGGGTCCCTAAATAGGCAGCTGGCATCTGAAGTACTGGTAGACTTTGAAGTCTGGAGGACGATACTGTGCATTTAACTTATGAGATCTAACCGAGCTCTGGTGGTAGGGTCAGAGGAAGAAGTTTTGTATTTACAGTTGGTGTTAGTTAGTTGATGTGTGTCATAGAAGACAAACAGACAAGATAGATAATCATGTAGTTAGAGTCAGTATCACAGAAGGCAGAGAGACATGTGATGCATCTGGAATTAACTTTTTGAGCTATCAAGATGGTGAAAACACTGGAGACCATATCATTAAGGAATAATGAGTGCATGCTTAATAAAGGTTGTCTGGATGGCACAGGATGGGCAATGTTTGTTTGCTGTGGATAGGGTTACTATGAATTGGGACCGACTCAACAGCACGTAACAATCAAGTTGGGAAAAGAGAGCTCATTATCTGGGAATAAATGAAATCCAGCTACAATTATTTGAATGGCTCCAGTGCACAGAAACATGTTTTTTTTCTGTGTTCCCAGAAGAAAGAGCAACAGCCAGATGCATACAAATTGAAAGGAGGTAGGCTTCTGTTTAATATAAAATGAACTTACAAAGAACTCCAGTGATTCAGCATCAACAGGCAAGCTCACCTGTACCTGAAATGCTTATACTGGAGCTGACTGATAGTCTCTGGAAGTATTTCTTCATTTGTTCTTTACTCAGGAGTACATGAATACATTAATCAATCAAACATTTTGAATATTAAGTGCCTATTTTGTGTCAGGCACTGCATTGAATTCTCAGACTTATGAAGTATATTCTGCAGTATATAGATGGGGATAACGAGGCTCATTTGAGGTTAAGTACTTGTTGAGCACCGCAGAACTAGTAAGAGAAAGAGCTAGGAATTCAAACCAGTCAGCCCAACACTGGGAGCCTTGGTGTTGCTGTGATTTAGTGCTTGGCTGCTAACCGGAGGTCAAGACTTGGTTACTCGGGAAGAGAGATGAGGTAGTTTGTGAAAAGAGATACAGTCTTGGAAACCCTATGGAGCAGTTTTAGTATATCCTACAAGGATCGCTATGAGTCAGAATCAACTCCTTGGCAACAAGATTGGTTAGACTGACTCTAACTCATATCCCCTGAAGTCGTCTTAAAACCAAATAATAGCTTAATTAGCAAAGAATGTGTGCCTTGAGCTTTGTGCTTTTTAAAAAAAATTATGAAGTCTGTCTTTGTTTTGTTTTTAGATAATGAGATCAAATTGACAATAGCAACTTAAGAAATTAGATGAGAAATATAGAGGGCAGTAAGTTTTCTGTGGGTGGTTGAGGGACCGTTCAGAAAAGGAGGGTGAGAATGGTTGTACACTTTGTGCAATGTAATCAGTCACAACTGTACATGTAGAAAGTGTTGAATTGGTATATGTTTGCTGTGTATATTTTCAGTAACAACAAGGACGAAGGAGACCCTTGGTGAGATAGACTGGCACAGTAGCTGCAGAAATGAACTTGAACATGTTAGTGATGACAAAGGGTCAGGAAATACTTCATTCTGTGTTGTATCAGGTCTCTATGAGTTGGACGCCACTTGACGGCAACTATTAGAGAGAATGTCTAATAGTAATAGTAAAGACAACAATAATTTTTGAGTACCTGCTGGGTTTTTTTTTAATGTAAACCCACAGTTTTTAACCCTGGCTGCACAAAAGAATTACATGGGAGCTCTATAAAGAGGTGAAACTTCAATTTCACTTCAGACCAATTAAATTAGAATGTATAGGGGGGTGGGTTTTCTAGAGGAGCAAAACCAGTGAAGCATTTATTTATCAGGGGGCTTCCAGAAGTTCATGGACAATTCCATTATCTCTGAATTCCATTTATCCATGAGCTCTTTGAAGCCCTCTCATATATTCATGTGATAAAGGTTTATTTCATGGAAGTGACTCATACAGTTGTGGAGGCTGGCAAGTCTCAAATTCATGGGTCAGGTGTCAGGCTCGAGGCTTCTCCTGACCCACGTGATTGCAGGGGTTGACAAACTCAATTATCTGTAGGTCAGGGGATGATGAGTTGGACTGAAAGGCAGGAAGCTCTGCCAGAACGTCCATATATCCCCATGACACCTCACTTTCAACTGACTGGCTGCTTACATCAGATCACACAATGGAAGGTGATTCCATAATATCTGCCAAACCACTGACCATCATGACCTAGCCAGGTTGACACATGTGTTGTAGTGAATTACCTAATGTTTCTTCTAGCCATAGTCTGTAACCCCAACCAAACAGCATTTCTGCCCAGCTGGATCTGGGTAACAGAAGGTGGGAGAAGATAGGATAGGATTACATGATTCAGCTGTGGATGTTAATAAAGGTAATTGTAAAAAACTGGAAACTCTAGTGTGGGTTTAAAATGAGCCATCTCAGCAGCAGGAGAGGGGTAATCTCACTACCATCAAAGAAGAAGAACCATTAGTGGGCCATTTCCTTTGAACCCCAAGATCCCTGCACCTTGAACCTCCTCTCCCAAGTGACAGTAAAACTGTGACACCGGAGGAGTGATGGAGGAGCAGCAGAACCAAGACCCAGAGCACGAGACAGAGCAGTGGGCTTCCCAGCCTACAGACCACATAAAGCTGAATGACTTTGGGCAGGAATCTTATTGTATAGTGGCGTACTTCCAGACACTTGTGGGGGAGCTAGGTTTGCTGACCCATGGAGGTAGAGCCAAGTGCCTTCAGAGTGAGATTTATGTTGGGAGTGGTGTGTCATCTGGGCATTTATCAGCAACTGACAGGAACAACTGTGCCTTGAGAGTTTCAGTTCCCAAATTGTAATTTGCTAACTTCCCTAATAAGCCCATAACTGTGAGAATGGTGTCTGAGTTCTATGTGATTATTGCAATGGATTATCAAACCCAGTTGAACAGATAGTGTTGTGAGAGGAATGTTGGTGTTTCATATTTTTGCAACACATATCTCATCTTTCTCCCATGGAGTGACTAGTAGATTTGAACTAGTGACCTTGTGGTTAGCAGCCCAGCTTGTAATCTACTACGCTGCCAGGGCTCCTTATTCGTGATGATAGCATGGAGTAAAGTGTGCTCCTTTTGCCTTGACATCAGTTTCTCTTTCACTGTGGCTCAAATCATTTGTTCAGAGTGTTTCAGTTACCATAATTAATCTTGTCCACTTTCTGATTATCTTATGAATAAAATTTGATGGACTCTTTTCATTAGAATCTATCTAGTTAATTTTCATCTAGGATATGTTCAAGAAAAAAATGCATTTAGAAAAGACAAGACTGTTGTTAAGTGCTGTCCAGTCAGTTTCAATTCATCAGCTTGTATAGGGTTTCCCAGAAGTGGTTGGTGGGTTTGAACCACCGACTTTTCGGTTAGCAATCCCGTGCTTATCCTGTAGTGCCACACTAGAACAATATTTCTTGTTGTGGTTAAGTACCATCAAGTCGGTTCTGACTTATAGTAACCCTGTACAGGGTTTCTGAGGCTGTAAATCTTTATGGGGGCAGAAAGCTTCATCTTTCTCATGCGGGATGGGTGGTAGATTTGAACTGCTGACCTTGAGGTTAGTAGCCTGACTCATAACCACTATGCTACCAGAACAAAACTGTTGTTGTTGTTGTTAGGTGCCATCGAGTTGGTACCGACTCATAGCAACCTTACGCACAGCAGAACGAAATAGCAGAGAACATCTTTCAAATATCAGAGAACAAAACTAGAGGGTGGAAAATTATAACATGAAGCCTATTTTTAGTGGGAAATAGGAAAGAAACTGATGAGAAGTAGTACAATGATAAAGAGATAGCCATATAACTTGTCTGTATTATTTTTATGGAAGCATACAATCTTTTATATGAGAATATCTGCCCTTTTAAAGAACAATTGTTTTGTCACCAATTGTCTCTCCATTTTATGATTTGGGAATTTGGGATATCATGTGGTCCACTTCTGTACATTGGGAAACCCTACTTATAGAGTCTGGACTCTAGAGTTCGTGACTTTTTTGATTAATTTCACATTTTTTTTCTATTATACGTGTGGTAGGAAGATTTCAGAGTCCTGGTGTGGCATTGCGGGATAATACGCTGGACTGCAAAGTTGGTTTGAACTGCAAGGTCGGCGGTTTAAGCTCACATCCGCTCCTCAGAATCCCTATACAGGGTCGCAATGAATCGAAACATCCCAATAAAACTGTCATTCCCTGGTTATTCAGTCAAACATCAATTTTAGGCAGTGGTGTGGAGAGACATTACAAGTGAAACTGAAGTTTTCTGATTTCAACATAGAGCAATTTGGCTTATCAGGTGAACCTGTCTAATTTACATAAAAAGCAGAGAAAATGTTCCCTGTTGAAGTAAGAAGCAGCAGAAGAGAGACTTCAGAGATGAAATAGGAGGGAAATCAAAGAGATTCAAAGCAGGAAGACATACTTGAGCCACCATTGTTGGTTTTGAAGGGAGCCACTAGCCAGAGATTACAGATTTTCTCTGGAAGCTTTTAGAATAACTATTAGCCAATGACCAAAAAATATTCAGGAACCTCAGTCCTACAATCACAGGGAACTGAGTTCTTCCAGCACCCTAAACAAGCCTGAAAGAACATTAAGGTTTCAATTTTTCGAGACCTTAAGCATAGAAACTATAAGGTGTCAGAACATTGGACCTGCAGAAACTGAAGTATTAGGTGAATTTGTGTTCTTTTAAGCTCCTTAATTTCTGGTTTCATGACATTAGAAAATGAAAATAAGGCCTATTTGTAAATAAAGTGTAATAGAAAATTATAGACTAAAACTGCCATTTAGTTCCCAATCAATTGGTTTGCAACAATAGAATTTAAGTTCAATTTTGTTAGCAAACTCCAGTACACACTTGCCTCCAAATGTGTGGGACCTGCATCTCAAAAATTTAGAGAGGAATTTAATATTCTTTCAGTACTTTAAAGATATATATATTGTTTGTTTGTTATGGAAGTATGTACAGTTACTTCTTTAGTCATAAATATCAGACCATTCTAGTTCTGGTCAATTTCAGATAGATCTGAGTCAGTGACTTAGAAAGGAAATCATTCTGAAACCATATTGAAAGAGAATCAATTTTTTCTTTCTAGATTGTAAACTAAGGTCAAGGGGCTGTATGTTGTTTATCATTGTTTCCTTTGCAGTGCTTCATTTGCCCAATAGTTTAAAGAAGGGATTTAATTTAAATGAAGAATCTTGAAAGCCAGTGAGAAAAGCAGCATTTTGGCAAGCTTGTAACTATTTGACAACTTTACCTAAAGTATGAGGCAATCTACGACCAAACTTCACCAATTGGCATTGCCTTATATGACTTGATCATTTTTCTTTCTTTTTTAAGTTCAGTGACTCACTGCAGACCTAGGAAGAAAGTCTGTTTGTCCCAAACTGAAAGGAATAGGAAATATACTGGATGGTAGAATCGGACTTTAAAATATTTTGCTACTTAAACACGTTCTGTTGTTTGAGTCATCATCCTTTCATATTCATCAATGGGAATATATTCTACAATCAGGTTTTTAAAACTGAACACCAAAAACACTTTATAAAAGGAAAAAGGTATTTCAGGAACCCAGAAAATGTCTTCGAAGTAGTAAAGACAAAATTTAATAATATCCCTCTCATGTTAGGGCATATCTATCTGCCTTGATAGTAGTTTATAAAAAAAGAATGTTGGATGTACTGTTGCCATCCAGTTGCCTCCAACTACACTAAATGAAATGTTCCCCAGTCCTTCACCGTCTTCATGATCGTTGGTGTATTTGAATTCCCTATTGTAACTATTGTGTAGTGCTTTCACACTAGGGGGCTCATCTCCAGCACTATACGGGACAGGATTATGCTGTTATCCATAGAGTTTTCATTGGCTTATTTTCCTAAGTAGATAGTCAGGCCTTTATTCCTTGTCTGCCTTAGTATAGAAGCTTGACTAAAACTTGTTCACCGCAGGTAACCCTGTTGATATCTGAAATATGGGTGGCATAGTTTTCAGCATCATAGCAACACAGAATCCGTCACAGTACTTACTACAGGTGGTGGTTGGATGTTTTTGTTAAGTGCTGTTGAGTGGTTCCAACTCATAGTTCGAAATAGAACTCTTATTCCATGCTTCATGCCAGCTATTCCATAGAGGAATGTAGGTGAAGCATGGAATGTGTAATATAAAGTGAAAATTTAGAAGGAATGCATTGTACCAACCATTGAGTTGATTCCTACTCATAGTGACCCTATATAGGGTTTCCAAGGAGTGGTTGGTGGGTTTGAACCATCAACCTTGCAGTCCAGTGCCTTACTCTGCAGCACTATACCAGGAATTGATGGATGCTTTCAAATATACAGTAGCTGCAATAGAGAGAGAGAGAGAGAGCAGAAAGAAACCGTTTTGTCAGACCCTCCTAAAGTCCTGCAATGGCTCTCATTTGCCATAGAGGGTTTTGTTTCAAAACCCATATCATTTTTGTACCCTAGCAAGAGACTTCTTTCAGTTCTTCAAAGACACAACCCTTTCTCTGCTGTCCCATCTTCCTAAAGACTCTTTGCCATTCTCTGGCTGGCTAGCCATCACCTGTGTCTCACATGCCTCTTCTCTAACCCCTAAACATAGTTATTGTCTTGTGGTACATGCCTATAGCAGCCTCTTCTTTTATTTTTGTAGCACTCATTACATTTTAATTGTTTAATGGCTGCCTTTCCTGCTAAAGAATCAACCAATTCTGAAAAGTTACGGACTCTCTTGTTCAAAATTGTAACCTAGTGCTTCACACAAAACGAATATACAACAGTGTGCTCAAAAAGTGTTTTTTTCATTGAAGTTGATCACTTGGGAATTTGAAAATGGGAAGAAGGAAAAATAGGATGAGCCAAAGAAGGATGGCAAGAGGCTTCATTATTATAGGCAGAGCACTGAGAGCAAAGATGGATGGGGGTGGTGTGCTCCTCTGTGGAGAAAGGGACTCTATTTTAACTGTTTTACTTAGGCCCCGATGGTGGCAACACTCACTTGCAGGCGAAATCATCCTGAGTTCTGTGCAAACATAGAGTCCTGGTGTGACACTGTAGGATAAAGCACTTGATATCAACGTCAGTTTGAACCACAAGGTTGGCAGTTCAAACTCACCAATGCTCCTCAGAAACCCTATACAGTGTCGCTATGAGTTGGAATCAACTTGTAGGAAACATTTGTTGATAGCCCAATACTGCCTTGGTTCCTCTTGGTAACTGGTGGGTCAATATAAAACCCCTGACTAGAACCTTACCCTGAGGGATCTCTGGAGGGAGAATTGGAGCAAACTGCTGTATCCTGTATGAGGTCACTGATGAGTGTTTACTGATGGATGCTCAAGAAAGCCAATCTGTACTAATTTTAAGGAAAGTGAGGCTTTATTATTTGGTTTTGCAAAATCGGATGCCAAACCCAGAAGACAAGATGGGCAGTGTTTTTATACCCTAGCTCAAAAGTGCCTCCCTCAGTTCCTTCTTGACTGAGTAATATGGGGTGAACAATTTTCCCAGACATTGTCTATTTCCTTTTTTTAATGCTTTGTTGTGAATTATGTGATAGTTTCCATGGAAGGACATCAGCTTCACATTGATCCTGTCATATATCATTTCCTTTCCATGGTTACAATCCCTTCCATGCATCATCGATCAACCACAAGCCTGCCCCCTGTTGTCAGCACACCTCCCCTCTCTATCTCCAGGTCCAAAATCTCCAGCCACTCCATATCCCCACATTATTGTCTCTGCCTCTATCCCTGGCACTACTGCTTCTCTGGGTAGGGTTCCGTTCTCTGCTCTTCTCCTTCAATGGTCCCAATGACCTCCATTCCTAGACTGTAAGGTTAATCACTCCCCTGTCTTTGCCCCAAAATGTCCACCTTTACATTTCCAGCCCTTACAATCAGTCCTGATAACAATTATTCGTTATTGTATTGCAAGGGACCTATCTGCATCTCCTTTTGTCAGCCCTGACTAGGCAGAATGGATACTAACTCAGTGGAGATTCTACCTTGCTCCACACCCTCTGAATCTAGGTTCCCTCTTGAAAGCTTGTAAGCCAGTCACTTCATGCCTCTAGAGCCCCCCACCCCCCAATCTGGGTAGCCAGTGTCCAAGTTGCCCATCCCTGTCCTCTCAGTTTGCGGAGGAGGTGGGAATGATCCTCGCTGTGAAGATTTGTTCACTTTTTTTTTAGCTATTGCTTCCACAGCTGTATGTCAAGATCATCAAATTGTGTAAGATTATTATTTTTTCCCTCTTCTTTCTTCTTCTGTTTGAGCTTTGATCATCTAGCCGTTGAAACCAGGTCCAGTGGGTATTATCTGCAAGTGTGGGTGTATTTATACATGTGCCCTTCTTATATCAACTGGACACTACACTCTTCACTCCAGTCCTCTGTGGCTATGTCACTGACTCTGGGCCCAAGAGTCCCCTGGACTTGGCACACTGCTGACCAAACAGGTCTCCATCTGGGTTCACAGGAGTCTATTGAGCATTGTAGGGCTTAGGTCATAGCTTCATTGCTGTATTTCCCTCACTTCCCCCTGTCGGTGATGAAAGTGGTCACCAATCAGAGCATGCATTCCCATTGAGCCTTAGTCTTAGAAGGGGGTTTGCCCTGAGGGGGGGACCTGACCACTTGCCTTGATGTCTCCTGGGCAATCCACTTGTTTGTTCTTATAATAATCAGTTGGCCTGCCTATATTGTTTTGTGTTTTTCTTGTCAGTCTTTGTTTCAGGATATATCTTCTGTTGTTCTGGCCACTCCAGGCTGGTCTGCTTGTCCTTTCAAGTGGACATTTCCCTTCAGAAGATTCTGTATGCTGTTCAGGACTCTATCTATGGTCTTGTGTAATACAGGGGGCTTCGCAGGAAGCCTTCTTTGCTGGGCACGTTGTGTCCCCCTTTTAGGTATTCCAATCAGTTATTGGCAGAAGATGGACTTACAAGCTTTCTATGGTGGTATTTCTGGCTATTCCTTTCTCCCCCCCTCCAGTGTCTATTTTATAGCAGTATGCCAGGGAAACCAATATTCAACAGACAGCCAAATATCTTAACATTATTTCCCCCCTTTTCCCTATTCACACCATGTTTCAATCTCTGTATCCCAGAGCCCTGTTTTTCCAGGGTTTTGCATACCTCATTATTTGCCTCTGTCCCACTTCAGTTTCACATTCATCCTATTATGTTTCATTTCATTGCAGTGATTAAAATCCCCTAAGTGCCTCATCAAATAACGAAAGATACACCCCACAGGCCTGCCACCCCCACCAGCTGTCAGTAAACAGCTCCTCTCCCGACCTGAGTCCCATGTCCCCAGCCAGTACATCTGTCCATGCCATCATAGTCCCCCCCACCATTTTGGGTCTGGGCAGTTTGCTGCCTCCCCGCCTCAAGGTATTCTAGTTAGTTATATAGTGGATCCGGGCCCACATGTTTTCTGCTGTGATTCTTCTGGTTGTTTCCGCCTCCCTCAAGTGTCTCTTTCACAGTAGGTAAGGGAGACCAAGATTCAAAAGACAGCTAAGCATCCTAGCATTATTCCCCTCTTTTC